>NW_027223774.1:2445807-2988591 GCF_028538775.1 Myotis yumanensis | reverse complement strand
GGGGTGACGGGGCCGGCGGGCCGCAGAGGCAGCCCAAACCTGTCATTAGCGGTGAGGGCTGTGACGGTGGGGGCCCCCCCAGTCCCCAGCCGCGGTCCCGGGCCGGCAGCCCCGCCCCCCACCCCCTCCTTGATCCCTGAGGAATCCCGGGAATTGGAAGTGGGTCCAGATGATGTTGACACAGGAAATGGTCAGCAGCTGCCCGGCCTCGGCCCCACAACCCCTCTGACCCCCACCCCCGGCCCCCTGCCGAGCCCCCTCTGACCTGTGTCATCTCTGACGGAGGCAGCGCGGGGCCCACTCAGCTCCCCGCAGGATGTTTATAGAGGCCGGGACAGTCAGCCTCCGGGGCTTTCCCCAGAAACGGCCGGGGCTCCTGGACAGTTGCCCTCAGACCCACTCCCTGGCTCCCCCACCCCTGGCCTCAGACCCAGGAGCCCAGGCCCCCAGCCCCCTCCTCCCTCAGACCCAGGAGCCCAGGCCCCCAGCCCCTCCTCCCTCAGACCCAGGAGTCCAGGCCCCCCTCCCTTGTAACCCAGGTGTCCTGAGCCCAGGTCCCTCTTCCCTGCTGTGGACACGCACACTCGCTCCCTAGGAGAGCTGAGTGCCTCCCCCCCCCCCCGCCCCCCCCCACTGGGTTGCAGAGCTGGGCAGTGGTTCACTGGGATGAACTGGGACTATGTCCCGGCCCAGCCCCGACATGGGCCCACCCCTGCCTCTCCAGAGGCCAAACCAAGAGCCTGAGGACCTTCCATGCCCCCCCTCCGTTGTGCAGGTGGGGAGACAGGCCGAGGCCGGCAAAGGGTCTCCAGGCCCGTGATCCAGGAGCCACCCTCAGCCCTGGGCCCCGAGAGCCACCTGACAGGCACCGAGCTGCTTACCTATTCCTCCCCAGGGGCCCCGAGTGCCACTGAGGCAGGGGCTCCTGAGCAAGCGGCCGACCCCAGTGTCTCCTGGGCCTCCTCGGTCCCCGGGGCCACCTGGATCCCAGCGAAGTGATGACAGAGCCCAGGGACTCAGACCCCGGGGTCCAGGCCCAGCATTGCCGGGCGGCCTCGCGGTTACTAACCAAGGGGCTCTCTGGGGAGGGGCCCTGGTAGGTAAGGACGAGAGGCTGACACCCCAGCCACCCGCTCTCCACCGGGAGCTATGGGGGCTCTTGGCAGACCCCGCCCCACCCCAGAGCCCCTTCCACCTGCTTCTCAGGTAGCAGCTCTCCAGCAGGCAGGCATGACCGGGCTACTGTGACACCCCTTCCTTCTCTCCCAGGGCTAAGGGGCCCCCTGGCAACAGAACTTAGAACCCTGGGCGCTGGGCGGGCTGGGGGATGGCCTTCAGGGTCTCTCACCAGAGGCCCCAGGAGTCTGGGGAGGAGACATGGTGGGCTGGGGGATCCCAGCTTTGAGCCTCTTCCTGCTGATGCAGGGCTCAGTAGGTGAGGGGCCCGGGGAGAGGGTCGGAGGGGCGAGCGGGGGCCGGCCTCAGCCTCCACAGGCCCCTGAAGCCATCTATTTTCCTTCGCAGATGGGAATGGAATCCAGGGATTCTTCTATCCATGGAGTGAGCAGTGGAAGGCTCCCTGGTCCCCAAGGACAGGGGCTGGGGGCCTGGACTCTCGGATCTGAGGGAGGAGGGGCTGGGGGCCTGGGCTCCTGGGTCTGAGGGAGGAGGGGCTGGGGGCCTGGGCTCCTGGGTCTGAGGGAGGAGGGGCTGGGGGCCTGGACTCCTGGGTCTGAGGGAGGAGGGGCTGGGAGCCAGGGCTCCTGGGTCTGAGGGAGGAGGGGCTGGGGGCCTGGGCTCCTGGGTCTGAGGGAGGAGGCTGGGGGCCTGGGCTCCCGGGTCCACGCAGAGCCTGCACTAGGCAGTGATCCAGGGAGTCTGGCCTTGGATCCTGCTTCTCCGTGGCCCTGGGCGCGGCCTCTGACACAGCCCCCCCGTGCCTGGCCCAGGCTGTGAGGGAGACGCGTGGAACCGGGAGAGCTGTGGGGGTCAGGCGGCCATCGAGAACCCCAATCTGTGTCTGCGTCTGCGATGCTGCTACCGAGATGGCCTCTGCTACCACCAGCGGCCGGACGGTGAGTGCCCGTGAGCCGGAGGGCCTGGGGCGGCAGCTGGCTGGCCGCCGGGACCCCGGGGTCTCACAGGGTCCCCGCTTTGTCCAGAGAACATGCGGCTGAAGCACCTGTGGGCGCTGAGCTGGACGTGCGCGGGGCTGCTCTTCATCATCTTCGGCATCTTCCTGTACTGGCGAGTGCGGCTGGGCTGGGTGGGCTGCCTGCCGCGGAGGAGGAGGAGGAGGAGGAGGAGGAGGAGGAGGAGGAGGAGGAGGAAAAGGAGGAGGAGGAGGGGGAGGAGGAGGAGGAGGAGGAGGAGGAAAAGGAGGAGGAGGAGGGGGAGGAGGAGGAGGAGGAGGAGGAGGAGGAGGCAGCAGCCAGGGGCTGGGGCTGAGCGTGCTCCCCTCCCGGCAGGTGGGTCAAGAGCCAGGACATGCACTTCTTTCAATCCAAGCCGCGCTCCACGCCCTCGACCTCTCAGAGCTCCCAGGCGAGGAAGAAGTCCTCGGGCAGCCAGTCCGGCGCCAGCCAGCCTTTGAAGGACGCCCTGGAGGCCTCGGGGACCGAAGAAGCGGAAGAAACAGGAGGGGAGGAGGACTAGGGGCACCCCAAGGGGCACCCCTCAATAAAGACATAGCATCCAGCCCTGGCCGGTGTGGCTCCTCCGTGGTTGAGCGTCGTCGACCTCTGAACCAGGAGGTCCGGGTTCGAATCCCCATCAGGGCACGTGCCCGGGTTGCGGGATCGATCCCCATTGTGTTGGGGCGTGCAGGAGGCAGCCGATCCGTGATTCTCTCTCATCATGGATGTTTCTCTCGCTCTCTCCCCCCTCTCCCTTCCTCTCTCACATCATTAAAAAACATTTAGAAAAATGAACAAGGATACAGCATACAGACACCTGGTCTCTTTGCTGAGAGTGGATGAGGCCTGGAGGCAGGTTGTGTGTGTGTGTGTGTGTGGGGGGGTGGCGGGGGGTAGGGGGTGGTAGGGGGGGCGTTGAGTGGTAGGGCTTGGGCTGTGGAAGGGGGTCTGAGATGAGGGAATTGGGGGTGGTCTGAACCAGGCTGAGGGGGCTGTACCCTTCAACATTCTTCCTGACACCCCAGCTCCCCCGCTACTGGTACCATGTGACCCTCCTAGCATTTCCCAGGCTTCCCACCGAGCACAGATGGGGGTCCCTGCAGGACGTGAGCCTCCCCCAGCGGACAGCCTGACCTCCCAGACCCCCCATGGTCCAGCAGAAGGTTTCTGGGACGTGCGGTACAGTTCAAGACCCACCTGAACCCCGACCCTCCTTCCTCCCTCCCCCCTCTCCTTTCTCGGCGCCAGAGCCATGGTCCACCTCCCCTCCCTGTCTTTCCCCCAGTAAACATCATTGCAAGTCTAATTTGCCCCTCGGTCTGCTTCTGGGAGGGGCCCAAATGAACAGAGGGGCCTGGGAGGGGGGCGTCTGGGCCGGGAGGGTGGGTCAGGGCTGGAGAACCTGGGGCCTGGGATCCTCAGTGCATGTGGATGTGACCTAGCCCACTCGGGCCTCCCGCCCCCTGCCCCAGCGGCGTCCCTCTCCCAGACAGACAAGCAGAGATGGGGAGGCAGTCATTTATGCGGGTGACAAAGGAGTGCAGGGCGGTATCCCGGCGGCAAAGCTGCATCCCAGCGGGTCCTCACAGGTGCATCCTTGGCTTCGTCTGCAGGAGGGAGGGGGGTGTTAGCGGCCGCTGGGGACCCCATAGCCCTGCGTTCTCCGCACCCACCACCCAGCGGCCTCAGGGACACCGGGGAAGCCCTTTGCACCCGCTTCAGCCCCTCACCCACGGCCTGACACACCGCCCACAGTCTCCTCAGCCCTCCACGCCCTGGTCGGCTGCAGCGCGCATGTGACTTTAACTCACCGGGACACAGTGGTCCAGGTGGGGAACGAGACCAGGAGAGACAGAGGTGCAGGGACGAAAAGAGATGTGGGAGACAGGGAGAGAGACACAAGGACAGAGGGAGGGAGAGAGAGGGAGACAGGCAGAGACTGAGGAAGAAGACAAGGAGCAAATGACAAAGGGTGGGTGCACGGCCACTCAACTCGTTTTGGTCCCAGAGTGGGAGGAGAGGCACTGGAGCCAGGGCCTGTGGGTCCTTCTGTTAAAATTCAAGTTCTCTGTCCTTCATGTGCTGGGAGTACCTCACCCTTCCCATTGAGGAGGAGTTCTATGTCTGGATCCCATCCACCCATCCACCCATCCATCCACTTATCCATCCACCCATCCACCCATCCATCCACTTATCCATCCATCTACCATCCATCCATCCATCCATCCATCCATCCATCCATCCATCCATCCACCTTTCCATGCATCCATCCATCCATCCATCCACCCACCTTTCCATCTATCCATCCATCCTTTCCATCCATCTATCCTTTCCATCCATCCATCCATCCTTCCATCCATCCATCCTTCCATCCATCCATCCTTCCATCCATCCATCCTTCCATCCATCCATCCACTCATCCATCTATCCATCCATCCATCCATCCATCCATCTATCCATCGATCCATCAATCCATCCATCCATCCATCCATCCATCCATCCATCCACTCATCCATCCATCCATCCATCCATCCACTCATCCATCCATCCATCCATCCATCCATCCATCCATCCATCCATCCACCTTTCCATCCATCCATCCATCCATCCATCCACTCATCCATCCATCCATCCATCCATCCATCCATCCATCCAATCATTTACCCAACCATCCTTCCACCCATTCATTCATTCATCCATCCATCCAACCATCCATCCACCCACCACCCATATCTCTATCCAACCATATCCACTCATTCCTTCATGGTCTACACGAAAGTCAGCTTGGCCAGTTTCTGGCAGGCAGCTCCAGCAGTGGAGGTCCACCAGCTGTGAGACTTCTGGGTAAGGATTTCCAGGGGTAATTGTAACCACAGGTGGCGGTTTCTGAATTATATGCCACATTTGTGCTAGCTCCTGCTTCACCTATTGCACAGCTGTTCACCCTCTCTTAGAATGGTTTCCTCACCTGAACCACAGAACAGAGCATAGGACTGGAGTGACTATTTTCTCAATTCTCAGAGAGAAGGGTATATGACTAGCATTGTTCTGGATGTATAAAACATAAGTTAGTTAATCACTTACAGAGAATCTTGGGATGTTAGATTTCAATTATGTTATGGAATCCTCATTTGAGAAAATGATTCAGTCACTCATCCATTCATTTGTTCCATCCATCTATTCACCATTAACAAACCCAACCATCCACTTATCCATATGCCTATCTATCTCTCAAACTATCCAACCAGCCACCCATTCACCCATCCACCTATCCAATCATATCCATCCATCCACACATCCATCAACCAATTCATCCACCGATCCATATCCACCCATCAACCAACCCATTCATTTACCAAGCCACCCATCCACCCATCAACTAATCCGTCCATCCACCCATCGATTCAACTATCCATTTGTTCATCCACGCATCCACCAACCAATCCACTCATCTCCTAGCCAACCATCTATCCACCCACCCACCCAGCCATCCATCCATTCAATTACCCATTTGTTCACCCATCCAGCCACACACACCCTCACCCGGGGAATCACGAACCTCTGATTTCTTGGGTTCACTTTTTTTGCTGGCAAGTGCTAAGCACATAGACACCAGGGACCCAGGCCTCCCCCACAAGGGGCTCCCTGGTGGGTGGGAGTGGCAGTACCAACACACAGAGATGCAACACAGGATGATACAAACAACAGCGTGGAACCCACAGTATGAAGACCCAGAGAAAGGCATCGAGGTTGAGTTGGACCTTAAAGGACACATGGGAAGTGTTCTGTGGAGCAGGGCCAGTCCTGCGGCAGGGAGAGCAGGGATAGACGCCAACGGGCGTGAGAACCCGGCTGTCGTGGTCTGAGGGATGTTGTCATGACCGCGGAGAAGGCAGGAGATGTGGCGCGGAGACAGAGCAGGCCCACGTGTCCGTGACTGGAGTGGGTGTCACCAGAGGGCGACGGGGACCCACAACAGGCCTTCGGGGACAGGAGTGCATGCCGGAGAGTGTGTTTAGGAAAGGGAATAGGAGGGCGAGGAGGGGTAAAGGGGGGGGGGGGGGGAGACACTTCCCCGTGTCTTGGTCTGTGTCACCGTCACTCTCCTGCTTGGTGGGTCATTTCCAATTTTACCCCCTGTCTCCTTAGACTTCCTTTTTTTTTTCTTTTTTTTAAATCCTCATCCAAGAATATTTTTCCATTGATTTGTATTTTATTTTATTTTTTTTAAATATATTTCTTTATTGATTTCAGAAAGGAAAGGAGAAGGAGAGATAGAAACATCAATGATGAGAGAGAATCATTGACTGGCTGCCTCCTGCACACCCCCAACCGGGGAACGAGCCCACAACCCAGGCATGTGCCCTCGGCCAGAATCAAACCCGGAACCCCTCAGTCCGCAGGCTGGCACTCTATCCACTGAGCCAAGCCGGCCAGGGCTCCATTAGAGAGAGTGGAAGAGAGGGAGAAAGACAGAGAGAAAGGTCGATGTGAGAGAAACACATTGACTGGTTGCCTGCTGCATGAGCCCCAACCAGGGCCCAGGCCAGGGAGGAACCTGCAACCGAGGTCCGGGCCCTTGACCAGGATCGAACCCACATAGAACCCAGGACCCTTTGTTTTGCAGGCCGACGCTCTATCCACGGAGCCAAACCAGCCAGGGCTAGACTTTCTTTCTTTTAAAAAAAAAAAATTTTTTTTTAAATTGATTTCAGAGAGGAAGGGAGAGGGAGAGGAGAAACATTCTCATCATTGATCAGCTGTCTCCTGCACGCCCCCTACTGGGGATGGAGCAGCAACCCCGGCATGTGCCCTGGAGCGGAAGCTAACTGGGGACCCTTCAATCCGCAGGACAACGCTCTATCCACTGAGCAACACCAGCTAGGGCTCTCCTTACACTTTCTGTCTGAAGAATCCCAGCTGTGTACCCTTGGGCAAGAGGTGGCACCGTTTGGGGCTTCAGCGCCCTCCGCTGGGGTGGGGCTGGAAGACTCGGGTTGCCAGGCTACAGGGACTCGCCCTCATCTCCTGGGGCAGCGGGGGAGCAGGGTCTCACCGTGCCTCCCAAGTCTGCGCCCCTGCCCGCTCGCTCTCTCCATCCTCGGGATCTCTGCTTCTCTCTGGGCCTGGGCCTGTGTCTCTCCATCTTTCCCTGGGTCTCTCTAATTCAGTGGTTCTCAACCTTCCTCATACCGCGACCCTTTAGTACAGTTCCTCATGTTGTGGGGACCCCCAACCATAAAATTATTTTCGTTGCTACTTCATCACTGTAATTTTACTACTGTTATGAATCGTCATGTAAATATCTGCTATGCAGGATGTCTTTTCATTGTTACAAATTGAACATAATGAAAGCATAGTGATGAATCACAAAAACAATATGTAGCCCTGACTGGTTTGGCTCAGTGGATAGAGCGTCCTCCTGCGGACTGAAGGGTCCCAGGTTCGATTCCGGTCACGGGCACCAAAAATAAAACAAAACGAAACAAACAATATGTAATTATATATGTGTTTCCGATGGTCTTAGGCGACCCCTGTGAAAGGGTCGTTCGACCCCCAAAGGGGTCGCGACCCACAGGTTGAGAACCGCTGCTCTAATTCCATCTCCCCCGAAGCCCCGCCCTCCTTCCCTTTGTCCCCCGCCCTCCCCTCCCTTAGGCCTCTCCATCTCTCCAACGCTTCCACTGTCCCTCCCCTCGGTCCCTCCCTCTCTCCCCTCGCTCTCTCCATCTCTCCAACTCCCCCACTGTCCCTCCCCTCGGCTTCTCCCCGCCCGCCTCCCGGCCCCTCACCTCGGGCTCACTCGGTGCCGGTGCCCGGCGCCCCGGGCGCAGCCTCGAGCGTGGCGAGCTGTAAGCGCACGCGGCGGGAGCCGGCGCCGGGCTGGGGCGCGCGCGGGGCCCGGCACGCTCCCCGGGCTCCGGGCGCGGCGCGCTGGCCGGCGGCGGAGGAGGCGGGCGCCGACCAGCGGCGGGACAGCTTGCGCGCCAGGCGGGCGAGCGCCGAGGGCCGCAGGCCGTAGTCGCGCTCGAGCTCCTGGCGGGAGATCTCGATGTTGCCCGTGTACCAGAGGATCCAGCCCAGCAGGCTCATGAAGACGAGCAGCGCGCCCGAGTAGATGAGCAGGTCGCCGAAGTCGCGGCCGCGCACCTGCAGCTGCGCGAACACGCCGGTCAGCAGCGCCGCCATGCCCGCCACGTCCAGCGCCACGGCCAGCAGCAGCGCCACGCGGCAGCGGCCCAGGCCCGACGAGGGCGCGGGCGCGGCGGCCGGCGGGGACGCGGCCCCGGGCGGGGGGCCCTGCGAGACGCACACGGCCGGCGCCGCCGCCATGGCCATGCTTCGCCGCGCTGGCTCCGGGCGGACAGTTTTCCGGGTACCGCCCGGCCAGGGGCGGGGTCGGGGACGGCGCCAGGTGTGCCCCGCGAGCCATCCGGTCATCTGAGCTGGGCGGCTGCGGGCCGGGCCTGGCCGGGGTTTCCGTGCAGGGTCTGGGGCTGAGGCATTAGGGGGGCCCAGGGCCCCTGCACCCCAAGGAGCAGAAGCAACACGTTGTCAACATTGAGGACGCTGTAATGGAGCCAGCGCAGGGCAGGGCAGGGCGCAGGGGAAGCCTGGCCCTGTTCTGCTCAGCCCGCCCCCAGGCGCCTCCCGTGCACGCACGGTGGGGTCAGGTGGGATCAAAAGCAAGGCTCAGACCAGGCCCTCAACCCCAAGGAGCTGTGGGACGCGGGCTCACGCATGGCCCGTCCCCTGGAGCCTCCTGGGGGCCACTCCCAGCCGAAGGCACAGAGGTGGACCGTTCACAGGACTCTGACCCCGCCGTCGGGTTCATGAACCTTATGTTCATGGCGGTGACAGAAGGCACGGTCGCTGCTTTTGTGCATCAGGGGCTCCGCCAGGTCCTGTGCTGGGGAGGCTTCAGACTGAGGACTGAGACACATCAAGATGACCTTGAAAACAAACAGGATCAAAAGGAACAGAAAGTAGGCTCCCAGGAAGTTTAATGGGGTGGAATCTAGTGGACTTATAGGGAGAATGGGGAGGGGGCTGAGCGGACAGGTATGGGACCCCCTGCAGTGGTTCTCAACCTTCTGGCCCTTTAAATACAGTTCCTCATGTTGTGACCCCCCCCAACCATAAAATTATTTTCGTTGCTACTTCATAACTGTAATGTTGCTACTGTGATGAATCGTCATGTAAATATCTGATATGCAGGATGGTCTCTTAGGCGACCCCTGTGAAAGGGTCAGTCTACCCCCAAAGGGGTCGCGACCCACGGGTTGAGAACCGCTGCAAAGGAACGAACCAAGGGCTTTCCCAGGCCAATCTCTTTTCCTCCAAACAATTCGCCCTTAGAGGAAACCCACGCTCCCCTGGGTGGCTGTCTGCGACGAGTCAGGTCTAGCTTCTCTCCAGACCCAGCACTTCAAGACTTTATTCCTAAAGAACCCTGGAGAGGGGAAATGAGGGGCCTGCCGGGGTTCGGAAGGGTTCCCAACGTGCCGGAACAGCCCGAGCCCGGCAGGGGCCAATAGGAAAGGCTGCCACCCTTTCCGAAGAGCATTTCCGGAGAGTTCCGAAGGCGCCCGAGCGAGCCTTCGTCGGCAATAGCCGAGAGCTTACGGAGAAGACCGGAAGCACCAGGCCTTGGCTTAAAAGAGTTCACGCACTCAACATGTTCATTCATAAACATAAACTCTGAAACAAATGTTTACTTAGCGCCCATCCTGTGCCAAGCGCTGGGTGAGCAGTCCTAGGGGAGAGGCCGCTGACGAAAGGGCTGTACCCAGTTGGAAATCCAGTCGTAAAGTTCCGGAAACAAACGAGCGGTCCCGGAAAGGTGCAGCCCCGCGTCTGAGAACCCGCCTTCGGGTCTCTGGCCGAAGAGTTCCGAAGGTTCCGAGCGGGGTGCGACGGGAAGGCGGAAACAGCCGAACGTTGCCGAGCCGCCTCGGAGGCGGGATCGGGAGGCGACGCGCGCGTTCCCAGAGAGGAAACGGAAATGCGTATGGGTATTAAAGGCGTCGCCCCGCCCCTTGCGTGCCTCTTTCCGTCTCCGGCTGCCGCAGCGTGAGGAGGTAAGCGGAGGCCTTGCGCCCGCCCGCGTGGCCGTGACTTGCGCCCCCAGCCCCGTGTTTGCTCCTGTCGGCCTTTCTCATTGCGCCCCTCGCGTCCTTGGCTGCCCGCCCCCCCCCCCCCGGCCCCGCTACCGGAAGACGCGGTGGGTTCTCACGTTCTTCCCCGCAGTCAGTCTCGGCGCCGAAGTTCAGCCCCTCCGCCTTAGGTCGCCCAGCCCCGGCCTGGCAGGTTCCTTGGCGCTGTCTGCCCCCAGGGTGCCCGCTTCCGCCAGGTCCGGGCTCACATCCTCCCTCGGTTGTCCTGGTGGGGCCCGGCGTCGGCTTGACACCTCCCCGCGCCCCTCTCCCCGCAGCTGCCGCCATGTCTGCCCACCTGCAATGGATGATCGTGCGGAACTGCTCCAGCTTCCTGATCAAGAGGAACAAGCAGACGTACAGCACCGTACGTGGGGCTGGGACTCCTGGGTCGGAGGAAAGCGCTTTCGCGGGCTCCGTGACCCCCTCCCCCGCCCACCTCTTCACGACCCCCATGCGTCCTCCCTCCCCAGGAACCCAATAACCTGAAGGCCCGCAACTCCTTTCGCTACAATGGGCTGATTCACCGCAAGACGGTGGGCGTGGAGCCGGCGCCCGACGGCAAAGGGGTGGTGGTCATCATGAAGCGGAGATCCGGTGAGCGTTGCCCCGGCTCGGCCCAGGTCGGGGCCGGGAGCTGTGGGTGGTCAGCGTTGGGCGAGGGGAGTAATGCTGCCCCTGGGACTCCTGGGTCAGGGTATTCCCTCTGGGAAGCTGCTCTCTCCTTGGCCATCCCGCCCTCGGTGGGCGCTGGCTGGGCCTTTTTCACTTGTTTTGTCCTCTGCAAAGTGGAGGAATTAGCAAGACCTGCCCAGTATGTGCTGGTGGTTAGGAGGAAATTACAGGGTTGCTCAGGAGCCAGTGTTTTAAGGTTAGAGCCTTCAAACCGCCCAGCTGGGGGTGGGTGTCTCCATCTCAGTGCCGGTGGGAAAATTTAGGCAAATCGGTGAGCCTCCTGCTAGCTCCCACTTGCAGGTGACAGGCTGGGTTGGAAACAGCAGTTTAAACCACCCCCCACCCCCCATTCCTCTGTGGGCTCAAGGAGAGCATCCGCCCCCATAAACTGCACCTCTAGGCATTTGGGTGTCTTGGAAGAGCTCTGGGAGGTCGGAGTCATGGGCATCGGACTGCCACCACTTCTGTTCGTTGGGGTGGTTTTTAAGAGGAATGAGCTTTTCCCGGGTCCCTGGCGAGGGCCAGATTCCATTTGGGGTCGGGTTTCAGCGCCCGGTTCAGTGTCAGCTGTGGCCTTGGCCTGCCAGTTCCTGATGGCAGGGACTCCTGCCCACCCTGTAGGAGGAGGTTCCCCTTCTCGGGGTCGCAGCCCCGGAGCACCCACTCCCTGGTGCCAGGGGGCTTCTCGGTGTTCACGCTCCTCATTCTGATGTGTCGGGTCCTAAACACTTGCCCGTCTTGGTTTGCCCAGTGGCCTTTCCCAGACTGTCAGGAACTAGACTGACCTGGGCAGTTACTGTCAGCCATACCCTTGGCATGGAGGCGGGTCCTTGGCTGAATTCTGGGCAGCGGAGTCCGGACTCCCCCTGTGCACCAGGCTCCCCACTCCTGGCCTGCGGTGGCTCCCTGTCACCCCCGAGTCAGGGCCAGGCCTTGGCTTGGCCTTTCAGACCCTTGTTCAGAGTCGGTGCCTTGGGCCCGGGAGGCTGGGGCCGGGAGAGGAGGCAGCTGCCGTGCTTGGAGGGTCACTAACAGGCCAGCACGGTGCCGAGTGCCGCCTCACCTCTGTGCGTGCTGTGTGTGTGTGTGTGTGTGTGTGTGTGTGTGTGTGAGACTTTGGACAGAAGTGCTCATCCTGTGTCTGCTCAAGTGAGGTGGTGGGGGTTGCTGTGTCTCACACATAGCGATGGGGAGGTGCCTGTGGCCTGGCCCTGGGGGAGTGTCCCGGGAATCTTTTTTTTTTTTTTTTGATATATTTTTATTGATTCCAGAGAGGAAGGGAAATAGAAACATCATTGATGAGAGAGCCATTGATTGGCTGCCTCCTGCATGTTCCCTACTGGGGTCGAGCCCACAACATGGGCATGTGCCCTTAACTGGAATTGAACCATGACCCTTCAGTCTGTAGGCCAACTCTCTATCCACTGAGCAAACCAGCCAGGGCTGTCCCGGGAATCTGTGGAGAAGGAGCTGGCTGCCTACCAGGCTTACAGCTGTGGCACTCGGGTTCTCAGGATGCCATGGTGCCCTCGCACCTGGGAGTGCATTAAAGGCCGAGGCCACCTCACTGACCCTTCGCCCCCACTAGGCCAGCGAAAGCCCGCCACCTCCTACGTGCGCACCACCATCAACAAGAACGCCCGGGCCACCCTGAGCAGCATCCGGCACATGATCCGCAAGAACAAGTACCGCCCGGATCTGCGCATGGCCGCCATCCGCAGGGCCAGCGCCATCCTGCGCAGCCAGAAGCCCGTGATGGTGAAGAGGAAGCGGGCCCGCCCCACCAAGAGCTCCTGAGCACCCGTCCCCCTAAAGCAATAAAGTGTCTGCCAGCTCTCCTCATCCTCTCCTGGCCTCAGTGTGTGGGACCCAGGCCCTGTCACTAGAGCTGTCAGCTTTTCTCTGGGGCTCCCACACCTACGGGTACTGAACAAAAGTGTGTTGGGGCTGAGGGGCCAGGTCTGGGGCAGGGAGACCCTAGCAAGTAAACAGACCTCTAGTGACTGGCTGTCTCAGCATCTGTGCTCCCAGGGGAGGGCTGGGGGCTGGTGCAAATTCCTGCATTCTGCATCAGATGACCACAGTGTGTCAAATCAAAAGTGCAGATTGAACAAGGAAAGTCCTCAGAATCCCTCACTGCTAGAAGGACTTGACCGCTTCAAGACCTTACGTGAGTTTTCTGTCCCTGAACATTTAGATGAATTTCCTAAGGGTGTGGGTGTGGCCTAAGTCAGCACACGGTCGGTCCACTCACTGCACTTAAGCTCCAGCCCTGTCTATGGCCAGCGGAGGTGGGAGTGGTTACCATCCAAGTCTTTTGAATTTATTTCAGGGAGAGGGAGAGATAGAAATATTGATGAGAAAGAATCATGGATCGGCTGCCTCCTGCACACCGCCTTCTGGGAATGGAGCCTGCCACCCAGGCATGTGCCCTGACCAGGAGTCAAACCAGTGACCTGCCCAGCGTGGGGCATGCAGGAGGCAGCGGATTAATGATTGTCATTGATATTTCTATCTCCCTCTCTGAAATAAAAAGTACATTTAAAAAAATGTATTCTCCTAGCCCGTGGTTGGCAAACTGCGACTCTTTGGCCCCTTGAGTGTGGCTCTTCCTAAGCCTTAGGAGGACCCTAATTAAGTTAATAACAATGTACCTGCCTATATAGTTTAAGTTTAAAAAATTTGGCTCTCAGAAAAAATATCAGTCGTCGTACTGTTGATATTTGGCTCTATTGACTAATGAGTTTGTCCTAGCCTCTCACCCTCTTACCCCCTCTGCCTGGGTGCCTCAAGTCTCTTGGTATTTATCAACCTGTGATCAATCACAGGTGTCAACCACCACCGCTGCCACTAGCTGTGTGTCCTCGGGCAAGTAACTAGACCTCTCTGTGCATCTGTTGTCAAAATCTAGGGGGTTAATGAACACAGTGCTGAGACCAGAGCCTGCACACAGTAAGTTCTCCGTCATTCAGTGGAGAACATAAGCCCTGTGAGCCGCTGGACCTCTCATACATGCCCTGTGTGTACACATACATGTGCGGAATGGCCACTTCTCATTCAAATGCCTCAGCCCCAAAGCGGGTGGCATATGCACTTCACAGACACAGAAACGGGTCTTGTTGGGGGACAGT
The DNA here is from genome assembly GCF_028538775.1 of Myotis yumanensis. Classification (NCBI taxonomy): domain Eukaryota; kingdom Metazoa; phylum Chordata; class Mammalia; order Chiroptera; family Vespertilionidae; genus Myotis; species Myotis yumanensis. The sequence goes on along the minus strand of NW_027223774.1, from coordinate 2,974,494 downwards.
CACTGATACCACAGGTCCTGACACGTGTTTTTCCTACCTGCTCTGTGCCAGAGGCCGAGGGTCTAGCATCAAGGAGACCCCCATCGCTGCCCTCAGGGACCCGTGCAGAGATGAGACCCTTGCTCCTGTTCCACTCCACAGCTTTGGTCCAGGGCCTCTGAGGACGCCTGCTGGGCTCCGGGCCCAAAGCCCTGCCTCCAGGGGCAGACTGCATGCAAAGGCAGAGTTCCTCCTGGCCCCTCCAATCCTCCCAGTGAGTGGATGTGACCCCGCCCACTTCTTGCCAGACCTTTGTTTTATTTGGAAGCAACCTTGCCCAGAACCCTCCTGCAGTTCCCATGCCTGCCAGTGAAGGGCAGACCCGTCAGTGCCACATCCGCCTCGCCTTCCTGCACCCAGATGCCCGGGGCATCTGCACTGGCGAAGGCTACACATGACAGCGTGGTCGGGGGGTCCGGGACGGGTGATGCGAAGGATAGCACACCCGTGAGGCACACCTCTATGGATCAGGCAGAGGCGGCTCAGGCAGGGAAGGGCTGCAGTGCTGATGGGGAGAGACTTCCAGGGGTGGCCTGCTGGGTACCGGACGCTGCTTGTTGGTTAGAATATGTATATACCGGTATATAATATGTGTGTGTGTGTGTGTGTGTGTGTGTGTGTGTGTATCCATCCATCCCAAGGGCCACGGTGCAGCAGACCACCTGCGGGGAGGCCAGGGAGTTCAGACACCGCTATGCTCGCCTTTGCCTTAACTCAGAGATGGTAGCCCTGAGTGAACTGGACTTGGCGGTGAGGGCTCACTCGGGGGCAGTGCCCAGTCCCTGCAGGCCGAGTATATAATTTTTTTTAGGAGGAAGAGAGAGAAACATCAGATTGCTGTTCCACCCATTTATGCATTCACTGGTTGATTTTTTTTTTAACGTCATTTTATTGGAACTACCTTTTTTAAAAAATATATCTTTTATTGAATTTTTTACAGAGAGGAAGGGAGAGGGAAAAAGAGAAACATTGATCAGCTGCCTCCTGCACACTCCCTACTGGGGATGTGCCCACAACCAAGGTACATGCCCTTGACTGGAATCGAACCTGGGACCCTTCAGTCTGCAGGCTGAGGCTCTATCCACTGAACCAAACCTGTTAGGGCGGAACTACCTTTTTTTGTTTGTTTTGTTCATCCTCACCCAAGAATATTTTTCCATTGATGTTTAGGGAGAGTGGAAGAGAGAGGGAAAGACAGAAACATCAATGTGAGAGAAACACATTGACTGGTTGCCTCCTGCACGCACGCGACGAGGGAGGAGCCTGCAACCAAGGTACGTGCCCTTGACCAGAATCAAACCTGGGACCCATTGGTCCACAGGCTGACACTCTATCCATGAGCCAACCCGGCTAGGGCTGGTTGATGCTTGTATGTCCCTCCACTGGAAATTAAACCCACAACCCTGGGGTATTGGGACGCTGCTTTAACCAACTGAGCCTGGGCTAGAAGAACATATATTTCAGTTTGCTGCCCGTCCAGTGTAGCTCAGTGGTTGAGTGTCAACTTATGAACCAGGAGGTCATAGTTCAATTCCTGGTCATTGCACATGCCTAGGTAGCAAGAGGCAGCTGATCGATGATTCTCTCTCATTGATGTTTCTATCTCCCTCTCCCTTCCTCTCTGAAGTAAAAAATATATTTTTAAAAATATAATCAAAATATATTTAAAAGAAGTTTGCTCACATTAGCTTGTGTTTATCCAGAAAAATATACAAGCAGGTGATAACATTGGTTGTCCTGATTAAGAGTACTGGGTGTTGGGAAGAAAGGACTGGAGAGAGAGCCTTTTTTTAAAAAATATGTATTTTTAAAAAATATGTTTTATTGATTTTTTACAGAGAGGAAGGGAGAGGGATAGAGAGTTAGAAACATCGATGAGAGAGAAACATCAATCAGCTGCCTCCTGCACGCCCCCTAGTGCGGATCGAGCCCACAACCCTGGGCATGTGCTCTTTACCAGAATCGAAGCTCAGACCCTTCAGTCCACAGGCCGATGCTCTATATCCACCAAGCCAAACTGGCTATGGCAAGGGAGCCATTTCTTAGTGGATACCTTGACCTTAAAATTAAAAATTCTTTGCTTTTCTTATTTTAGGGAGGGAGGGAGGGAGGGAAGGAGAGAAACATCGATGTGAGAAACACCGTTTGGTTACCTCCTGTATGTGCTCCCACCAAGGGTCAAGCCCACAACCTATCTATGTGCCCTGACCCACAGCCTTCCACTGCTGGGAGCCATGCTCCAAGCAACGGAACCATACTGGCCAGGGCGATCTTTGCCTTAAGAAAAATATCATATATATACACACACAGACATCCCTATGCATATACTGGGAATCGAACCCTGACCTCCTGGTTCATAAGTTGACACTCAACCACTGGGCCATACTGGAACAGGCTATAGTTAAGTGAGTTTTGACAAATTTGTGCATCCATGGGACCATAACAGGACTTGGAATAGCCCTAGCTGGTGTGGCTCAGTGGATAGAGCATTGGCCTGGGGACTGAAGGGTCCCGGGTTCGATTCCAGTCAAGGGCACATGCCCGGGGTTGAGGCTCAATCCCCAGTGGGGAGCATGCAACCAATCAATGATTCTCATCAGTGATGTTTCTCTCTCCCCTCTTCTCTGAAATTAATACAAAATATATATTTTTGCCGAAACCGGTTTGGCTCAGTGGATAGAGCGTCGGCCTGTGGACTGAAAGGTCCCAGGTTCAAGTCCAGTCGAGGGCATGTACCTGGGTTGCGGGCACATCCCCAATGGGAGATGTGCAGGAGGCGGCTGATTGATGTTTCTATCATCGATGTTTCTAACTCTCTCCCTTCCTCTCTGTAAAAAACCAATAAAATATATTTAAATATATATATATATATATATATATTTTTTTAAAGACTTGCATATGCTCACCTCCCCCCCAAAAAACTTTCCCATGCCCCTCATTTGAGCCTCCCTGATCCCAGACTGCCAGTGATCTGCTCTCAGCCATGAGTGATTAGTTTGGCCTGTTCTAGAATTTCATACAAATAGGATTGAATGTTTTACACTTTTCAGCCGTTAATAGTTTTGAGACCCATCCATGTTTTCTGTATCAATACTTTGCTGAGTGAGATTGCATCGTATGAATTCACAATTCCTTCTCTCATTCAACTATTGAACATTTGGGTCATTTCCAGTTTTTTCATTTTATGAGTTTTTTTTAAATCCTCACCCGAGGGTGTCTTTAAAGTTGATTTTAGAGAAAGGGAAGAGGAAAACTCAGATCAGCAGTCTTCTGTATGCCTTGACTGGGGATCGAACCTGCAACCTTTAGTGCATGGGATGGTCTTCCTATCAACTGAGCCACCTGGCCAGGGATTATAATTTTTGACCCTGGGCCCTGGGGGCCCTACACAAGCCAACCAAATGATGGATAATGGACAAGAAACAGGCTAAGCCGGCGGGGAGCTCCCATGCCCTCCCCTCCCCGGGAGAGGGCAGAACCTTAAATATTGGGGTATGTTCCTGCAATCACGTCATCGCCTGGTTAATCCAGAGCACGCCTCACCAGCCGAGACCAGAGGTGGCCCCAGAGCTCCATGAGGGGTCTGCTGAGCTGAGGGGCCCCGTGCGGTGGGACTGCGTGTGGACCTGAGGCGGGGAGGCCAGCTGCTCTGAGCCCCGGCAGAGGCTGGTCTGGGCACGAAGAGGCACCGCAGCTGCTTGCTTTTCCAACTTTATTTAGAAAAACAAATCCGGGTCCCAGTGCCCCCCTCCCCCACCCCAGCCATAACTTAAATAACTTAGAGACAGAGTTGAGGGTCGGGCGGGTGTGGAGGAAGCACCCACTACAGCCGCCGCAGAGCCCGCTTCTTGTCCGTCTTCTTCTTGGCCGCCAGCTTCTTGTCGCGCTCGCCTGCGTGCTTCTTGGCCATGGGCCCCTCAGCCCCTCCCGGGCCCCCAGGGGCCGCGGGGGTCGGTGGAGGAGGCCGAGGCTGCACTGGCCAGGGAGCGGCTGGCCTCGGGCCTCCCGCCGCTGGGCCCACCGGCTCCCCCGTGGATCTCCGTGAGCAGGCGGGCGCGGGCCGCGTACTCCTCGTAGTTCTCCAAGAGCAGGCGGCCCGCCTCCTCGTTGAGGGCGGACTCAGGGTTGGGGTGGATCAGCAGGCACTTGATGGTCTGTGGGGAGAGAGCCAGGGTCAGGGGGGCCAGACACCAAAACGCCAGTGATTGAGGGAAGGGCTTCCCCAACCTGAGTGATGGGACATTTCAGGACTCACACCTGGACCTGTTGGACTCCAGAGCTGTCACTGGGTGAGCAGGAACCCCAAGTGCAGTCACAGACTCGGGCTGGGCAGCACCACACCCCACAGGCACCAGGATGTAAGGGGCCCCTCCACCTCCTCTAAAAGGGAGCAGGTGCCCTGACCTGTCTGGCCTGTCACGGGGCCAGCACCTGGCCCAGCAGACATCACTGCCACAAGCAGGCCCCCAGGCCTGACCCTCATCTGACCACTGCACCCCAAGCCCGAGACCCTGGTGGCCATCGGTGTCCCCGGGCAGCCAGCACTGACACTAGGGAGGAGGGAAGAGCTGGAGGTCTGTTTACCTTGGAGCTCACTCCTCCCCCAAGCCCTGCAGGAACCCAACTCCCCGTCCTCCCAACCACCTGCCCCAGGGGCTCATTAAATTCCGTTTTCAAATTCTTAGGCTTGAGGGGTAGGGAGGCAGCAGGCCTGCAAGGCCCTGGGAGCAGGGTGCAGTCCAGGGCGCCTCCATCTTGGCCTGCCTGTCGCTGCCCCCCCCCCCCCCCCCCCCCCACTCCATGATTACACGTGTCCCCAGAGGGGCACCCCTGGCTGAGAAAGGATGTTCTGTGAGAACATTCTGGAATGACAGGCGACTGCACAAACTTTGTGGCTACTGAACAGCCAGCCAACTGTGCCCTTCAGAACAGTCACATCTCGTCCCTCACCACCGTTCAGCGCGGAGTGCCCCGGGCCCCGAACACCCTGTACAGCGTACGGGGTGTCCTGGGTCCACCGGGCAGGGCCAACGCAATGCCTCACTTTTCCAGAAAAGCTGGAACCTGGGTTTCCCACGTGGGCCCCCCACTACCAGAGCTGACTTCAGAGAAGCCACGCTCGGCATCACGGGGCCCGGGGCCGGACTCACCAGCAGCACGTGCCGGATGCCCAGCTCAGCCGTCCAGTCCCTCTTGAGCACGTTGACGCAGATCTCGCCGTTGGCGCCCACGTTCGGGTGGAAGATCTTGGTCAGGAAGTAGCCCTTGGGCGGGGAGGCAGGGAAGTCCTTCCCCAGCAGGAGTTTCATACGGAACAGGCCTCCGGCGTACGGGGTCCCCTCTGTGTGTGGGGAGGGGGCCAGGTCAGGGGGCACAGGACTCCCAGCACCCGCAAACCCCCAAAGCCCCGTCTCCTCGTTCCGGCTGTAATACAAGTCCCCTGCCGCCTCCTCCAGACTGGGGAGCAGGACGGGCTAGGCTCCCCAGGGTCTGCAGGCACCCCCGTGCGTTAGCCCCTGACCGTGGCCCCACTGGCATCACCCCAAGTGCTGGTCTGCACCCTGGACGCCTCTCCTCTCCCAAGTGAAGCCCCAGCCCCACCCCCTTCCCAAAAGGCACCGACACACCCACTTGTGCTCCCAGGAAAACATCCACCTGGAAGCCCTGAGGGCAAATGACAGACAAGGCTCTCGGCCTTGCACTTGACCAGGCAAAAAGCCGTGGGTGTGTTGGAGACCCAGGGCCTTCCTGTGCCGTCCCAACATCTGACCCCTCCGCACCCACTGTCCCCACCACCGGCCGCAGTGGTCGCCCGCCTCCAGCTTCTACCTCCCCCTCCCACCCACCACTGAAGTCACAGTGAGCTCTGCAGGGACCATCACACCTGCTTCACACCCGCCAACAGCTTCCTCTCCAAATCCCTACAGAGGCCCTATAACAGGGGTCCTCAAACTTTTTAAACAGGGGCCAGTTCACTGGCCCTCAGACCGTTGGAGGGCCGGACTATAGTTTAAAAAAAAACTATGAACCAATTCCTATGCACACTGCACATATCTTATTTTGAAGTAAAAAAACAAAACGGGAACAAATACAGTATTTGTATTTGCAAGTGGCCTGCGGGCTGTAGTTTGAGGACCCCGGCCCTATAAGGTCTGCTCCCTAATGGCTTCACGGGTTCTTCTTCTTCTTTGCTTCTATGAAGTGCCCACCGTCCCCCACTGCCCCCCTCATGAAGCACAGCAGGAATCACCTCCACTGTGGCCCCCGTCCCCCACCCCCGACTGGGCGCTTCACCACCTTCTTGTAGCACCTCGGCTTCCGTGTGGAAGTTAATAACAGAAGGCGGTGCACCTGAAACACGGGTCAGGTCTGCACGATGGACCACTACCCGCACCACCCGATACTACTGTGACCTCCCCAGCGCCTGTCCCTGCGGAATCAGGTCCCAGCCAACCCCGCCCTCCAGGCTGTGCTGCTGCGCTCGCCCCCCCCTGAACTCCCACCCCCCGGAGGTCCTGGGGAGCCTTGTCTGCCAGCCTTGCCCCTGCCCAGGTAAGGCCTCCGTCGAATGCTCCTGTGGCCACCAGGCCTGTCCCCCTGGCTTACACAAGTGCACAGGGTCACTTGTCACCTGTGAGGCTCTGCCCTGCAGACCGGGCACCTGCAGAAGAGGAGGCCTGCCTGTCCCGTCTGCCATTAGGTCCCCAGCAGCCGACAGAGTCCAGTGTACAACGGGCCTTCCTTCTCTCGTCCCACAGAAGGAAAGTCTAGCAAGCGCGCCCCTCCCTGCTCCACCCCACACTCACCAGGGCCCTCGATGGTGACCTGCAGGTCCGTGAGGTCCTCTTCGTTGGGAAAGACCTTGATGCCATCGGGAGGGTCCGTGGTCAGCGTCGTCACCTCCTTGTACACCAGGCGGATGATGTGGGGGGGCAGGTTCTCCACGTTGGAGTTCTGGGCACAGAGAGGAGGAGGTGAGAGGCCGGCAGAACCGGGCCGTGCAGGACGCTGTCCCAGGCTGTCAACCACCCCGGGCTCGCAGGCCCCCCCCCCCTGGAGTGCTGCACCCGGCCGTCCCAGGCTGAGCGCCCTCCGCAGACGAGGGCGGTTCTCCGAGGGGGGGTGGCGGGTGGCTCCATGCCCCCCAGGAGCCCCCGAAGCCCGTCCGTTGCCCCGTACGGGCCGCCAATGATTCCGGATTAAGCCGAGGCCTACCCTGTCCCCCTTCCCCCCCTAATCTTGGTAAAATAGCCCTGCAAACCCAGGATCGGGCCTGGAGAGGGCAGCGGAGCGTCCTTGCTCCCGGAATACCCACGGACGGGCTACAAAGCCCGGACAGCAGCCCCCCATCGCCCCACGGCTCAGCCGGGCCTTCCCTCCAAGGAACCTGCGGGCCGCCCCGGCTCCTGCCCCACCTACAGGGAGGCCTGTGGGCACATCCCCGGCCCAGGACCCCCAGGCAGGCCCTCCTACCCCGAGGCCGTCCGCAAAGGGCTCCCGAGACCCCGCCTCCTCCTCCAGGGGGCCTCCCACCGCCCCTCCGGGCCTGGCCGCGGAGCTCACCATGACTGCGGCCGGCCGGGGGCGGGTCCCCCCGGCCCCCTTCCTGCGTTCTCTGGGCCGCCGGCCGGGGCGGGGGGCCCAACTGCTGCCGCTGCGGCCCTAGCGAGGCCCCGGCAGCTCCTCTCCGCTCCCCGCCGCCTCCGACGCCGCCACGCACTTCGCCGCAGGTACGCTCGCCCCAGGTGCCGGCCGCACTGAACCGGCGGCGCGCGCAGGCGCCCTTTTATAGCAGCCCGAGGCGACGCCCCCTCGCGGCCCCGGTGGGCGGGGACTCGGCCCGTGACGTCAGCACGCACAGTCCTCGGCGTTAGGCGCGCTCGCCCCCTTTCCGTAAGTTTAGAGCGGAAGCGGGAGACGCTGGGGAGAGGGCCGGGAGCTTGCCGGTCAACTGGGACACGGGGGGTCGGAATGGGGACCCCCAGGATATAGAGGAAATGAAAAGGGGTAGAAGAGGGGAAAAGAACGCGAGAGGTGACGCGACCGCTGATTGGCCCGTTTGAATGCGACGCCGCCAGGGCCGGCGTACGCACGCACGCCCTTACGCTCCGGAGATTGCGCACGCGACTAACGGTCGGCCGGGGTTTCCGGGCGGGGCGAGGGCAGGCGGTTCTCGGGGGGTTTTAAACGGATGATGGACGGCGCTCTGGCCAATAGGAACGAGCAATCCTGGGATGGCGTCACGAGGCTCACACCGGCCAATTCTCATAGGAAAAGGCGGTGCCAGGGGGGCGGGGAGTTTGGAGAGCGACCAATGAGGCCCTGCCTAGCACGGACCCAGCCGTTTTTTATATATGCAAATGAGGTGCGCGCAGGGGCCGCCCGCGCCACCGCCTCCTCAGCCCGAGGAGGGGGTGGGCGCTGGGATCGATCTATTCTACATCCTTCCCGGAGGCGCCATTTTGTGCTGGGGATGACCTGTGACCTGTGTCGCGTGTTGTGGAGACCAGTCAGGGCGGCCTCGAAGCCTTGGAAGCCTGTCCCCCGGTGTGTGACCCCTGACCCTGGCCAGGCGTCAGTCACGCACGACGCCAGGCCTCAGTTACCCCACGTGGGAGTTGTGCGCGGTGAACTCTCCCGATGCTGGAAAAAGAAGGCGGCAGCGCTCCCAGGCCTCGGAGGGCACGGCCGCCTCTGGGACGGACCCACGGCCGCCCGCCTCCGGGTCTGCACCAGGACTCGCCTTCCCTGACCCGGAAGTGGACGCGCAGTTGCCGGGACAGGGGGGCACCTCCAGGCCTCAGTTAACAAAATGGCCGCAACGGTGGAAAAGGGGGACCTGTGTTGACGCCGGGAGACGAGGCCCAAGTGGCTTCGCTGGTTCATCAGAACATGGCGGCCGGGGTGCCCACGCCAGGGCCTCTCAGCGCAGCAAAGCCCGGCTGAAGAGACCAATGGCGACCAGGTTCCGGACAAGGAGGCAGGAAGGCCCAGAGCCACCCCCCGAGGTGCAGTCAGAAGCTGGGGGCTCGGCAGGGCCGACATTCCCCGCACCTGCCCTTCAGGCTCAGCCCATTGAACAGACAGGGACACTGAGGAGCTGCCAGTGACCAGCCCACCCGCCCCCGCCCCAGTCAGGCGGGGCAGAGAGGTAGCTTGGAAATCCCACCAGGTGCACAGGATGGGGATGAGGACAATGGCTGCGGCCCTGGCTGGCATGGCTCAGTGGTTAGAGCGGCCGCCAGTGCATCGAAGGGCCGTGGGTGCCATTCCCGCCAAGGGCAGGGGTCTAGGTTGCAGATCAGACCCCCAGCCTGGTCAATGTTTCTATCTCAACCCCCCTCTCTGAAAAGCAATGGGAAAAATATCCTCAGGTGAAGATTAACAACAAAAATAATCTATAATAATAAAAGCATAATATGCAAATCGGGCCGAATGACCGAACAGCAGAACAACCGTCCAGACGACCTTACTGGGGACCACGCTATGACACCCACTGGCACCAGGCCAGCCAAGGCAGGTGCTATGCAATTGGTCGGGGGGGGCCCTGCCATCACCTCACGATCGTCCTGCAGAGGGAGGCCCAGGCCACCCTCTGTGGGGTGATCGATGAGGGGGCTCTGCAATGGATTGCCCCAAAGAGGGAGGCCCAGGCCACCATCTGGCTGGAGCTGTGGCAGGTGGGCGGGGCCTCCCTCTGTGGGCAATTGATCTGGGGGCCCTGCAATTGATCACCCCACAGAGGGAGGCCCGGGCCAGGCCTAGGGACCCTACCCAAGGGGTCCAGGATTGTGAGAGGGTGCAGGCCGGGCTGAGGGGACGCCCCCCCCCCCCCCCCCCGCACGATTTTGTGCACTGGGCTTCTAGTAATAATAATTGACTATATGCTTGCCATGTGCCAGGTAGTTTCTAGTTCCTTGGCGTGGTTGATCTGTAGCATCTTGTCAGGCACGTTTTTTATGATTCCCCTCTGGACATCTGCATTCATTCAGAAAAAAAGTTTTAAAAAATATATTATTTAATTTAAAATATATATATTTTTAAATGTATTTTTTACAATATTTTTTATTGATTTCAGAGAAGAAGGGAGAGAGAGGAACATCAATGAGAGAATCGATCAGCTGCCTCCTGCCTGCCCCACACCAGGGGTGGAGCCCGCAACCCAGGCACGTGTCCTGACCGGGAATCGAACTGTGACCCCCTGGTTCCTAGAGCAATGCTCACCCACTGAGCCACGCCGGCGGGGCAATACACTATTTTTGAGCACCTGTCGTGTGGCAGGTTGGATGCTATGGGGATGGGGATATGGCAGAAAGTCAAATGGAGCTGCATTGTGTGTGTGGGGGGGGGGGGGGGGCGGGGAGCCAGGCAGTGAGCAAGTAAGAACATGCCATCATGTGGGCGAGTGGTAAAGCCTGAAGGAAGATAGGGTCAGGGGATGGGGGGGGGAGGGGGTGCTATTTGACCTTGGCCAGGCAGAGAAGGCCTCTCTGAGAAAGGCCCGTGTGGGCTACAGGAAGGTCTATGGGAAAAGCATTTTGACAAGAAGGCCCAGCAGGTGCAACGGCCCAGGGTGGGGATCTTGCCTGGTGTTTTGGGGGGCAACACCACAAAGCCAGCGAGGCAGGGTCAGAGTGAGCTGGGAGGTGCAGGGCCCTGAAGTCTGGGAGGTGAGGGGGAGCGGCAGTGAATGTCAAGTACCTGGGCTGTGGGGAGCAGTATGTTCTTTCCTTCCAAGCGCTGGGGAGCCATGGAGGTCTGACAGTGTGACTCCACCTGACTGTCAGGCAGGAACAGAGAAGCCAGTGATGTGAGAGAGCAATTTGTTGAGGGACCTGGCCAGTGTGGCCCAGTGGTTGAGCATCGACCTATGAACCAGGAGGTCACAGTTTGATTCCTGGTCAGGGCACATGCAAGAATCAACCAAAGAATGCATTTATAAGTGGAACAACAAATTGATCTCTCTCTCAAAAATAAAAGGTAAGTGTTGGGAGGACGTGGAAGAACTGGAACCCGCACACACAGCTGGTTTGAAAAAGAGCCTGCGGATTCCTCAAATGGCTAAGCAGAGACACCGCCTGGTCCAGCAGTCCCGCCGGCAGGGATGCATCCTGGAGAGATGAGCTAAGGGGGTGGGCACGCAGGGCCAGGCTCTGCAGACCAAGGGGGGCTCACCGGAGCCCCAGGGAGCCAGGGAGGGGTTCTGACGTGGAGGCGTGAGTGGGTTTGCTGCTCACAGTGAGACTCCAGTCTGGCTGCCGGGCCCGGCCTGGACCGGGGGCCCAGGAAGCAGGCAGTTGGTTGAGGCTTAGGCTATGCTGGCGGCCATGGTGGCTGGAGAGGAGGGAGGCCATCTGGGAACCGCTCCGTGGTGAGCCTTCTGAGTGGGTTTGGGGGACTGGAATTGACCGGGGTGGGGCAAGATGGGGAGGGGAAGGGGGCGGAGTATCAGCGACTCAGAGTCTTTTGTACAATGAAACCCAATGGCCCCAGCGGCTGGAATGCTAGCTTCAGAAATTAATCTTCACGTCTTCTGTTCATCTGTGTGAAATTACAAAGTACATGCCTGGAGGGGAAGTCCCGCCCCGTCACTGAAGAGCCAGAAGAGAAAGGGGGAGTTTGGGCTCCAGGCCTCCTTGGCCCTCGGCACGCGTCCCCCTCAGGTGCCCGCCGGCCGGAACATCTGGACAATTACACAGGCTCCTTTGTCCGCATCCCCACGCGCTGCCTCGGTGCGTGCAGATGAGCAGCTAAGCTGCTCCACAGGAATGCGCCCAGCTCTCCAGCATTCTCACCCAGCCTTCCCGCCAGCCCTGGGTGCGGCTGGAGGCTGGCAGCACGCGAGAGCGTTTGTCTCCTGCACAGCTGTGAGCTTTTCCAGAGGAGAAATTCCTAGAAGTGGAATCGGGATCAGAGAGTTTGTGGTTCTGTGAGCAGCCCTTGGCAGGGTTCTGCTGATTTGCATAACCTGCCAGGGGTGCCCACGGCCTCAGACCGTCAGTAAGCCTGGGACTGTCCCAGGGAGAGAAGGGATGACATCAAGAGATGTTCATTATGATCAGAATTGAAGCAGGGTCGGGGGGCTGGGGACGCTGGGGGAGAGGATTGTAGCCGGGCGGCCAGGGTGGACGGTCACCAGGTCGGAGACATGAATTCAGATATAAATGAAGCCAGTGGTTGAGCGTCAGCCTGTGACCAGAAGGTCGAGGTTCAGTTCCCAGTCAGGCCACATGCCAGGGTTGAGGGAGGGGGCGTGCAGGAGGCAGCCAATCAATGATTCTCTCTCATCATTGATGCTTCTCTCTCTCCCTTCCTCTCTGAAATCAAAAAATATATATATTTTAAAGTGGAATAACAAATTGATGTTATTTTTCTCTCTCTAAAAAAATCAATAAATAAAAACTGATGTTATAAAAATATATATAATGTTTAAAAAGAAGTGGAGCCCTGTCGGCTGGTGTGGCTCAGTGGTTGAGCATTGACCTATGAACCAGGCGATCACAGTTTGAGTCTAGGTCTGGGCACAGGCCTGGGTTTTGGGCTGGATCCTCAGTAGGGGGAGTGCAGGAGGCAGCTGATTGGTGTTTCTCTCATTGATGTTTCTGTCTATCCCTCTCCCTTCCTCTCTCTCTAAAAATCAACAAAAACATTTTTGAAAAGGTAAAGCAAAAATTCAGAACTGCAAAGTATTTAAAAAATAAAATTAATTCCCTCTCTTCTCTCTCTCTCTCTCTCCCTCTCTCTTCGTTTCTGGCTCTCTGGAGAATCCTGAATGATACACAGCAAAATCGACTACTTGGGAAGCAAACATTTGCTAGAGAGGAAGGTTTTTGTTTGATTGCTTTTTTGTTACCCCCACCTGAGGATATTTTTTCCATTGATTTTTTTTTAATTGATTTCAGAGAGGAAGGGAGAGGTAGAGAGCTAGAAACATCAATGATGAGAGAGAATCATTGCTCGGCTGCCTCCTGCACGCCCACCACTGGGGATCAAGCCCACAATCCAGGCACGTGCCCTTGACCGGAATAGAACCTGGGACCCTTCAGTCTGCAGGCCGGCGCTCTATCCACTGAACCAAACCGGCTAGGGCTCCGTTCATTTTTTTTTAGAGAGAGTGGAAGGGAGGGAGGGAGGAGGAGAGAGAAACATAGATACGAGAGAGACACATTGATTGGTTGCTTCCCATGGGAGCCCCAGCGCCCCAGTCAGGGCGGGGTGGAACCCACAACCCAGGTACTCGCCCTGCCCTTGACCTGGAATGGAACCTGAGCCCCTTCAGTGCGGGGCCGGCGCTCTAACCACTGACCCACCGGCCAGGGTGCCGAAAGGCACTGCACACACAAGCCACACGCGGCAGGCTCTGACGCAAGGCGACAGGCTGCAGGTTACACACACACCCTCGGATGCCCACCCCCCACCTGGGCCGCACAGGGAATCCCCGAGAACCATAAACACGCAGGTGGAAACCCAAACCTTCCCAACAGACACTGTGAGCCTGGGAATCAGGAAAACATCTGTTTATTCCAAAAATACCAACTTGCAGCTCAGCCGGCTGCCCTCACCAAGGAACTGGAGGGGGGGGGGGGGGGAGTCCGGTGCCGGTCTGGGGGGAGGAGGAGGCAGAGCTGGGGAGGGTCTTCTGGTCCAGGACTGTGTATCTTCCTGTCTCTGCACCGCCCCCCACCGCCCACGATCGGGAGGGCGGGGTGCGTGTGCGTGTGGGTGCGCGTGTGTGCATGGGAGCGTGGGAAGACTCAGATGGTGAGGCCCCGGCTCCAGAGGCATCGGGGGATTTTGGCGGGACACGCCCACATCCTCGCCTCCTCGGACCTCTCCTCGCTATGGCTTATTTGAGATAAGAGGCCAAAGCCCCAGAGTTGGGGCGAAATAACTGGAGTCCAGAAGAGAGCAAGTCGAGGGGGGCGTACAAAAGCTGGAGGGCCCGAGACCCCCAGTGAGGGGGCTGGTGAAAGCCGAGTGCTCGGTGGGGGTGGTGAGCAGAGGGGCAGCTGGGGGAGGGGCAGGGGCTCAAGCTGGCTCTTTTGGGGGGAAGTCACAGTCTGCTCAGGGCCCTGGGTGTGGGCAGGCCCTGGAGGGATGGGGGGTCCGCGGGAGCAGCTGTAAGCATGGCGTTGAGAACTGGTGCTGGGCCTAGGGAGGTGGGGTACCGCTCCCCGTGTTCCCTCAGTGTTTGTGGGAGCCAAAGGCTGAGTAGGGGTGAACTGAGGTGCCAGTATTGGGGGCAAGGGGAGGCAGAAGGAGGGGACGACCCAGAGGAGGGAAAATAGCCCCTCCCAGCTGGCCCTGGGGGCTGGGGAGGGGACGTGTAGCCCTTTAAGAGGAGGGGAATGGCTGCTCCCCCACAGCATGGCTATGTACAAAGAAAATTGGGGGCAAATTGTGCATTGGGTGTTGGTAAGTCCCCGAAAGCCCTGGGCTGTCCGGGGTGCGTGGGGGAGATGAAGGAGAGAACGCTGCTTCTCCAGTTGGGATGATGAGCGCCCCCCACATGGCCTTGGCGTGGGCAGCGGCATGGCCGTCCAGCTGGGCCTGCCCGGGGTCAGGCCGGCAGAGGACGTCACTGAAGGCCCCGGGGAAGTTAGCAGCTGTCGCCCAGCCCACAGGCGTCTCTGAGGAGGGTGTGGCCCACGCCAGCGGAGGACAGGTAAGGGCTGGGCGAGGGGCAGTGACATTACCCAAGGGCCGGGAAGCTCACCCCCTCTGGTGAGAAGAGGCCTCCATGTTGACCCTGTCACCGCACAGATAGTTGGGTGAAGGTCAGTGAGTTACCAGGAGGGGCCTGGATGTCCTCACCAGAAGGGTAATGGGGGGTGGGGGGCGGTCAAGGCCAAGTCTGGAGTGAGGCAGTGACATCATCAAGAAGGGCCAGAGTGGGGATGGTGTCATCGGAGGGGGTCCCTACTCTATTCTCGAGGCAATGGCAGGATGGCGCATGTTGTGCCTGGTTCCCTGTGGGCACAGCGGTAGGTGCCACGTGACCCAGAAGACAACTGAAATACAGCTGTTGCAGTTCTCGACTCCCAAGATGAGGGATCCTGGAAGATGATCCAAGGGTGAAGTGCATCCTGGTAAATGATGACACCACTGGGTGTCCTGGGTCCTGGGGGATGATGTCATGGCTGTGGTGGATCCTGGGAGAGGATGTCAGGGCTGTGGTGGATCCTGGGGGATGATGGCATGGCTGTGGTGGATCCTGGGAGAGGATGTCAGGGTTGTGGTGGATCCTGGGAGAGGATGTCATGGCTGTGGTGGATCCTGGGAGATGATCTCATGGCTGTGGTGGATCCTGGGAGAGGATGTCATGGCTGTGGTGGATCCTGGGAGATGATGTCAGGGCTGTGGTGGATCCTGGGAGATGATGTCATGGCTGTGGTGGATCCTGGGAGATGATGACATGGCTGTGGCGGATCCTGGGAGATGATGCCATGGCTGTGGTGGATCCTGGGAGAGGATGTCATGGCTGTGGCGGATCCTGGGAGATGATGCCATGGCTGTGGTGGATCCTGGGAGATGATGTCAGGGCTGTGGCGGATCCTGGGAGATGATGTCATGGCTGTGGTGGATCCTGGGAGATGATCTCATGGTTGTGGCGGATCCTGGGAGATGATCTCATGGTTGTGGTGGATCCTGGGAGATGATCTCATGGTTGTGGTGGATCCTGGGAGATGATGTCAGGGCTGTGGTGGATCCTGGGAGATGATCTCATGGTTGTGGCGGATCCTGGGAGATGATCTCATGGTTGTGGTGGATCCTGGGAGATGATCTCATGGTTGTGGTGGATCCTGGGAGATGATATCATGGCTGTGGTGGATCCTGGGAGATGATGCCATGGCTGTGGCGGATCCTGGGAGATGATGCCATGGCTGTGGTGGATCCTGGGAGATGATCTCATGGCTGTGGTGGATCCTGGGAGATGATGTCAGGGCTGTGGTGGATCCTGGGAGATGATCTCATGGTTGTGGCGGATCCTGGGAGATGATCTCATGGTTGTGGTGGATCCTGGGAGATGATCTCATGGTTGTGGTGGATCCTGGGAGATGATATCATGGCTGTGGTGGATCCTGGGAGATGATGCCATGGCTGTGGCGGATCCTGGGAGATGATGCCATGGCTGTGGTGGATCCTGGGAGATGATCTCATGGCTGTGGTGGATCCTGGGAGATGATGTCAGGGTTGTGGTGGATCCTGGGAGATGATCTCATGGCTGTGGTGGATCCTGGGAGATGATGCCATGGCTGTGGTGGATCCTGGGAGATGATGTCAGGGTTGTGGTGGATCCTGGGAGATGATGTCAGGGTTGTGGTGGATCCTGGGAGATGATGTCAGGGTTGTGGTGGATCCTGGGAGATGATCTCATGGCTGTGGTGGATCCTGGGAGATGATGCCATGGCTGTGGTGGATCCTGGGAGATGATGTCAGGGTTGTGGTGGATCCTGGGAGATGATGTCAGGGTTGTGGTGGATCCTGGGAGATGATGTCAGGGTTGTGGTGGATCCTGGGAGATGATATCAGGGCTGTGGTGGATCCTGGGAGAGGATGTCAGGGCTGTGGCGGATCCTGGGAGATGATGACATGGCTGTGGCGGATCCTGGGAGATGATCTCATGGTTGTGGCGGATCCTGGGAGATGATGTCATGGCTGTGGTGGATCCTGGGAGATGATGTCAGGGTTGTGGTGGATCCTGGGAGATGATGTCAGGGTTGTGGTGGATCCTGGGAGATGATGACATGGCTATGGTGGATCCTGGGAGATGATGTCATGGTTGTGGTGGATCCTGGGAGATGATGTCAGGGTTGTGGTGGATCCTGGGAAGTGATGACACCATTGGGCTTTCTGGATCCTGGGAAGGGGTGTCATGATTATGGTGGATCCCAGTAAATGATGACACCGTGGTTGAAATGGGTCCTGGGAGATGACACTATTGGGTGTCATGGGTCCTGGGACACCCCTGACTCTCACGGTGCTGTGGGGGTGACACCATGACTGCAGTGTATCCTGGGAGGTGGTGACGCCACAACCGTGGGGACGATGGGGAATGGTGGCATCGTCAGTCCTGGCGGGTCTCGGCAGAGGAGGCTGCCATCAGCCACAGTGGGTTCTGGAAGGCAGTGACGCCACTGGTCATGGTGAACGCTTGGAGGTGACGGCCCCAGCAGCTGTGGCGAATCCGCGGGGATGAGGACACAGTGGTTGTGGGGAATCATGGAAGATGGTGACACCACTGGCCATGGGCAAGCTGTGGGGAAGGTGACCCTACACGGTCATGGTACATCCTGGAAGAGGATGATACTGTAGGTGTGGTGCATCCTGGGAGATGAAGAGACCATAGGTCACAGGGAATGATGTCATCATCAGGCATGGTGTGCACTGGACCCCAGGCACAATGCCAGCATGAGTGGGGGGAGTCCTGTGGTGCAATGATGTCATCAGCAAGATAAGTAGCAGGCACCCCCCACCCTCCCCGGCCCCAGCAGGAGGCCCGGACCTGTTGACAGAAGCCATGATGTCTCTAGTGTGGCAGAGAGAGTGACCCCGGCCTGGGGACACCTCTGAGTCTCCGGACTCCCAGAGGCTGGGGGGCCAGAGGAGCCTCCTTGAGGGCAGAAGCCAGCCTGGGGGCCGGCCTCCGGGAACCACCCAGGAGGTGACATCACTGCACAAGGCTGGGACCCCAGCCCAGCCTCCCTTTAGCGGGAGCGTCTGGTGGGGACCCGCAGGGCATGTCACTGGGGCCGGGGAAGTCACGGTGGGACAAGGCAGAAACTGGTGACACCATCACAAGTGATGGCCCTCCAGAGCGGGCAGTGTCTCTGGTGATGACATCATTGCATTGGGACCCGGCCTCAGGCGGGAGTGGGGGTCCTCAGTGCATACAGCCTATAGACAGACCATCACCTCTGGGGAGGCCTCTAGCTGCCTCCCCAGCGACGGCATGCCCTCTGGTGACGTCTCAGGACAGGGCACTTTCTCAGGGGCTCCGGGCATGCCCTGCCTTCTCGTGACATGGCGGCGGCAGCGGCCCCTCAGAGCCGGCGGGGTCTGGTGGTGACCTCACAGAAGGGCTCTCAGCTGTGGTGATGGACCCCCTGGGAGAGGCACGGTCCCTCAGATGATGTCATCGGGCAAGGCACCTTCTCTGGTGATAGCATCACAGGAAGGAGGCGGGGTCCCTGTGATGATGTCGCGGAAAGGAGGCCTTCTGTCGAGGGAGGACACGCTTGGCGAGGCTTTCCCCCGCAGCGTGTCCCAGCAAGATGGCTTTGTCTGTAGTGATGACATCGTGGACAGAGGCATCTTCTCTGGAGGAAAGGATGGTGGACCCACCTGTCAAAAGAGGCCTTTGGGTGCCAGAGATGATGTCATAAGGGCGAGACTTATCTTTGAATTGACATCACAGGAATCATTGTCTCTAGGGATGACGCCATAGGACAAGGCATTGTCTCTGCCAGGACATCACAAGAAGGAAGTGGTGATGGCATCAGGAATATGGCCTCTAGCGATGACCTCGGGGCGGGCCTCTTCCCCTGTGATGGCCTCCTGGGCAGGTTTGGCCCCGGTGTTGACATTGCGGCCAGCGACAACCTCACCCGCAAGCCTCTTCCTCTGTGATGACGTCATGGGAAGGAGGTCTTGCCTCAAACAGTGACATAGGAGGAGGGATCTCATCTGTGACATCGTAGGCCTGGTCTCCGAGAGGAGTTCATTCAAAGCGGGGTCATCAGAGGCAGCCGCCTGGGCCGCAGGCGGATCGGGTCCGGGCCCCTGGGGTGTGTCGGGGGATCCAGGCTGAGGGGGGAGGGGGGACCCCCGCCAGGCCGCAGCCCCGCCCGCGCGGCCTCAGACAGTCACCTCGTTCTTGCTGGCCGTGCGCAGGTGCTGCGGCAGGTGGTGGCCGGGGATGAACTGCAGCTGCTCCAGGGTGCCCTGGCGCTGGAAGGGCGGCCGGCCGGCCAGCGCGCCCCCGCCGCCCGCGTCCGCCAGCCAGGCGGGCTGCGCCGCGTGCAGGTGGTGGTGGTGCGCGTGCAGGCCGGGCGGCGGCAGCCCGTGCAGCGGCGTGGGGGGCCCGCCGGGCCCCAGCAGCAGGTTGGAGTGCGAGGCGGCCAGGCCGGCGCGGGCGGACTCGGGGGGCAGCCCGGGGCTGCGCGGGGGCGACAGCAGGTGCTCGCGGCTCTGGCGCAGGGCCTCCGGGGACGACAGCAGCAGGTGCTCCTGCGACACCAGGCGCGCGCGCGGCAGCGTGAACTCGTAGCGCGAGCGGCCGCCGTCGCCCAGCAGGTGCTCCTGGGACATGACCCGCCGCGGGTGGGGCGCGGGCGCCAGGCCCAGCTCCTCGGCGCCGCCCCAGCCGTCCAGGCGGTAGCCGCCGCCGGTGCCCGGGCGCCGCAGCGTGTGCAGGGGCAGCGTCCCGCGGGGCACCTCCCCCAGGTGCCAGCGCTTCAGGTATGCCTCGTCCAGGTCCTTCTCGGCTGGGGGGGGGTGGGGGGAGAAGGGAAGGGGCCGAGGTCAGCCCAGCCCGCCCGGTGCCTCTCCCCCGCTCCCCTGGCTTCCCTCCATCCTACCCCGCACCCGCACCCCCACCCCCACGGGGACCCTGGGCATCACTCGGGTCATTAGGCTGGGCAGGGGCACAACTGAATCAGAACAAGGCGCTAGCGATGTGGCCAAAACACACTCCCCGGCCCCCCTCCCAGGCGGGGCGGGCAGATATGGGGACTTTTATTTTGCCTCCCAGTAGCTCAGTGGTTCTCAACCCTCCTGATGCCGCGACCCTTTCATACAGTTCCTCATGTTGTGGTGACCCCCAATTTCATTGTTACAAATTGAACATAATGAAAGCATAGTGATTCAAAACAAAAACAATATGGAATTATATGTGTGTTTTCCAATGGTCTTAGGCGACCCCTGTGAAAGGGTCGTTCGACCCCCCAAAGGGGTCGCGGCCCACAGGTTGAGAACCGCTACGAATAGCTCTTCTTTCCGAAGCAGAACCCAACGCCTGCTTTGGAGGGAGCACTGCCCGCCACCCCACCATCCTGCAGCGGGGCTTTCTGTGAAGTCAATTTTATGGGTAGTGACCAGCATTTTGAAAAATGAAATAGCGCCCTGGCCAGGGTTGCTCAGTGGTTAGAGCTTTGGCCGGCCTGCCTGCCTACCTGAGGGTCTCAGATTCGATTTCTGGTCAAGGGCAGGGGCCCGGGTTGTGGGTTCAATGCCAGCCCCAGTTGAGGTGTGTGTGGGAGGCAACCAATCGATGTGTCTCTCTCACACCAATGTTTCTCTCTTTCTATCCCATCCACTCTCTCTGAAAATCAACGGGGGAAAAAATCCTTACTCCGAGAGTGAGGATTGAAAAGCACAGAAAATTCTACTCACCAGAAGGCATCCCCCATCAAAAGGGAGTGAGGGTGAGTGCTGGTTCATATGTTTTTTTCACTTATGTGTGTGTTACTGAAATGTTAACGGATGAAGTGGCATAACCCCTGAGATTTGCTTTAAAATGATCCACGGAAAGATGGGATGGAGGGAGGATAGGATAAGCAAGTGTTGCTCATTGTTCAGGTTGGATGATGGGAACATGGAGGTTGACATGACAATCTTCTCTCCTCCTGGGTATGTTTGAAATGTTCTTGTGTAAAGAGAATTTTAACCCTAGTGGGTGTGGCTCTGTGGATAGAGTGTTGCGGCCTGCGGACTGAAGGGTCCTGGGTTCGATTTTGGTCAAGGGTACATGCCCGGGTTTTGGGCTCAACCCCCAGTGTGGGGCATGCAGGAGGCAGCCAATTGGTGACTCTCTCTCATCATTGATGTTTCTGCCTCTCTTTCCCTCTCCCTTCCTCTCTGAGATCAATAAAAATATATTAGCCCTAGCCGGTTTGGCTCAGTGGATAGAGCGTTGGCCTGCGGACTGAAGGGTCCCCGGTTCAATTCCGGTCAAGGGCATGTGCCTTGGTTGCAGGCACATCCCCAGTGGGAGGTGTGCAGGAGGCAGCTGGTCGATGCTTCTCTCTCATCGATGTTTCTAGCTCTCTATCCCTCTCCCTTTCCTCTCTGTAAAAAATCAATAAAATATATTTTTTAAAAAGATTAAAAATATTTTAATAAATAAAGAGAATTTTAATAAAAATTTATTTGAGCCAGAGGATACATCTTGAAGCAAGATCTCAACAGATTGAGATAAATTCTTCCAAAAATGTTCTTATTAAATAACAAGTTCCATCACTTTCCTGTATTTAAAAATGTGCAAATATACATGCATCTCATGGGCCATCATGTTAAAAGCATTTCTTACTTGGCTCTCAGTTTAAAATGTTTGAAGGGGTGGGCCACTGAGCCAGAAATATCCAATAGAGTCACAATGAATAGATCAGGGATGAGATTGTGACATTATTTGGGCTGATGGGACCCACGCCTGGGATTGTTCCTGGAATCATTAGAGACTTTTTTTTAAAAATCCTCACCCGAGGATATTTTCCCATTGATTTTTAGAGAGAGGGAAAGACAGAGAGAAACATCCATGTGGCAGAAACACATTGATTGGTTGCCTCCTGCACAAGCCCGGACCAGGGCCCAGGCCAGGGAGGAGCCTGCAACCGAGGTTCACGCTGACCGGAATCAAACCCAGGACCCTTCGTTCTATCCACTGAGCCACACCGGCTGGGGCTGGAGGGGACTCTTTTCTGCTGGTTGAATGGCAACCTGGAAATTCTCAGGTCCCTGTTTGCAGCCATGGGGGGATATCTGTCTGAAAATGAAGCCAGCCCCCTGTTTAGCAGAGCTGAGAGATGTAGAATCCTGGAGATAGCTTCTGAGCACCTGGATCCAGCCACACCTGAAGCCCCTGACCCATTCTCAAGCTCACTTAGTTACGTGTGTGCGCGCGCGCTTGAGAGAGAGAGAGAGAGAGAGAGAATATGCATGGGTGCATGCGCTTAAAGTCTTATTTCTGTTCATTGAAAATGCAAGTCCTGATAAATACAGTAGATCCTGGGGTGGTACACCAGGAATTTGCATTTTAAAAAGCACCCCAGGTAATTCTGATACATATGTGCTTCCGGAACAAATGTGGAGGGGGAAGCTTATTTAGAGAGCTTATTAGAAAGCGGTTGGACCACTGTCCGCGGTCCTGAACCTCGGCCCTGGCCCTGACCCCGCCCTTCCGGGGACTCACCCAGCCTCTTGAGGGAGGAGTAGCGGTTGAGTTCGGATTTCACAGCAGCCTCGTAGGACGGGGGCAGATGCGAGAGGTTGTGGAAGGACCGAGAGCAGGACAGCGTGGAGTAATGCAAGTTGGGGCTGGGAGGTGGGGCGGCCCTCCAATCTGGGGCAGAGAGCACAGCTGGGGTCAGTCCAGCCCCTCCTCCCTCAGCCCAGGAGCCCAGCCCCCAGCCCCTTAGGGAGTTAAATATCTGGGATCGAAGCCCCTCAGAGCTCCCGCTGTCCAGGCTGTCTCTGCCAACGCCAGGAGACCGGCTCTTTGCTGGGGAAGGAGGACAGGTCACAGGAGGAGGGGCAACGGGCCCTGGCTCAGCACCTGCTGGGTGCCCTGTCGGGGGGGGGGGGGGCGGGGGGGGGGGGCGGTAGACTCCTGCATCTCCCCACCAACTCGGGTGGGAGAGAGACGGCCACTTCCGGTGTCCAAGTGGGAAGCGGAGGTTCGCTCAGTTACCTGGCTGGACGTGAGGACAGGCTCTCGGGGCCTCCCACCTGCTCTGTCCCAGGCCCCCCCTGGGGTGCTCTCAGGAACGGAGGAGAGGGGCCCTGTGTCCCCTGCCCGGCCCTGGCGCGTACCCAGCGTGGTGGCGTGGTGCTTGGGACTGTTGACGTTGAGGTGCAGGTAGTTGTGGTGCAGGTTATCTGTGGGGACCAAGAAGGGGGGTGGAATCACCGCCATCGCCCACTCCCAGCGGGCACTGCTGTGCCCAGCTCTGGCCCCGCCTGCCTCCTGGTTCATCACACCAGCCTTCTGGCCCCTGGCCAGCCATGTCCAAGGTCAGCCCCGCCACGGGACTCCTACACCCCACCTGCCCCTCCGCTGCCCAGCACTCTTCCCACGTCTCCGCACCACCCACCCGGGACAGTCACCACCCACCCCTCCTCTCAGGCCGCCCTTCTCTCTGGCGCCTGCATGAGTACTCTCAGGCCCACCACAGGGCCTTTGCACCTGCTGTTCTCTCTGCCTTGAAACCCTGCCTCCCCTCCTTTGTCTGCAGAACTCCTACTCATCCCGCAAGATCCAGCTCAATGTCTCTTCTTACTGCTCCTCCGACCCAGCTCAGGCCTGGGCCGTCCTCCCAGCCTCTCCCCTCCACAGAGCAGAGCTCCCCCCACTTCTGACTTTGCTCTAAACTCCTCTGTGGCTACCCATGGCCCTCAGCAACCCTTATGACCACTCAGCAGATGGACTAGTTGACCGGTAGTTATGACACATACTGACCACCCAGGGGGCAGACGCTCAATGCAGGAGCTGCCCCCTGGTGGTCAGTGTGCTCCCACAGCCAACCTCCCGGGGTCCCTCCCTTCCAGCCAGCCGTCTGGCCAAGGGACCCCGCCCATGCACGAATTCGTGCACCCGGCCTCTAGTGTAAGCACAACAGCAGCTCACATGGACACAGCACGTGTTCTGGGCCAGGCACGGCTCTGAGACCCTCACAACAGCCCGACCAGGGAGCGCTGTGTGCTCCTCACCTTATGGGTGAGGCAAGGGCTTCCCAGGTCACACAGAAGCAGAGCCAGGATGCCAACCCCAGTGGTCTGCTCCCTTCTCCCCCCCAAATTCTAATTCAACATTTAGGCGCGTCCTGGTGTGTTGTCCGCTGTCGGGTGGTCTGACGCGGAGTTTGTCCAGCTCAGGGGCTGAGTGTCTAAATCTAAGTCACCGTGGTGTCTGTCCATGCGCCCACCCAGGGTGTCCACAGGAGGCAGGGCGCGGATTCTCACTGCCCCTCTCATCTTGGAGGCTGTGACTGGGGGCGGGGCCAGCCGGATGGGGCGGGGCCACAGGGATAAGGGGCGTGGTCAGAGGCCCAGGACCCACTCACCGAGATTGGAGGGCTTCATGGTGTTGTAGAGGTTCTTGGGTGTCCTCGGGGCCATACTGTCGGGACCCCCGACCCCCGGGGTCAAGGAGCTGCTCCGTGCCCGGTCCGGGCGGGTCCCGGGTCCCGCCTGATGCCTCAGGATGTCCACCAGAGCCCTAGAGGGGGCAGAGGGACGGTCAGGGGCCTGAGGACGGGGGGCGCGCCCCGCCGTGGCCTGGGCGCTCAATCCTGTTTCTTCTGCAGCTTCCCCAGGGGATAAAGGGTGCCCCGTTCACCCAGCTCTACAGACCCCAAATCTTAGAACCACCCTGGGGTTCTCTTTCCCTCACGTTCCTCAGCAAGTTTACAGATTCCACCTCCAAAGTAGCTCCCACATGGGACTGCTTCTCACCCCCTCCGCTGCTCCCAGCTCTCTCTCTCTCTCTCTCTCTCTCCCCCCGCCCCCCACCCTTGCTACAGTCTCCTGACTGGTCTCCTGCTTCCGCCTTTGTCCTGTGCAGCCTCGTCTCCCTGCACAGCCTGAGCTCAGGGGCTTTGGTGGCTCCCCCATCACCCCAAAATTAACCTGGCCTCCGCCTGCTTCTCTCCACCTCCTCTCAGCTCTGCCGGCTCCTATGCTGTCCTGCAACCACCACCCCAGGGCCTTTGCACGTGCTGTTCCCTCTGCCTGGGTTGCTCTTTTCCTCCAAGTCTGCTCGGAGCGGCCTTTCCCGGTCACGGCTTATAAAACACCCCCGAGCCCCCCCAAACCCAACCCCTCATTCTGCTTTATCTAGTTACCAGTCTCTAGATTCCAGTGGTTCTCAACCTTCCTAAGGCCGCGACCCTTTAATACAGTTCCTCATGTTGTGGTGACCCCCAACCATAAAATTATTTGCGTTGCTACTTCATAACTGTAATGTTGCTACTGTTATGAATCGTCATGTAAATATCTGATATGCAGGATGTATTTTCATTGTTACAAATTGAACATAAAGCATAGTGATTAATCACAAAAACAATATGTAAGTATATATGTGTTTTCCGATGGTCTTAGGCGACCCCTGTGCCCCAAAGGGGTCGCGACCCACAGGTGGAGAACCGCTGCTCTAGAAGGATATTGCATATGTGTTTGCTTGCTCACTGTCTCGGGCACTAAGTTTTATGACAACGGTAGCCAACGTTTACTGAGGGCTTTCCGTGTGCCAGGCCTCGCCGTGAATCAACCCAGTTCATCTTCATTACAGTCCGAATGGGTGGGGAGCATTGATTAGCCCCATTGTGCAGACGAGGAAACTGAGGCACGGACGGGTTAAGCAAATTGCCCGGCGCCACACAGCCCACAGGCAGCAGGCCTGGGGTGGGGAGCCAGGCTTGCCCATCGGGCATCGGGGCAGGGGCCTTGTTTCGTTCACTCGCCTATCCCCAGGTCCTGGCCCGCAGAAAGCGCTCAAGAAACATTTGTTGAATGAGGCGTGAGCCTCCCTCACTCATTCGCAGGCTCTCGCCGCGGCGGCCTCCTGGGCCTCTGACCACGCCCTCCCCGCAGCCCCGCCCCCCCATCCCCGGCTCCACCTGCCACGGCCCAGGCCCCGCCCCAGGCTCCTACCCTTCGGCCGGATCTCGCACACACCTGGGCACGTTGATATCCCGGTGCGCCCTGGGCGCACGGGACGCCTTGCTGAAGGCCACTTTGGCTCCGACGCCCACGGCCAGGGCGAAGCTGATGACCCCGCACACTACGTAGGCCGTGCTGCCCCCGGGGCCCTCGCCCCCACGCATCCCGTTGCCCCCTGCCCGGCCCCCTTCCAGCCACCCGGCCTGGCCGGGCCCGGGGCCCCCGCCCGCACCCCCGGCGCCCCCGGCGCCCCCGCCCATGGGCGGCGGCGTGGTGGCCCAGCGCGGCGTGTCGTAGTTGGAGCAGGAGGCCTGCGCCAGGCGCATGTGGCGGTGCTCGCAGCAGAAGCGGTAGTGGCAGGTGCCGCAGCAGAAGCGGTAGGAGCCGGTGCTGCAGTTGAAGGTGGCGTCGTACTGGCCCATGACGTCGTAGTAGCCGTGGCAGAGCTCGGCCGGAGGGGGCGCCCGTGCCGCCGCGCCCGCGCCGCTCGCGGGGCTCGTCCTGGTGCCATTGGAGCCCGCGCCCGCTGCGCCCCCGCCGCCCGTCAAGGCCCCGGTCAGGCGCCGCAGGTGCGCCAGCAGGGCCGGCAGCGGGCCCGGGGGCTCGGCGCTCGTGGCGTTGGACGGGCGCGCCCTGGCCTGGCCGGCGGTGGAGGCCAGGAGCAGGAGGGTCCCGAGGAGCAGGAGGGCCGGCATGGGGTGCGCAGGAGGCTGGACGGGGCCGCCAGGCTGAGCGGAGAACCGAGGCTGGAGCGGAGGGCGGGAGAGAGAGGTCCAAGGTGGGGAAGTATGGAGACGGGCGGCCAGAAAGGATGAGGAAGGAGGGCGAGGGGAGGTAGACGGAGGGAGACAGAAAGGATGAATGGAGGGAAGAGGCATGGGTCCAAGGTTGGGGGACACACCGGGCAGTGGAGGTGGGGCGCACCGGGCAGAGGAGGTGGGGCACACCGGGCAGTGGAGGTGGGGCGCACCGGGCAGTGGAGATGGGGCGCACCGGGCAGAGGAGGTGGGGCGCACCGGGCAGCGGAGGTGGGGCGCACCGGGCAGAGGAGGTGGGGCGCACCGGGCAGAGGAGGTGGGGCGCACCGGGCAGTGGAGATGGGGAGGGCGGGGAACAGAATGATAAATGATAAGGGTGGATGGAAAGGATCCACGGGAGTGATGGATGGGAGAAAAGATTGGGAAGGAGGCATCAGACGGTGGAAAGAAATAGGACGGATATGACGGGAGTGAGTGATGGCGAGTAAGAGGGCAGATGGGGTGAGAGAGAGGAGGGGGAGGTTGAGGGGGAGGGGATGAGGGAGACAGGAGAGAGAGGTGTGGGTGGGGGAGGCGGGGGGTGGGGTGGGGAAGAGAGAGATTGCAGTTGAGAAGCCGAGTTTGTAGACCAGCAGGTGGGGAGAGGGGGTGGGTTCTTGGGTGGGTGCCGCTGGCCTACGGGGCCTGCTGTTCAGCCTCCGCCAGGCGCCGGGAGCCCTCGCATCGCCGCCTCCTGACAGACAAGATGCCTCCAGGCACCGCCAGATGTCACGGGGCACAGCTGTCCCCGCGGAGAACCACTGGCTTAGACCCCGGTGGTCCTCGTTCACCCCACACGCTTCTTTCTTTCCCTTATCTGGACCTAATAATCAAGGGATGTCAGGCGTCAGTGTGTGTGTGTGTGTGTGTGTGTGTGTGTGTGTGTCTTCCTCTCTCTCTCTCTCTCTCTCTCACACACACACACACACACACACTTCAAATGAGACACCAGTGTTCCAACAGGTCCCTCATTTGCCTGAGCCCCACGGCGCCCAAGCAGTGGACACGGCGTGGAGCTCGGGGCATGGAGCTCGGGCCTCAGGGTTCACCACCCACAGGACGAAGAGGACTTAATCCCACGCAGAGGCGCCCTCCCAGCAGCGCCACGTGCACACAGCGGGGTGGGTCCTCCACTGGCTGAGGGCTGCCGCCTGTGGTTGGGTGAGGGTGAGGGTAAGGGCGCTGTGCAAGGGGCTAGCTGGAGCCCAGAGGGGCTCCCCTCCCTCAGGTGTGCAGATTGGGCTGCGAGCACCCGGGGAAGGAGCATCCTTTTCAGGCTCATACAAGGGTGCCATCTACCTGCTGCACCACAGCCGCGGGGGGGCCGCTGGGGAGCCGCATGGGGTGGGGCAAATGGCCCACCTGTAGGGAGGCTCGGAAGGGCAGCAGTGCCTGCTCAGTCCCCCTGCTGTTCCCCCCCCCCCCCCCCCGGCTCCATGGACACACATTCCCCCTCTGCTCACAGCATCTCATTGCCTCCCCCACTGCACATCGGTGCACACACTCAGGGGACACAGCCCCAGGCCACTGACAACTCTGGGGGGGGGGGAGCAGCGACACAGCCTCTCAAACCCAGACACCCCCCTCCACACACACACACACACACACACACACACACCCTCACGCCTCCCAATGCGACGCAGGGCAGCACCTACTGGTGAGAAGGGGACACACACCCAGGGGCAGACTGAGTGGCCCATCAGACCCAGGATACAGGGGACCGAGTCTGTCCCTTAGCTCTTACAACAGAACTCACACACACGGCGTCCCAGACACAACATGCAAGGACACCCGTGGCATCCTGAGGGCCCACCCGCAGCCTCCTCCCCACACACCCAGCCCCACGTGGATACAGCCTCCAGCATGCAAGACCCGGACAGAACTCAGACACAACCATGACACACTGGGGCCACACACAGCTCAGGAACACGGGCAAGGACCGGCCCAAGCCAGCTACACACGGATGGACACGCAACCACACACATCACAGCCCCAAGTCATGCAAGCTTGTGGTGCACACACACGTGTGCACACACACCCTCACCCAGTGGAGGAGATTTTGGAAGCAGGCATGTGACACCCCCCCCCACACACACACACAGCTGCACCCCTGCTCACTCACACACACACTTTTCTCCTCCACAGGTGGAGGGGGTGGCCCCCAGCCCCATCTCCCCACTCCCTGCACAGTGTATGCCCAGCAGTTCAGGGCCAGAGGTCTGCTGGGCCCCCACCCCCCTCAGCCCTAAGAGACACAGACGGATGGACAGAGATTAGGGGAGCCAGCTGGAGGATGGGGGGTCCACCAGCAGGCCCCACTGGTCCTCGCGCTCCTGGAGACGCCCCTCCTCCTCCTGCCACCCTGCACAGCACTTTGCCCCAACCTCTGGCCCCTCCCCCTCCTGGCCCTGCCGGCTGGAGGTGGGAGCCAGGGCTGGGGGGCTGGGGGGCAGGTGAGTTGACTGGGAGGAGCCTGGAGGCAGTGATTAGAGATGAAGCAGGACGGGGAGGACTGGGAGAAGGACGGGGGGGGGGGGGGGGGGGGGGGAGGGCAGAGGCCCAGAGAAAAAGTGCGCCCCGGCCCTGGGGAGCTGGGCGCTGGAGGGGTCTCCAGGGGGCAGCGGGGGTGCTGAGGAAGAGGCGGGGGCAGGCGGACGAAGCACAAGGGGTCCGCATGCCGAGGAGGGGGGTGCTGGTTTGGGGCCGGGAGGTGGAAAGCTGCCAAGAGGAGGCGGACCGGCAGGTGGGGGAAGTGGAGGGGGAAATGGAGGGGTCCTGGGGGAGTGTCGGGTGGGGGATCCGCTTGCCGCCCCCACTCCCCCCATCCCCACCCCTGTGGCCGCCGGGAGGCGGGGACTGAGGGAGAGACATGAACTCCGATGCGCACAGCACTCCGGCGGCCCAGGCCCCGTCCCTGCGGCCCCGCCCGCGGCCCCCGGGTCCCTAGGCCCTCGGGTGGCCGTGCCTCCCGGTCCATCCTCCTCGCGGGGCGGCCTCTGGTCTCTAAGGGGATGTGCCCTGGGTCTTGGTCTCTCTCTGCGGGTGTCTAGACGCGTCTCCTCGCCCGCATCTCTGCGTCCCTGTCTCGGTCCCGTGGCTGCGCCTCTCGCCGCCCCTTCCCCGAGTCCCGGTTTTCTGGCCGCCGGCATCCCCGCCCGCTGCTCCCTCCCGTCCGTCTCTCTGTCCCGTCTGTGTCTCCGGGTCCGCGCACGCCCATCGCTGTACCTCTGATCCCACGTCCGTCTCTTTCCCAGGTTTGCTGTCTACAGATCTCTGTCCCTGTGCATGTCTCTGTGTCCCCCCCTCGGACCCCCAATCTCTTCCCGGACCCCTACTCTCTCTCTCTGCCGAGTTTGGAGGAGCGGGTAGGGGGCGCTGCGGAGCGAGCTGTGTTCCTAGCGCAAAATAGACTCCTGTTGCCATGGCGACGCGAGCGCGGCCTCCCGGACGCGAAGCTTCTGGCTGGGGGGTGAGAAGGGGGGGACACCTGGATCCGGAAGGCGGGGGCCAGGGGCGCCAACGCCGGGTACCAGGGGCTCGCGGAGGAAGGAGCTGGGACTCCTAGGTCCCTGGGGAGAGGGTTGCTGGGTGTTCTGATGCGCGCTCCCAGCCTTCTGGAGGTGGGGGAAGTCTGGGGTTCGGGGTTGGTGGGCTCTGGTTCCCCAGTGGGGGCGGACTGACTGTGAGCTCTGATGCCTGGGTTCTTGGGGGACTCAGAGGTTGCCTTCTTAGGTCCCCAAGGTTGGAGGTGGATGGGGAACAGGGACTGCGAATCTCAAGGGGTCGAGGGGCCTTGATGGGGGGGGGCGATATTGGGGTGGGTCAGTAGAAACCTGACTCCCACATTTCTAAGAGAGCTGCAGAATTCTGGGGGCCCCCATGTGGATCCCCTGCCCGCTGCGTCTTAGGGGCGCAGGGACCACTCAGATAAAGGTGTCCGTCCTTCTTCCCATCCATTCATCCGCATGCCAGTCTCTTCCTTCCTCCCGTCCCCACGACCCCGTGCCTCAGTTTCCCCCTCCGCACCGGGTGCGGTCGCGCTCACCTCACTTTCCGCTGCGGGACCCTTGGGGATTCTGGGGTGGCGGCGGCGTGGGGGGCCGGCCGGGGGAGGCAGCGCGAGCGCGTGTCTGCAGCCGCCGGGCTGGGCGTGCGCGCTGGCGGGGGGGCGGCTGGCGGCGCGCGGGCGACCCTGCCGGCACTTCTTTCCCGAGCAGATGTGATGGGGCCAGCCCTCGCCTTTTCCCGGCGCCCGCTGGCAGCTGAGAAGAGGCGCCTCCCCCTCTCCACCTGCTGGGGACCCCTCTCCCCGCCACCCGCAGCCCCCCGTCGCCCCCGGGGTACCCCCCAGATCCAAGAATGGTTCGGTCCACAGCCACATCGGTGTTTATTCCGCGAGCCCAGGTCCCACAGGGTCCGTGACACTCCTTCCCCCTCCCCTTCCCAACTCTTGAAGGGGCCCGGGGCCGAGCCCCGCCCCCAGCTCAGCCCAGCCAACGGCCATCAGCTGCCAGGGGCTCATTTGCATTTCCGGGAGCTGCCGCCCAATAGCAAGGCAGCACCCGCCTCCCCTCCCGAGGGGCGGCGCTCCCGGTGGACTGCACCACTCTAGGGACCCAAGGACGGGGGAAAGCGCTTCCCCCGAGGCCGGGTGACAGGCAGGAGGGAGGTCTCCCCTCGGGGCCGAGTGGGGTTCAGCGGAGGAGGAGGTTCTGGCCTTGGAAGAGGCCGAGCAGCCCGCTGTCCGGGGCGGGCTCCTTGATGATCTTCTGGATCTGCAGAGGAAGGAGGGCGTCAGGGAGTACCCAGGGCCCCCATTTGCGGGGCAGACCGAGGGGCGCTGCTCCCTCTGCTCCTTATCGTCTTGGCAGCAAATGGCCACGCTAACCGCTCCCCCTTCTCAGGACATTTCCCGGGGCCTCCCCCTCATCGCCCACCCGAGTTAGCTGCGATCACCGGCCATTCGCCTGCTTTGCTGGCCTGGGCTGCTAAGAGTGATGGGCTTGACCCCAGCTGGTGTTGCTCAATGGATAGAGCACCAAGCAGCGGACGGAAGGGTCCTGGGTTCGAGTCCAGTCAAGGGCACATACCTCAGTTACAGGCTCTATCCCCAGAGCATGTGCAGGAGGCAACCAATCACTGTGTCTCTCTCACATCGATATTTCTCTCTGTCTCTGCCCCTCCCTTCTGTTCTCTCTAAAAATCAATGGACAAATATCCTTTGCTTGGGATTAACAGAAAGTGTGATGGGCTTTGTCCTGGGGCGTGTCTATACTTTCTTCTTCCTAAGTCATCTCAACTCTCCCGACTCCCAACTCCAACCCGCGCCTTGCCCCCCCACTTCAGGCTCATTTATCCACCTGCCTCTTGGATGCTGGCTGCCACCTGACCTCTCTAACTCTCGGTTCAGCCCTTCCCCTTCGGTAGGTACCAGCCTGGAGACGCTCTCTGGTGCCTTCTCCCAAAGCCCCACCTTGCACCCACCAGTGAGCCCCAATGGCCTGCAGAAAGCAAACAAAAATACGCAGAGCCCGCATCCTCACTGTCTCCACATTGGTGTCCCTGGGTCCTGACACCCCCCAACTGCGGCTCCCCTGCCCAAGCCCCCGTGGCTGCCCCTCGCTAAAATCCCAAGGCCTCGAGGACACGGCCTGGCTCCCCCCGGCCTCCCCCCCTCCACACTCCTCAGCACTTAGGGCCTGATACAGTCCCTGGAATGAGGCAAGTCCAGTCTCCCCCCACCCCCCCGCCAGGCCTGTGCCCCAGCTGGTCCCTCGGCCAGGAGTACTTTCTGGATGACTGGCTGCCCCTCCCCCTGCAGATCTCCACTTCAAGGGCCCCCCCACCTCCACCCCCCCAAGGGCCACTCTGCTGCTTACTATCTTGTTTCTCACACTCTCTGCACTTCCCTTCCCAGCTCCAGGCCACAGTGTGTAACGGGATACTGCCTGGCTTTTGCTGTTGCCCCAGGACTGGCACACAGTAGGTGCTCAATAAAGGCTCAGCAGAACAAAGAGGAGAGGAAAGGGCAGAGCTCAGAGGGCCAAGAATGTCAAATCTGGGCATGTCCTGTGCTTCTGCAGGCCAAGGGTGGGCACAGTGGGAGCCACCTGGTCAGGCCTGCGAGCCGGGGAAGCCACGGGGGGGGGGGGGGGGGGTGGGCGCGGGGGCTGGACCTGCGAGCCAGTGACCGGAGGAGGGGAGCAGAGGAGGGTCCCGGGGCCCCACCTCCAGGGCCCCTGCTGGACTGTTCTTTCCTGTGTCTGCCTGGCGCCCTCCAGGCCTCAGTCACCTCCCAGGGTTCCTAGACCACCCTGCGCAAGCCCCTCGCTGCCTTCTCCCTCCCTCCCTCTCTCTCTCCCTCCTCCCCCGCCCTCCATCTCTCCCCAGTCCTCACTGCCCACCAGCAGCAGCTTCTCTTATTGATTTATGGTTGACGGGGTGTCTCCCCACGAGAACTGAGCCCCTCTGGAGGCGGCAGCCTTCTGTGTTCCAGGATGTGTATGTTCCCGGATGTATTCCGAAAAGACGTGGTGGGCGCCGAGGAGACATTTGCCAGGTGCATGGAAGGTGGGGGACTGGGAGCCAGTACCTCCTTGAACTGGGGGTGCGCGGCGTCACCCACCAACTGCAGAATGAGGCCTTCGCTGGTGGAGAGGAAGGCGCCGCTCTGTCGCATCCGGGCAAGTGCCACCAGGCGGTCCACCTGGCTGCAGGGGAAGAGGGGGTGTCAGCCCTGCAGCCTGACCCCCGGGCCCCTGGCAAACGGGGCTCTTCCTGGAAGCCCCGTCCACACCCCACGTGCAACCACCCCTCGGGGGACCCCCTCACCTGCGGGAGGAGCAGGCGTCCACCACCACGTGGACCTGCAGCCCCCGATCCAGGAGGTCCAGGGTTGTGTTCTGGGGGCAGAGAGGGGTCAGGGCCAACCCCAGCCAGGAACAGGGGTCCCGGGTGGGGGACTGGGAAACTGGGATGCTGTGATGGAATGAGGGAGCCAGAGCAGGGCAGAAATCCCCCCTGACCCCCCCCCCCCCCCCCCCCACGCCGTGACAATGGGGTCCTAGAGCAGCATGGGCGCCCCAGGGAGGAGGAGTCCTGAGTGAGGATCACGTCTCAGCTCAGGAGAGGTCAGGGGTCAGGAAAGGTGTCAGGTGGGAGCATGGAGGGTTCAGGGCAGGGACAGGCTGTCCCTTTGAGGATGGGGAGGTTTCAGATGAGAGGGGTTCCTGGGGGTCGGCTGGGGGTCTCACCAGGATGCAGGCCTGAGTCTCGATGCCGCAGAGCAGCACAGAGCGCAGCTGCGGCCGCGCGTCCAGCTCCTGCCGCGCCACGGGCACCATGCTGAAGCAGGTCTTGGGCAGGGGCTGCAGGCCCGCCGCCCCCAGCTCGGGCACCGTGGGGCCCAGGCCCTGCGGGTACTGCTCCGTCAGCACAGTTGGCATCTCCAGCAGTCGGGCCACCTGTGCCGGGAGAGGGGACAAAGGCCTGAGCCTGAGGGAGGAGGGGGCTGGATCCCCTGGTCTGAGGGAGGAGGGGGCTCGATCCCAAGTCTGAGGGAGGAGGGGGCTGGAGCCCCAGTCTGAGGGAGGAGGGGGCTGAAGCCCTGGTCTGAGGGAGGAGGGGGCTGAAGCCCTGGTCTGAGGGAGGAGGGTGCTGGATCCCCTGGACTGAGGGAGGAGAGGGCTGGAGCCTGGTCTGAGGGAGGAGGGGCCTGGATCCCCTGGACTGAGGGAGGAGAGGGCTAGAGCCTGGTCTGAGGGAGGAGGGGCCTGGATCCCCTGGACTGAGGGAGGAGAGGGCTGGAGCCTGGTCTGAGGGAGGAGGGGCCTGGATCCCCTGTTCTGAGGGAGGAGGGGGCTCGATCCCCAGGTCTGAGGGAGGAGGGAGCTGGATCTCCTGGTCTGAGGGAGGAGAGGACTTGATCTCCTGGTCTGATGGAGGAGAGGGCTGGATCCCCTGGTCTGAGGGAGGAGGGGGCTGGACCCTGGTCTGAGGGAGGACAGGGCTGGAGCCTGGTCTGAGGGAGGAGGGGGCTGGAGCCCAGGTCTGAGGGAGGAGGGGGCTGAAGCCCTGGTCTGAGGGAGGAGGGGGCTGAAGCCCTGGTCTGAGGGAGGAGGGTGCTGGATCCCCTGGACTGAGGGAGGAGAGGGCTGGAGCCTGGTCTGAGGGAGGAGGGGCCTGGATCCCCTGGACTGAGGGAGGAGAGGGCTAGAGCCTGGTCTGAGGGAGGAGGGGCCTGGATCCCCTGGACTGAGGGAGGAGAGGGCTGGAGCCTGGTCTGAGGGAGGAGGGGCCTGGATCCCCTGTTCTGAGGGAGGAGGGGGCTTGATCCCCAGGTCTGAGGGAGGAGGGAGCTGGATCTCCTGGTCTGAGGGAGGAGAGGACTTGATCTCCTGGTCTGATGGAGGAGAGGGCTGGATCCCCTGGTCTGAGGGAGGAGGGGGCTGGACCCTGGTCTGAGGGAGGACAGGGCTGGAGCCTGGTCTGAGGGAGGAGGGGGCTGGAGCCCAGGTCTGAGGGAGGAGGGGGCTGGATCCCCTGGTCTGAGGGAGGAGAGGGCTGGATGCCAGGTCTGAGGGAGGAGGGACCAGTACCTTGAGCATGCGGGCGGCCACAGAGACGATCTGGGGGAAGTAGGCAACATGGCGGAACTTCTCCTGCATGTCACACAGGAAGAGGATGGACGACCCAGGGAGGACCCGGCCCAGGCTGGGCTTTGCAGCCGCCATGTCCTGAGGAAGGGCAGCGGGGGCAGCGGCTGGGGTCAGGCGGGGGGTGGGGGGGGTTTCTTTGCCCGCCCAGGGTCCCTGCGCCCCTAGACCTTGAACTGAATCCCGCTCTCCACCCGCAGTTCGCACCTGCTGCTCCCAGGTCTGGAACAAGCTTTTTTTTGTTTAAAATATTTTTACTGATTTCAGAGAGGAAGGGAGAGGGAGAGAGAGGGAGACAGAAGCATCAATGATGAGAGAGAACATGGATCGGCTGCCTCCTGTACACCCCACACGGGGGATCAAGCCCGCAACTTGGGCATGTGCCCTGACCGGGAATCGAATCGTGACCTCCTGGGTCATTGGTCGACCCTCAACCACTGAGCCAGGCCGATTGGGCCACTTGTTTTTGTTTTTTAAATATATTTTATTGATTTTTTACAGAGAGGAAGGGAGAGGGATAGAGAGTCAGAAACATCGATGAGAGAGAAACATCGATCAGCTGCCTCCTGCACACTCCCCACTGGGGATGTGCCCGCAACCAAGGTACATGCCCTTGACCAGAATCGAACCTGGGACCCTTGAGTCCGAAGGCCGACGCTCTATCCACTGAGCCAAACTGGTTAGGGCTGGGCCACTTGTCTTTTTAACCTGTGTGTCCTCTTCAGCCAGGAGGTCACGTTCCCACTCCTGGGAAGTCTCCTCAGACCCTGTCCATCCCCGAGATCCCAGACTCGCTCCCGCGGAGCCCTGGGCAGCCTCCTGCCCTCTGGGCGGGTGTGAGGGTGTCTGCCACCCCCATTACCAACTGTGCCACCAGACCTCAGGCTCCAAGGGTGACCCTCACCCGTCCCAGCGCCCACTGCCGGGAGCACAGGGGGCGGGATGTGATTCTGAGGGAGAAGAGCCGGGCTCTCCTGGGCTGCCCCCTCCCTCCTGGTGGGCAGAGGGGCGCTGCTCTGGGAGCCTTCTGGGCGGCTCCCCACCCATGGTGCCCTCGGAAATTCAGCTCCCCGAGGTGTGAACAGCCAGCAGAACTCCTCCCGGGTCTTAGAAAGCAAGGCCGGTGTGGCTCAGCGGGTGAGGGTCAACCTACGAACCAGGAGGTCCCGGTTCGATTCCCAATCAGGGCACATGAGTGGGCTGGGGGCTCGCTCCCCAGAGGGCAGGAGGCAGCAGATTCACGATTCTCTCACATCGTTGATGTCTCTCTCCCTCTCCCTTCCTCTCTAAAATCCATAAAAATATATTTTACTAAAACAAGCAGTAAAGGGTGCAAATGGCAAACCTGATGCCATGTGCGTTTCATCCCGGGAAAACACAGTGGGATGGAGACGCCCTCCAAAACCAAACCACAGCAAGTTCACGAACGGCACAGTCACTGCCGTGCCCGGTGCTGGGGTGCCCGGGGAACCTGGCCTGTCCTGGGGGGTCGGGAAGGGGCTCCGAGGGAGGGAACAGAGAAAGGGAACAATCTTTCTGAAAAGACAAAGCTGACCCTGGGACCCCCCCTCCCCCAGTCTCAGGGCCTCCCCAACAATGGGGACCACCGCAGCTCCCTCCACTCGGAGTGGCTCTAACCGTCGGAGATGAGGGTACGGTTATGTAAGCTATGGCACATCCACACTGTGGGGTTCTGAGCAGCCAGGACAGATGACAAGGAAGCTCTTTAAGTAACAAGAGGAAAGGTGTTCAAAGATGGTAACGGGGTGGGGAGGGGCAGAACATCCTGTACACCGATGCTCCCATTTGTGTCCCCAAAAAAGAAGGGGAAACGTATGTGTCCCGCTGCTATCTATAGCTGCTCCCGGCAGGCAGGAGGCAGCAGGGACAGGGGGATGGGGAGGGGACAGGTCACCGAGGGACAGTGTGGACCTGATTCTCGCTGCGCTGAGCTGTCCCTTTTGAGTGCTGGACAGTGTGTAACAGGTTGTGTAGCCAGGAAAGAATAAATTGGCGCAGGAAGAGACCCACATAGAGTGAGAACTCGGCCAAACCTGCCCGTGGCGTTAAAGTTACGATGATGCTCGGAGTGGGCGGTGGCCGAGGGGTACGGGGGTGGGGGGGCCACCCAGGGGGTCGGGGTGGGGGGTGCTGGACTTGTAAATCTGCGTGAAGTTGCTTCAGCTGTGTATCTGTGACTTGGCCACTGTCGTGCATATGTGGTGTACTTCCATTTAAAGTCTTTAGACCAGTGGTTCTCAACCTTCCTCATGCCGCGACCCTTTAATACAGTTCCTCATGTTGTGGGAACCCCCAACCATAAAATTATTTTCGTTGCTACTTCATCAGTGTAGTTTTGCTGCTGTTATGAATTGTCATGTAAATATCTGATATGCAGGATGTATTTGCATTGTTACAAATTGAACATAATGAAAGCATAGTGATTAATCACAAAAACAATATGTAAGTATATATGTGTTTTCCGATGGTCTTAGGCGACCCCTGTGAAAGGGTCTTTCGACCCCCAAAGGGGTCGCGACCCACAGGTTGAGAACCGCTGCTTTAGACAGAATGTAAAATAAAATGGGGGGGAGGGAAATAAAGTAAAATAAAATAAAATGGGGAGGCCCCGCTGGCTGCTGGGGGGCTGGACTGGAGGCTGAGGCCCGGGAGGAAACTGGGGCTGGGGCCCCCAGGCCAAGGGTGAGGGGAGAAGTCACCCGGTTTCTGGGGGCCCACGGCTGGCAGGGCTTGTGGATTAAACTGGGGACCTGGACAGGGAGACCGGTTTGGGGGAGAAGATGAAAAATTGGGGGAGGGTGTGTGTGTGTGTGTGAATGTGGGGAGATCGGAGCTGGAGGCAGATCTGGGGGTGCCCTAGGGGTGCCGTGGGGGAGGGATGGGACGGTCCAGAACGGAACTCTGCGCGGAAGAGGAGGGGCGGCCCGAGGAGGGGCAGCAACTTAGGGGGGCAGGTGGGGGGCTGCTTAGATCCCCGCGAGGCCTCGGGGGGCCCCCGCCCCGCAGGCGAACTTCCGGGCTGGGTGACTTGGGGCAAGTGTCACGCTCTGTCTGCACCTCCGTTACCTCCGCGGGGAAAGGGGGTCCACCCACCCACTCGGCGGGGACGATGGGAAGAGTGTCCCGGGACGCGGAGGGCGGGGCGGCCCGCGGAGGGTCCGAGAGCCCGGCCAGCCCGCGGGGCAGGAGGCCTCCCCGACCGCGCTCCCTGGGCAGGGGGCGTCCGGGCTCAGCTCCGGTTCCCACCTGCGAGGAGGCGGGAAGGGCGGTCTCCCGCGGGCCGGGCGGGCCCTTCCCGGAGGCGCTGGGTTCGAGCCCGGCCCGCCGCCCTCCGCAGGTGGGTCCGGGTCACTCACCTTCCAGGGCCCGGACTTGCGCCACCAGGGCCTCCCCCCGGCGCCCAGCCCGCTCACCATTTGGCAGGGTCGTGTCACGTGGCCCATGGCGTCCCGCCCCCTCTGGCCCAGCCGCCCAATCGGCGCTCTCCGAGCTCTGCCCGCGCCCCCGCGCCTGGCCAATCCGCAGGCGCCGCTGGTTTTCAGTCCTGAAAGCGTGATTGGCCCACGCCGAGGGGCGGGGAGCCAGGACCTGGCCAATGGGAGGCTAGATAGGGCGTGAGTGGCGGGCGCGGGGCGGAGCAGCGCGCGGAGGGCGGAGAAGGCGGACTCCAGCTGGGAGGTGGGTGGCGGCGGCCGCAGCTGAGTACAGACCGGACCCCCACCCCCCCACCCCCCGAGGCTGGGAGAGGAGTGGGGGGGCCCTGCCCAGGGGAGAGAGGGCCTGGGGTTCCAACCCCGGAATTCTTGTCCGGACAGAAACTTACAGCGACCCAAGCACTTTCCAGGAAAAGGGTAAAGACGCGATGAAGCCAGGAGCTGAAGATCCTCCCCACCCCTGGCCGGTGGTTCAGTGGTTAGAGCGTCGGTCCCAGCACTGAAGGGTCCTGGGTTCGATTTTGGTCACATGCCCGGGTTGTGGGCTCCATCCCCAGTAGGGGGCGTGCAGGAGGCAGCCAATCAGTGATTTTCTCTCATCATTGATTGATATATATATGTATCTCCTTCTCCCTTCCTCTCTGACATTAATTAAAAAATATATATTTTAGCCATGACCGGTTTGGCTCAGTGGATAGAGCGTCGGCCTGCGGACTGAAGGGTCCCAGGTTCGATTCCGGTCAGGGGCATGTACCTTGGTTGCCGGCACATCCCCAGTAGTGGTTGTGCAGGAGGCGGCTGATGGATGTTTCTCTCTCATCCATATTTCTAACTCTCTGTCCACTTCTCTTCCTCTCTGTAAAAAATCAATAAAAAATATATTTAAAAATATATATATATTTTTTTAAGTATGCATTTTTCATTTTTTGTCAGTCCCCTGACCTGCCTCCCCCGAAACGTGAACGCCACAAACGCAGAGTCCTCGCTTATTTTATTCACTGCTGAATCCCCAGCACATAGTAGGTGCTCAATGCATCTCTGCGAATAAATGAGATGAGCCCAGACATCAGGCAGAGATGAGCCAGGGCGACGAGGGGCTGCAGTGAGGACTCGCGGAGCTGGGGCTGGGTAGAAGGAAGGGAGAAGGTGGAGGGGAGAGAGA
Source organism: Myotis yumanensis (assembly GCF_028538775.1). Classification (NCBI taxonomy): domain Eukaryota; kingdom Metazoa; phylum Chordata; class Mammalia; order Chiroptera; family Vespertilionidae; genus Myotis; species Myotis yumanensis. The sequence goes on along the minus strand of NW_027223774.1, from coordinate 2,934,731 downwards.
GCAGGAGGGGGCCTGCCTGGGAGAGGCAGAGGTGAGGCCCAGGCCTCAGGTGGGGGTCTGGGCTTGGGCCATTTTCCCAGAAGTTGCCAGGAGAGGAGTGGGAGGGGGCTCCTGGCAGTGGGTGGGGGCTGGAGAACTGTCATGGGGGTGCCTCTGGCTGGTCCGGGGCCTGCGCTGGGCTGTGACTGTGCGTCATGGGAAGCAGGCCCCCCAGCCCTCGGGGACCCTCTGAGAATGGTGAGCACAAGGCGTCACCTCCCACCTGCCCACCCAGGCGGTCTCGGGAGCCAGGAGCCCGGCCCCTGCCCCCAGGCCAGGCAGGGGCAGGGGGGTCGCAGGGAGGCAGGGGCAGGGGGGTCGCAGGGAGGCAGGGGAAGGGGGTCACAGGGAGGCAGGGGCAGGGGGTCGCAGAGAGGCAGGGGCAGGGGCGGGGGGTCGCAGGGAGGCAGGGACAGGGGGTCACAGGGATGCAGGGGCAGGGGCAGGGGGTAGCAGGCAGGCAGGGGCAGGGGGTCACAGGGAGGCAGGGGCAGGGGGTCGCAGGGAGGCAGGGGCAGGGGCAGGGGGTCGCAGGGAGGCAGGGCCTGCCTGGGCTCTGGCTGGCCCTGTGCGTGGTGGGAAAGGTCGGCGGGCACGGAGGGCGGCTCCGGGGAGAGGGCAATGCTCCGGATGAGGTCCAGGCTGGAGGCCTCCAGCGCGGCCAGGCTCGGGCGGGGGCCTGCCCAGGGCGCCTCGGTGGGGGCCACCGCGCGGGCCACGCCCAGGAAGGGGGATGGAGGCGGCGGGGGCGGGCTCCGGGGCGCCGGTCTGCGGGGGCGGCGCCTCCTGGGACAGGATGGACAGGGCCAGGCGCTGGGTGGCAGCCTCAATCCTGGCAAACTGCCTGCGGAGAGAGGGGCATTGGCTGGGCGAGCGCCGCGGAGGGAGCCCAGGAGCGGGGGTCCCTGCTCGCCCCCCTCCTTCTCCTCCCGGTGCTGCCTCCCTTCCCTGGGTCCCTTCTCTGGGTCGGGCAGTTCCAGATGTGGGAGCCCCTGGGGAGGGGAACTCTGGGCAGCGTGTCTCCTCCAGCACCAGCGCCTGCGCGCTTTGCACATTTAGATGTGCGGTGACCAGGTTCCAACAGGTAAAAGCAAACAATGGCACCCAGGCCGGTGGTCCAGTGGTTAGAGCATCAGCAAGGGCACGGACCTTGGTGTCAGGCTCAACCCTTGGCCCCGATCGGGATGCGCGCCGGAGGCAACCAATCAATGCGCCTGGAGAGCGGCTACAGCAGTGGTTCTCAACCTTGGCTGCACATTAGAATCACCTGGGAATCTTTTTTTTTAAATATATTTTATTGATTTTTTACAGAGAGGAAGGGAGAGGGATAGAGAGTTAGAAACATCGATCAGCTGCCTCCTGCACACTCCCTACTGGGGATGTGCCCGAAACCCAGGTACATGCCCTTGACTGGAATCGAACCAAGGGCCCGGGACCCTTGAGTCCGCAGGCCGACGCTCTATCCACTGAGCCAAACCGGTTAGGGCACCTGGGAATCTTTTTAAAATCCTGATTTCTGGGCCGCATCCTCCGGAAATTCTGTTTCTCTGTTACTAATGCTGTGGCCTTATCCCATAACAAAGAAACAGAATTTCCGGAGGATGCGGCCCAGAAATTAGGATTTTAAAAAGATTCCCAGGGGATTCTAATGTGCAGCCAAGGTTGAGAACCGCTGGGCTACAGGGTTTGGACAGGTTCAAGCCTCGGACTGATGAGAAGGCACAGTCCTCTCATGGCCACGTGCAAGTCCCAGCTTGGAGGGCAGGGCCCTCCCAGCACAGTGATAGCCAACAGCTGTAGTTGTGAGCGTGAACCTATGGTCCGAACACGTGGCCCCACGTGCCTGAGTGATGTGGGCTCGATAGAGTTCAGGTGCATGTAGTGGAGTGGGATGGAAACCCACGAGGACGTTGTAAACATCTTGACCACGCCCTTACTTTGCCTCGTGGCATCTGCTATAAAATGAAGACACGGCTTGTAGTCCCTGGCCCTAGCTCTCCATCAGAGAGGACAGCGTCCCACACAGACCCAGCCTTCTTCTCTTGTCTGTCTTTTCTAATCCTTCACCGCCCCCTCTCAGGCTCACCCTTGGTGGTGCTGGCGCCGCACAAATGCGTCTCTCCCCCTCCCTTCCTCTCTCTCTAGAAACCGATGGGGAAAATATCCTCACTCCTCCAGCGATTTTTTTCTAAAAGAAAGTTAAAAAAAAGTTTTGCCCTAACCGGTTTGGCTCAGTGGATAGAGCGTCTGCCTGGGGACTGAAGGGTCCCAGGTTCGATTCCGGTCAAGGGCATGTACCTTGGTTGCGGGCACATCCCCTCTGGGAGGCGTGCAGGAGGCAGCTGGTCGATGCTTCTCTCTCATCGATGTTTCTAACTCTCTGTCCCTCTCCCTTCCTCTCTGTAAGAAATCAATATAGTATTTTTTTTTTTTAAAGTCATTTCAGCCAGGCGGGCGTGGCTCGGTGGTTGAGCCTCAACCTATGAACCAGGAGGTCACGGTTGGATCCCATGTCAGGGCACATGCCTGGGTTGCAGGCCTGGTCCCCAGCGTGGGGTGTGCAGAAGGCAGCCGGTCCATGATTCTCTCTCATCATGGATATTTTTATCTTTCTCTCCCTTCCTCTCTGAAATCAATAAACAATATATTTTTAAAAAATAAAAATGGAACCCAAATGCACAAAACTTAAAACGGGCCGTTTCAGAGCGCACAGTCCAATGGCATCTCACGCCTCTGCGATGCTGTGCCCCCGCCACCTCTAATGAGTCCCGGAGGAACTAATCGCCCAGAAAGGAAGCCCCGTCCCCACCAGCAAGCGCTGCGCCGCCTCCCGGCCCTGCCAGCGCCCATCTGCTTCCCGCGGCTGTGGGTCCGCCTGCTCTTGTTTGCAAGGTTCGTCCACATGGGAGCCCCGCGCCCATCATCTACCCGCTGCTCCCGCTCTGGACACGATGAGCCCAGGAAGGCAGGGCGTGTGCTCTGCTGTGTTCCTTGCTGGGTCTCTGGGGCTGGGGACACAGTTGGTGCTCAATAAATGCATGAGCCCGGCCGGCGTGGCTCAGTGATGGAGCGTGGACCTATGAACCCGGAGGTCAGGGTTCCATTCCCGGTCCGGGCACAGGCCCGGGTTGTAGGCTCGATCCCCAGGAGGGGGTGTGCAGGAGGCGGCCAATCCATGAGTCTCTCTCATCATTGATGTTTCTGTCTCTCTCTCCCTCTCCCTTCCTCTCTGAAATCAATACAAATATAAATAAATTCATGAGCGTTGATTGCACCCAGGCCCAGGGGCCACTTCTCTCCCCAGACTCAGGGCCCCGGCCCTCCCTCCATCCCCCGGCCCCCTCACCTGCAGATCTGATTGTGCAGAAACCGCCTGTGGTTGGGCCTCCTTTTGGGGGGCCGGGGACGCCGGGGGTGCAAGGCGCGCAGCATGTGGGCGGCCGCCCCGCTCACAAAGGCACACAGCTCCCGGGGGCTGGGCTCCGAAACTCCAGGGGCTGTAGGGGCCCCGGGGTGCATGGCCTGGGTGATCTGGGGGTGACTGTCCACTGTGTCCCCCTGGATCAGAAAGCACCCCCAAACCTGTGAGGAGAGGGGGGCAGCCAGGGCTTGGGCTCGGGCTGCGAAGGAGGACTGGCAGGGGTGGCCCTGGGAGGGGCCGTGGACCCTGGACAGGAGCGGGGAGTGGGGGGACCCAGGCAATAAGGACAGGGCGTCCCTCCTGTGCCCTCCTGGTCCCTGTGTCCTGGGAGCTGGACCGGAGGTTTGAGGGGCAGCAGGTGGGGGGCTGATATAGGAAGGCCGGGGCTGAGGTGGGAGGGGGCGTCCTGTGCGCCCCCATGGGCCCAATTAGCACATAGCTGGCCCTGGGATATGGCAGGTGGCGTGGGTGGGCGCAGAGCGAGGCGCCTGGAGATGCCAATTAAGGTGACAAAGGGCTCGCTTGGCGGGAGGCAAGGCCAGGAGCTGAGTCAACCGCAGCGGTTAGCGTTGAGGACCCTTAATTGGAGGAGGGGGGGTGGGAGGCTGGGGTGCAGGCGGGAAGGGGGGTGGGAGGCTGGGGTGCAGGCTGTGAGGGAGAGGGTAGGAAGCTGGGGTGCAGGCTGGGAGGGGGGTGGGAGGCTGGGGTGCAGGCTGGGAGGGAGAGGGTGGGAGGCTGGGGTGCAGGCTGGGAGGGGGGTGGGAGGCTGGGGTGCAGGCTGGGAGGGAGGTGGGAAGCTGGGGTGCAGGCTGTGAGAGGGTGGGAGGCTGGGGTGCAGGCTGGGAGGGGGTGGGAGGCTGGGGTGCAGGCTGTGAGAGGGTGGGAGGCTGGGGTGCAGGCTGGGAGGGGGTGGGAGGCTGGGGTGCAGGCTGAGAGGGAGGAGGTGGGAAGCTGTGGTGCAGGCTGGGAGGGAGGGGGGAGGAAGGCTGGGGTGCAAGCTGGGAGGGAGGGGATGGGAGGCTGGGGTGCAGGCCCGGGGGGTGGGAGGCTGGGGTGCCGGCTGGGAGGGAAGGGGGTGGGAGGTTGGGGTGCAGGCTAGGTGGAGGGGGCGGTGGGAGGCTCTGGTTCCGTGTCTGGGGAGGCAGAGAATGGCTGGGGTGGCAGGAGGTGGGGCTGCCCCGGGGCTAGAATAATAGTGGGGTCCTCATTAAAAAAAACAAACCCAACAACATATCTTTATTGACATCAGAGGGGAAGGGAGAGGGAGAGAGAGAAACATCAATGATGAGAGAATCATGGATCGGCTGCTTCCTGCACGCCCCACACCGGGGACCAGGCTTGCAACCCGGGCAGGTGCCCTGACGGAGAATTAAACGGTGACCTCCTGGTTCATAGGTCGCCGCTCAACCACTGAGCCACCTGCCGGGCGGGAATGGGTTCTCTTGTCTCTGGGTGGGCTGGCCCAGTGTGTGGCGGGCGGGCAGCTGTCTGCTGTTGCTCTGAGAGGTGTCAGGGGTGTGAGCCTGTGGCTGCTGTAGCGCCCCTGGGGGCTCAGCGCTCGCTCACTCCCTCTCAGCTCTCAGGTCCGCAGCCCGGGGTCGGTCTCACGGGCTGAAATCCAGGTGCTTTTCTGGAGGCGCCCAGGGGAGAACGCGTGCCCCTGCTTCTTCCGGCTTCTAGAGGCGCCCCCTTCCATGGCTCATGGCCCTTCCTGCATCTTTTTTTTTTAAATCTATTTTTATTGATTTCAGAGAGGAAGGGAGAGGGAGAGAGAGAGAGACATCAGTGATGAGAGAAGCACTGATCGGCTGCCTCTGCATGCCTCCCACGGGGACCGAGCCTGCAACCCGGGCGTGTGAGCCTCGCCGTGGGCTTCCCTGTCCCTCTGACCCACCTCTCACCATCGCCGGCTTCCCGGCCCCTCTCAACGCCCGCTTCACGTTTCTGTCTCTCTGTCTCAGGCAGGTAGTGTCTGTGTGGTGTGTGTGTGTGTCTGTGTGTGCGTAGTGTCTATGTGTCTGTGTGGTGTGTATGGTGTGTGTGTGCGTGGTGTCTGTGTGTGTGGTGTGAGTGTGTGGTATGTATGGGGTGTGTGTGTGGTGTGTGTGTGGTCCTACTGGTCGCAGGCCCAGAAGGGAAGGTCCGGTTCCCTTGGCAACGGGCTGGGGGAGTGGACTGGTCTCTGGAGGACGGGGGGTCAGGCCTGGGGACAGGCAAGGGGTTGACGCCCGGGGCTCAGGGTGGGCTCCCATCCGCCAGCAGGAGCCAAGGGCAACATCCACTGGGCAGCTCCGTGCCCTGCCCGGCCTGGCCTGGAACACGCCCAGGGCCCCGGGGCTGCAGGCCCTGACCTGCCTGGGACGCCCCGCCAGGGGGGCGCCAACACCCCGGCTGGCGCTGGGAGGGCCCCTCCTACCTGGGGTGGTGAAGGATCACCACCGCTGGGCCGCCCCACCTTGTGTCTGTGTGCACCTGCCCTTGTGGGTGGTGGGAGGTATTCGCAGGCTCCTTCCCGTGTCCCAGTCATTCAACCAACATTCACAGAGCACCTACTGTGTGCGGAGGCTGAGGGTGCAGCCCTGAGCAAGAGAAGTCCCATCATTCCCTGGGAGGGAGTCCTCGCACAAGAAAATCCCAGCAGGGGATGGGCTGTGGAGGGGCTAAGACTGCACACAGTAGGTCGGCGGTGGGTGGGGGAGGGGTGCTGCTTCAGGTAGAAAAGCCCTCTCTGAGGAGGTGTCGCTTGTTCTGCAAGCAGAGCAGGAGAGGTGGCAGCCAGGAGCCCCCCAGGCAGAGGGCACGTGGGTGCAAAGGTCCTGAGGCAGCCTTGACTGGAGTGAGAGACAGAGCCATGCGAAAAGGTGAGGGCAGAGAAGTGAACAGGGGCCAGACCCGTAGGGCTTTGTAGACCAGGTAGGAGTTGGGTTATGAGAGCCAGAGTGAAGGGGAGCCGTGGGGGTGTGGGGCAGAGATAGTGGCCCAGAGAGGGCCCTGCCCCTGGCCTCCTTGATAGGCCTCCCTGCACCTGGGATGAGAGACCCCACCCCTCCATCCCTTTCCAATCTGGGGAAGGGGAAGCCCAGGTGTCAGGACCAGCTGGCTGCCCAGACCAGGCTTGTCCCTCCCGCCTCCACCCTGCTTCATGCCGCGTCTCTTGCCCAGTGCCGCACAGACTTCGTTTTGTGAAAATGTGCAGATGGCCGATTCCTGTTGTCCCCAACGCAGAACGCAGAGGGGCCAGCCCTGTCGGATTTGTTTCCCAGCTTTTCTCCCCGCACAGAATGCCGCTGTGTTTGGAGATAAGGTCTTTAAAGAGGCAGTTACGCCCTGGCCAGTTTGGCTCAGTGGATAGAGTGTCAGTCTGGGAACTGGAAGGTCCCAGGTTCGATTCCAGGTCAGGAGGGCACGTGCCCGGGTTGTGGGCTCGATCCCCAGTGGGGGACTTGCAGGAGGCAGCCTATCCATGATTCTCTCTCATCATGGATGTTTCTCTCTCTCTCTCTCTCCCTCTTCCTTCCTCTCTGAAATCAATAAAAATATATTTTAAAAAATAAAGAGGCAGTTAAGGGGAAATGAGGTTGTTAGGGTGGGACCTGGTCCAGTCTGCCTGCCATCCTTATAATATAAGAAGAGATTAGAGACCTGCCCGGCACTGCTCAGTGGTCGGAGCATCAGCCCGGCACCCAAGGGTCTCGGGTTCGATTCCTGGTCAAGGGCACGCACCTGGGTTGCAGGTGTGATCTCGCCCCCGGTCAGGGCCCAACCCTTGGAGCTGGTCGATCCCAGAAGCTGGGACACATCGCCGGCGCAGTGCAGGGCTGGCTGGGAGACCTGGCCTAACGAGGGCCTAACGAGGGCGGGTGCTGAGGCCCTGCCTCTCCCGCCTGCCCCATAGCACCTGGCTGGGCTCCGTTCATACTGCAGGGCCCCGGTGGGGTGGCCCGAGGCAAGGGGTGGGTGTGGGCTCTGTACCTCTGGGGAGAGGCCCGAGGCCAGAGCCCACTGAGCAGCACAGTCCACATCCACAGGGGTGTGGGCTCCTCCCTCCATCTGGAAGCCAAGGGTAGGGGCGCGGGGCCTGGTGCATTTGGCAGCCCCAGATGTCGGTGGGGTCAGACCCCAGGGGCCGGGGGTCTACCTCTGGGCTCCTCCTCTGGTGCCTGCCTCTCCCCTTCACCCTCAGTAGCTCAGGTGTCCCTCCCAGGGCCTCCAGCAGCCTCCCTCCTGGCGGGGGAGGTAGGAGCTGAAGGGAAAGGAAGGTCTGGGCTGAGCTGGCAGCCAAGGGATTTACAGGCACGAATCCACAGGGACTTGGAAAGGCCACGCGGGAACCAAATCCGCTCAGGTGGGGACCGATTGCAGCCGGCCCGGGGGCCTCGGGGAACGGCAGAGGGGGCTGAGAAAATGCATCCATGCAGCAGGGTACCGAGGCTTCTGCTCGGGGCCCTGGCTGGTCGTTGAGGACACTTGGGTGGCAAAGACAGAGGAGTCCCCTGAGCATGTGAGGGGACCCCCACCTGGCATCATAGGAGTGGAGAAGGGATGGGCTAGGGGTAGGAGGGCCTTGGGGTCTAAGGGACAGCGTGTGGCCGGGCCCTCTGGCTGAGGGGAAGGCCGGGGAGCAGTGGCTGTCATCAGGGGCCACGCGGCCACGGCTGGCGACAGCTGTCAGAAGGTGTGGGGCAGGGGCCCTGACCGGTGTGGCTCAGTGGATAGAGCGTCGGCCTGCGGACTGAAAGGTCCCAGGTTCGATTCCGGTCAAGGGCATGTACCTGGGTTGCGGGCACATCCCCAGTGGGGGGTGTGCAAGAGGCAGCTGGTCGATGCTTCTCTCTCATCGATGTTTCTAACTCTCTATCCCTCTCCTTTCCTCTCCGTAAAAAATCAATAAAATATAAAAGATGTGGGGCAGAGGAGCCAGATGGATAGGGGGCGCTATGGGCCGTTTTGAGCGGAGGCCAGGGGTGCTGCTGACCACCATACAACGCACAGAATGCCACTTCGTTTGGAGATAAGGTCTTTATCTCCTCGGCAAGGGCTGGTCAAGCCCGAATGTCACTATCGCCCTGGTCGAGAGACCCTGTTGCAGTGGTTCTCAACCTTCCTCATGCCGCGACCCTTTAATACAGTTCCTCATGTTGTGGTGACCCCCAACCATAAAATTATTTTCGTGGCTACCTCATCACTGTAATTTTGCTACTGTTTGTCGTCACGTAAATATCTGACATGCAGGATGTATTTTCAATTGTTACAAATGGAACATAATGAAAGCATAGTGATGAATCACAAAAACAATATGGAATTATATATGTGTTTTCCGATGGTCTTAGGCGACCCCTGTGAAAGGGTCGTTCGACCCCCAAAGGGGCCGCGACCCACAGGTTGAGAACCGCCGCCCTGTTGCATGACCTGCTGAAAAGTCCGTGTGGCTGGAAGCCGAGGCCGGCGGGGGCCGAGCGGGGAAAGCAGGGAGAAGGCTGGGACTCGGACCCGGTGCCTGGGCAGCCCCTGCTCCGCAGGGCGCGGGTTCCCGCACAACCGCACGCGCGTCCACAGCAGGAGGCCGGAACCTTGAACTCGCGTGACCCCCGCGGATGGCAATCCCTGCGCTGGTCTCAGGTCCGGGAAAAGGAGCCCTAGGGCCTGGGCGTGGCGATCAGGCCACGAGTGACCACACTCCGGGGGGGGCGAGGCCTGCCCGATCCACACCGCGGAGGAGGGTCTCCGTCCCAGAGAGAAGGAGTCAATATTGATAAAGGGGGGCGTCTGATGCTGCACCCAGACCCTGCTTGTCCCGGCCTTGGGCTGACCCCCCACCAACCACTGCCAAGACGCCTCGGGCGGGTTCGGAGAAGAACTACAACTCCCAGGATGCCTCGCGCTCTGGAAGCCCGGGGAAGCGCCGCCAAGGCCAGAAGCCAATGGGAGGGGCGAGGATGAGGCTTCGGTGCACGTGGCGTCGTGACGCACCGACGGCGACGTCGGGGTTTGTGTGCGCGAGTGGCCGCCGATAAAGGTTGGGTGCCTCGCGCCGGGGGCCGTTGGGAGGGCGCGCGCCCCCGCCCCCCTCCCCGGCCCCCACTCCTGCACCGCCGCCGCCGGGGCTCCGCCTTCCCGTCGGCCCCCGCGGGAGGTCTCTGGGTCTCCGCTCGTTCCCCGGGTCCGGACCGCAGGTGAGAGACCGGAGGGGTGGGGTGGGGGGAGGGACCGGAGGGCGGAGACGTTGGGGAAGCGGCGAGCGTGAAACCGGAAGGGATGCTTTAAAGGGAAGGGCGCTACTTCACCTCCGACTTTTATCGGCAGGGCCGGCTCCGCCCTCTTAAAGGGCAAGGGGCTGCTTTTAAAGGGGGCCGGGCTTCCTGCTTTCACCACCCCCCTCTCCCCCCAAGAAAGGATTATCAGAGGCCGGTGACAGTGGCGCAGACATTTACAGGAAAAGCTTGTGCATCCAGGTGGCTTCAAAGCATCCCCTAGTTTTGCTCAACAAAGATGGAGATTGGGGTGCAGTAGGAGCACCCTCTTAAAGGGGAAGTCGGGCGTGGTCCAGCCTTTTGCAAGGGTCGCTCTTTATTGGATAAGATAGGTCTTGGCCCTTCCCGAGCTGGATGCCTCTCGTTTAAGGCAGGCCGGGCCTTCTGAGCGGCACGTGCAACTGTCCCTTAAAGGACGCGCTTACATTTTATTTTATTTTTTTAAATATATTTTTATTGACTTCAGAGAGGGAGGGAGAGGGAGAGATAGAGACATCAGTGATGAGAGGGAATCATTGATCGGCTGCCTCCTGCACGCCCCCTACTGGGGAACAAGCCCGCAACCCGGCATGTGCCCTTGACCTGAATCGAACCCGAGACCCTTCAGTCTGCAGGCCGAGTCTCTATCCACTGAGCAACACCAGCTAGGGCGACGAGCTTACTTTTTAAAGGGGACGTTCATCTGTTTAAAGGGAATTTAATGGCCTGTCCAAAGGGGACGCCCGGACTTTGTTCAGTCAGAATACTGAGTTCTCACTCTGTGCTGGGACGCAGCAGCGAATAAGATGCTGCCGGGGTCTAGGGGGCAGGGGTCGGGGGTGCTGCTAAACACCCTACAGTGCACAGTATAACCCCCTGCACCCCCCCCCCCCCCCCCCACACACACACACTGGACGGCCCCAGGCCGCCACAGTGCTGAGGCTGGGAAACCCTGACTATAAAGCAGGTTAGAAGGCGATAAATGCTGTGCAGAAAGCAGGAAGGCCGGTGGAGGTGGGGAGGAGGCCTGCTCGCCAGGTCCGAGGTGGGAAGCTGTGGGTATTGACAGCAGGTTTGAGGTGCTTTGCTGCAAAGGGGGGGGAGAGAAACAGGCTGTAGCTGGAGGGAGAGGTGGTTGAAGGTTTTTTTTTTTTTTTTTGGTTAATTCTCACCTGTGGATATTTTCCCATTGATTTTAGGGAGAGTGGAAGAGAGAGGGAAAGACAGAGAGAAACACGGATGTGAGAGAAACACATCAATCAGTTGCCTTCTGCCCGCCCCTGACCAGGTCCTGGGCCGGGGAGGGGCCTGCAACCAAGTACGTGCCCTTGACTAGAATCGAACCCGGGACCCGTTGATCTGCAGGCCGACGCTCTATCCACTGAGCCAGGCGAGGGCTGAAGGTTTGTGTGTGTGTTTTTTTAAACAAAACAACGCATATTTGTATTGATTTCAGAGAGGAAGGGAGAGTTAGAAACATCAATGATGAGAGAGAATCACCGATCACCTGTCCTCTGGACGCTCCCCACTGGCAATTGAGCCTGCAACCCCGGGTATGTGCCCCGACCGGGAATCGAACTGTGACCTCCTGGTTCATAGGTCGACGCTCAACCGTTGAGCCACACAAGCTGGGCAAGGGGTGAAGGTTTTAAAAGATGAGACACAGCCCGGCCGGTGTGGCTCAGTGGTTGAGCATCCGCCTATGAACCAGGAGGTCACGGTTGGATTCCAGGTCAGGGCACGTGCCTGGGTTTCAGACTTGATCTCTAGTTGGGGGGAGGGGGACATGCAGGAGGTAGCCGATCGATAATTCTCTCCCATCATTGATGTTTCTATCCCTCTCTCCCTCTCCTTCCTCTCTGAAATCAGAATATCTATTTTTGAAAAAGATGAGGGACGGCTGTGGTGACACTGATGGGAGGGCCCTGCCATGAGGAACGTGGGATTCAGGGTCGCTGGGCCCAGAGGCAAGTGGGGGGAGCAGATAGTGCGGGTTCCCCAGCCTCAGCCCCTCTGGCATTGGACCCCATCACTCCGCCGTGGGCCCTGGCCGGGGCGCTGTGGGGTGCACTGCAGCACCCTGGCCTCCCCCTCTATCTGCCGGGAGCGCCTGTCCCTCCCGTCCACACCCTCACAACAGACCCGTCTCCAGGCATTGCCATGTCCCCTGGGCCAGGGCCCGTGGAGGGGGGGTCTCAGTCGCCCATGGAGAACCCTGGGTGCCATGCTTGGAGCGTGGGAACTTCTCTCCCGATTCTTTCCTTTTCCCAATGCCGAGGCCCATGGCCGGGTCCCCTGGTGAGAGCAGGAGGGGAACGGAGAGGTTTGAGGGGGAGAGAAACGTGCAAACGTGCAGGTGTCAGCTGGGGGGGCGGGGGGGGCAAATGGACCCGAGGGATGCAGACTAGCAGTCCCGGCGGGTGGGGAGGAGCCCAGCAGTCCAAGGGCAGGATTGCAAGGAGCCCGCAGCCCCTATGCTGGGAAGGGCAGGGAGGCCTCGGGTGGGGGCGGAGGCACAGAGCCTGCAGGGCAGTGGATGGGAGAGCTCGTGGGGTTGAGGGAATTTGTGCCCGGGCACCACCAGGGCGTGTGCTGAGCGGGTGGGCGGTGGTGGAGAGGGGGGAGCGCACAGGGGCTTCAGCTGCAGCAGAGGTTTGAGGGCCCTGCAGTGTTGGGGGGGGGGGCAGGAAAGGAGTCCTTTCAGGGAGAAGGACCAAGGGTCTGAAGCCAGGGTGCTGGGGAGACCCTGGCCTTTAAGGACACTGAGCACAGCCCTGCAGGCCAGGCCCAGCCTCCGGAGATGGCTGACCTAAGGCTGGGGACCCCCTGGGCCCAATCTGCCGGAAGTTGAGGACCGGAAGTCTTGCTTCCTGGGGCAGACGCGGAGGTGGGGCCGGGGTGGGAGGTGCCCTGCCTCGGAGGGGGCAGCACAGGTTGGAGTGGAGAGGTCTCCGGGTGGAGGGGCACCGCCCTCCCCTGACCCAGAATTCCCCCCCAGGTGTGATGGTCGGCTCCCACGCTGACATGGCGCCGGCCTCCACCGCCGAGGGCACCGGGGAGAAGCCGGGCCCCGCCGCCCCGGCCGCGGCCGCCCAGTACGAGTGTGGGGAATGCGGCAAGTCCTTCCGCTGGTCCTCGCGGCTCCTGCACCACCAGCGCACGCACACGGGCGAGCGGCCCTACAAGTGCCCCGACTGCCCCAAGGCCTTCAAGGGCTCGTCAGCCCTGCTCTACCACCAGCGGGGCCACACGGGCGAGCGGCCCTACCAGTGCCCCGACTGCCCCAAGGCCTTCAAGCGCTCGTCGCTGCTGCAGATCCACCGCAGCGTGCACACGGGCCTGCGCGCCTTCACCTGCGGCCAGTGCGGCCTGGCCTTCAAGTGGTCGTCGCACTACCAGTACCACCTGCGCCAGCACACGGGCGAGCGGCCCTACCCGTGCCCCGACTGCCCCAAGGCCTTCAAGAACTCGTCCAGCCTGCGGCGCCACCGCCACGTGCACACGGGCGAGCGGCCCTACTCCTGCGGCGTCTGCGGCAAGAGCTTCACCCAGAGCACCAACCTGCGGCAGCACCAGCGCGTGCACACGGGCGAGCGGCCCTTCCGCTGCCCGCTGTGCCCCAAGACCTTCACGCACTCCTCCAACCTGCAGCTGCACCAGCGCACCCACGGGGCCGCCCCTGCCGCCGCCGCGCCCGCCCCCGCGCCCCCACCGGCCAAGGTCTTCCCGGACACCTACCTGCAGCCGCCCCTGCACGCCCCCAGCCCGCCTGCGGCCCCGCCGCCCGCGCCCCCGCCCGTGGTCCCCGAGCTCTTCCTGGCCGCGGCCGAAACCACGGTGGAGCTGGTGTACCGCTGCGACGGCTGCGAGCTGGGCTTCGGCAGCGAGGACCTGCTGCTGGAGCACCAGCCCTGCCCGGGGCCCGAGGCGGCGCCCGCCCCCCCGGACGCACCCCCAGAGACGCCCAAGGCGGTCCCATCGGCGGCAGCCCCGCAACCGCAGCCCCCTCCCGCTGCCGCCGCCCCCAGCTTCGCCTGCCTGCCCTGTGGGAAGTCCTTCCGGACCGTGGCCGGGCTCTCCCGCCACCAGCACAGCCACGGGGTGGCGGGCGGCCAGGCGTTCCGCTGCGGCAGCTGCGACGGCGCCTTCCCGCAGCTGGCCAGCCTCCTGGCGCACCAGCAGTGCCACGTGGAGGAGGCGGCGGCGGGGCGCCCGCCCCCCCAGGCCGAGGCCGCCGAGGTCACCTGCCCGCAGGAGCCGCTGGCCCCCCGCCACGCCCGCCCCGCAGCCCCCAGCCCCGGCGCCCGCACCCACGTCCGCCTCCGCGTCCACCGAGCGGCCCTACAAGTGTGCCGAGTGCGGCAAGGCCTTCAAGGGCTCCTCGGGGCTGCGCTACCACCTCCGGGACCACACGGGCGAGCGGCCCTACCAGTGCGGCGAGTGCGGCAAGGCCTTCAAGCGCTCCTCGCTGCTGGCCATCCACCAGCGCGTGCACACGGGGCTGCGCGCCTTCACCTGCGGCCAGTGCGGCCTCACCTTCAAGTGGTCCTCGCACTACCAGTACCACCTGCGGCTGCACACGGGCGAGCGGCCCTACGCGTGTGGGGAGTGTGGCAAGGCCTTCCGCAACACCTCGTGCCTGCGGCGCCACCGCCACGTGCACACGGGCGAGCGGCCGCACTCCTGCGGCGTCTGCGGCAAGAGCTTCGCGCAGACCTCCAACCTGCGGCAGCACCAGCGCGTGCACACGGGCGAGCGGCCCTTCCGCTGCCCGCTGTGCCCCAAGACCTTCACGCACTCCTCCAACCTGCTGCTGCACCAGCGCACCCACTCGGCCGAGCGCCCCTTCTCCTGCCCCATCTGCAGCCGCAGCTTCGTCATGGCCGCCTACCTGCAGCGGCACCTGAGGACGCACGCCCCGGCCGCCCCCGCCGCCCCCGCCGCCGGCCCCCCAGCCCCTGCCCCTCTGGCTGCTGCGCCAGCCCCACCGGCCACCCAAGATGTCCACGTGCTCCCCCACCTCCAGGCCACACTCTCCCTGGAGGTGGCAGGGGGTCCGGGCCAGGCCCCGCCCCTGGGCCCGGCAGCCCCCAACTCCCAGACGTTCCTCCTGGTGCAGACCGCCCAGGGCCTGCAGCTCATCCCCAGCAGTGTGCAGCCCCCCACGCCCCCGCCCCCGCCCCCACCCCCCAAGCTCATTCTGTTGCCCTCCTCCAGTTCGGGGGCTGGGGGTGGCCAGGCACGACAGGGCCTGCGGGCAGTGGGCAAGGCCGGGCAGGGGCCTGGAGTAGTCTGGCTGCCCGGCCCTGGGGGGCTGGGGGTGCAGGGAGGGGGCAACGTGGGGGCTAATGGGGCAGGGCAGAGCCTCCTCATCTTGCAGAATGTGGGCGGTGGGGAGGGAGGGCCGCCGGAAGTGAGTGGGGTCCAGCTCCAGCCCCTGCGGCCAGCCCCGGAAGTGACCACCGTCCAGCTCCAGCCGGCCCCGGAAGTGACCACCGTCCAGCTCCAGCCCGCACAGGAGGTGACCACGGTGCAGCTCCAGCCGGCACAGGAGGTGACCACGGTCCAGCTGCAGCCGGTGGCGGGCCAGCTGCCTAATCCCAGTGGTGGAGCCGTGACCACGGAGGCCCCCAACCTGCTGGTGGTCCAGAGTGGGGCAGCCGAGGACTTGCTGGCGGGCCCGGGGCCCGGGGACCCGGGCGAGGGCGAGGCCGCGGCGGGTGTGGTGCAGGATGTGCTCTTTGAGACGCTGCAGACGGACGAGGGCTTGCAGAGCGTCCTGGTGCTGAGCGGGGCGGACGGCGAGCAGACCCAGCTGTGTGTGCAGGAGGTGGAGACCCTCCCCTCGGGGCTGGCCGAGCCGCCGGCTCCCGGGCCTCCGGGCCAGAAACTGCTCATCATCCGCAGCGCCCCGGCCACGGAGCTGCTGGAGAACAGCGGCGTCGGGGGCGGGGCGACCACGCTGCAGCTGCTGGCCCCGCCGCCGCCCAGCCCGGCCTCGGCCCCCGCGGGCATCCCCGCGGCTCCCGCCTCCCAGATGGTACAGGTGGTCCCCTCGGGGGCCGCGCCGGGGGGCATGGCCGCGCAGGGCCTACCCTCCATCCAGATCGTCCAGACTCTGCCCGCGGTCCAGCTGGTGCACACGTTTTAAGTACAACCACTGGCCCTCTTCCCGCCTCTCACACCGACCCCGTCACGCTGCCTGGGCTGGGCCGGGGCAGGAGAGCTAATAAAGACCAGAGTCTCCTCGCCTGCGCTTTGTTTTATTGGGGCGGGGGGGTGGGGGGCGGTTATGTCATGGCCATAGCCACCGCCTGGGAGCCTGGAGGCATATTGCCGCTCGTAGGTGACTTGCGAGCTCTGTTTACCCATAAAAGGCTGCAGTGTCCCTAGAATGGGGCAGGGTGGGCTCTAGAATCCGGGTCCACCTGGCCGTCACCCACACCTCCCCTCTCTGAGCAGTGGGTGGAGGATGCTTGTCCCAAGGGCACTGAGCACGGTGGGCGGGGACGGAGGGCCCTAGGGTGGGCGAGTCTGGGAGCCAGTGAGCTCGGGAGGGTGACGCAGCCCATCGGGCTAGAGCCCAGGGACCAATGAGCATCGATCCACTCCCATCCGCGCCCCTACACCACGCGTAGGTTGCTTAGCAACCCGGGAGAGAGCGTGCGAACCCCCTCCACGGCCGGTAGGTACCGCTCCCCGCCGGTGTCCGCCCCCATCGCCCTACGGGTCCCGTTCTCCATCGCTCCTTCTCCCCCGACCCCATCCCGGCGGAGGCTGTGCGCCCGGCCTTAGCCCTTCCGCTGCTCACACTTGCCGGGGAGCTTGGCAACGGTTGCTAAGGCCTTTAGGTACTGCTCCGCCCCCAATGTGCGCGAGTCTGACGTCACTTCCGCCAGCGAACCCCCTTCTCGACCCTGCACCCCTACACCTTAAAGGATCAGAGCGACTCGCGGGGGTGTTTGCAGGTCCTCGTCCTGCGGCGACTGGGGGAGGGGCGCTGGGGCGTGGGGAGCGCGGTCCTCGCCCGGGCAGCGGGCGCGGGTTCGCTGACCCCCCTCAGGGCAGTCCCGCAGCCCAGGAGGGAGCCCGGTGTTGGCGTCCACGTGGCGTGTCATTTGGGGGGAGATCGCTGAGCACCACGGCCCCTGGGTGGGGGGTGCAGGATGCTGGGAGATCGGACCTCGCTTGGGGGTCCCCCGAGTGTCCTCATTCGGGGCGCTTGGGGACCAGAGGGCCTTCCTGATGCTGACTTGTTCTCACCAGGTGCGCGCCTGCTCCCCGGGGCGCGGGGCTGCCATGGCCCCCGGCCACCTGTCGGTGCGGGAGATGAGGGAGGATGAGAAGGCGCTGGTGCTGGAGATGCTGAAGGTGAGGGCGGCTGAGCCCCAGCCCCAGCCCCAGCCCCAGCCCCAGAGAGGCGCGCTCCTCCTGAGGCGCTTCTGGCCCGGCCCCCTCTGCAGCGGTTCTCAACCTGTGGGTCGCGACCATCGGAAAACACATATAGCATATCAGATATTTACATGACGATTCATAACAGTAGCAACGTTACAGTTATGAAGTAGCAACGAAAATAATTCTATGGTTGGGTCACAACACGAGGAACTGTATTAAAGGGTCACGGTATTAGGAAGGTTGAGAACCACTGCTAGCGCCTCCCTTCCCTTGGGGTCCGAAGGTTTTAACACCCAGGCTGTGGGGGACTCCACCTCCCACCTCACACTCTTCCGAGCAGTCACAGCGGCCTCAGCCCTGTACACCCTGCTCCTCTCTGGCTTCCAGAGCATGTGGGGTTTCTGGCCCGGGACCGCGTCCACTTGTCCTGTTCTGGCCTCGGCCTTCCCGGTGCCTCCTGCTTGTCCCTCCCCTGAAGGAGATGTCCCCAGCTCATCCCCTCGCTCACTCACGCCAAGCCCAGTGTGCCAGATGTGGTGCTGGTGGGTGCCTAGAGCAGGTGGTCCTACTGTGTGCGTGACCACCTACTGTGCGCGGGCTCCCCACACGCCTTCCCTTCCCCTTTGGACTCCCCCCAGACCCCTCCTGGCTAGGGCCCCTCTCTCCTAGTCCCCGGTGTCCACAGGGGCCCTGGTGTCATGGAAGGCCAGGCCCCTGGCTCTGACTAGCCTTCCCACCCACAGGCTGGTGTGAAGGACACGGAGAACCGAGTGGCCCTGCACGCCCTGACACGGCCGCCCACCCTGCTGCTCCTGGCGGCGGCCAGCAGCGGCCTGCGCTTCGTCCTGGCCTCCTTTGCTCTGGCCCTCCTCCTGCCCGTGCTCCTGGCCGTGGTGGCCCTGAAGCTGGGCCTGCGGGCCCGGTGGGGCTCGCTGCCTCCGCCCGGCGGCCTAGGGGGGCCCTGGGTGGCAGTGCGTGGCTCAGGGGATGTGTGCGGGGTCCTGGCCCTGGCTCCGGGCTCCCACACTGGGGACGGGGCCCGGGTCACCCGCCTCTCCGTCTCCCGCTGGCACCGCCGCCAAGGTGTGGGCAGGCGGCTGCTGGCCTTTGCAGAGTCCCGGGCACGTGCCTGGGCCGGGGGCGTGGGGGAGCCCCGAGCCCGCCTCGTGGTCCCCGTGGCTGTGGCGGCCTGGGGCGTGGCAGGGATGCTGGAGGGCTGTGGCTACCAGGCAGAGGGGGGCTGGGGCTGCATGGGCTACACACTGGTGAGGGAGTTCAGCAAGGACCTGTGACTCCAACCTGAGCACCTACTGTGTGCGTGACCACCTACTGTGCGCGGGCACATCCCCATCCTCCCTGTGCGAATCCCCAGCCCACCCAGGGCCCAGGGACTCAGGCCTGCCGAGGCTGAGACACACCAGCCACCGCAGGCTGAGGCCCATGTGTGGTGTGTGAACTTCTCAGAGAGGGCGGCCTGCCCCGCCTCCGGCCTCCCTCTGCGCTGAGAAACCTCCCGCCTGTCTCTCGCTGCAGGTCTGTACCTCCCGAGCTCCCGGCCTGGGAGCGACTGCATCCCAGGAGGAGAGGGGGCTGAACAAGTTTGACGCCCAAGGGTCAGGATTCGGGACAAGGGCCTCCCACATAGGGCCAAGGCCCCTGCGTACGGGGTGGGGTTTGATGCCTGTGCAGGAAGGGGGTGAGTCTGGAGCCAGGCACTGAGCAGAGCCTTGTAGGGGAGCTGTCTCCTGGAGAGGCCGCGAGGAGGAGGAGGAGGCGGACACAGCGCACGCAGCCCGGCGCCCGCCCCGGGAAGGTGGGAGCCCAGGGCCGCCAGACCCATCTGGTTTTTTACACCCGGTTGTTAATAAAGCCTGAAACCGCTGCGGCCGGCTCCCTCTCTCTGATGCCTTTTCCAGTCTGTCTCCGCAGCCCCTTCCGTCTGGCTCCTCCTTCCTGAGTTGACATTAATTGTCGGCGGGGGTGCTGGCCTGGGAGAAGGGGAGGTGATGAGCTCACAGGGGCCTGCTCCTAGCCAGCCGGCTGACTCACGCTCCCCATTACCCAAGTTTTCCGCCTCCCGCCGCCTGCTGCGGGGTGTGAGTGTGTGTGAGTGCGGCCGCCTCCCCGCCCAGGCCTCGACCTTCCTCCCCTCCGTCTGCCACCCACTACCCTGCTCCTCTGGACGAGGGGACATAGAGGCTCCACCGCTTCCCCCTGCGATGGGGGCTGTGCATCCCGGCGAAGTGGGAAGGGTGTCTCAGGCTCCTCTCCCGGCCCAGGAAGTCCCTCCTGGAGTCTGGCTGGAAGCCCTCTTGCTGCTGAACCGTGACTCCCAAGCCCAGCAAACCCCTGTGAATCCAGCCTCCGGCCCCTCCGCCAGGGTCTCCCCACGCTTCCCTGGCTAGAGAGGAGAGCAGGCAGACGGGTGGGCGCCCTGCCCACGCGGCCTCCACGTGCGCCCCGTCCGGCCGGCCGTCCCTTCCCTGCAGCCAGCCGGCCCCTGATCATCCCTGCGCCCTCCCGGGAGCTGGTGGCTGTGTGGGTGTTTGCAGCTGGACACCCTCCCTCCCGCCCCGCAACCCCCCTCCTCCCCAGGCCGCGGCCGCGGCCAGCCCCCTCCCCGCCCCCTCCTGTCCCCTGCTGCCTCCTCGGCAGCCTCTCTTGCTCCTGGCAAAGCATCCGGCTCCTGCCTGCTCCTCCCGGGTCCAGGGCGCCTCCGCGGGCGCGTCCCCGTCCCGTCCTCCCGTGGCCGCGGCCCTCCCCTCGCAGCTCCCACCCCCTCGCACCCCATCCCTGCCCCGGACTCTGCAGACATGAGGGTCTTGGCCTGCCTCCTGGGTGAGTGACCCCCTTCTCCTCGGGGACTCAGGGGGCTGGGCCCCGCCCTCTGACCCCTGAGCTCATCAGTGGAGGGACTCAGATTTCTGGGGCCCGTTCCTGGTGCTCGGGGATGCCGGGCACGTGCCTCCCCGCCTGACCTCCAGGGACCCAGCCTTCTGCGCCCCCAGTCCCACCGTCTGAGGAGCCCCAGGGACCTGCTTGCCCCCCATCACGCCCCCAGCAGCCCTGACCCTTGTGGGGGTGTACCCACCACTCGACCTTTAGCCAGGTCTCTGGGGAGCACAGGGTCTGGTCCCCAGCCCTGACCTGTGGCGTCTGGGCCCCGCCTTGGCCCAGAGTCCTGTGCGGGAGGTTGTTGGTTCAGAGGTTAGAGGGTGTGCGTGTGTGTGTCTGTGTGTGTGGCCAGGGCCCTGGGCCGAGAGAGGACCCTGGGCCTGCCCCTCACTGTGTCGCGCCCTCACCCTCCCTTCCAGCGGCTCTGACGGGGATCCAGGCGGTTGGTAAGTGCCCCCGCCCGCCTTGCCCAGCTCCAAGCCCACCCCATTCCTGGCCTTGCCCTCCCCCAGGACCCTGCCTCTTCCCCCCCCTCATCCGGCTGTGACCTCAGGCCCCTTTCCCCTCAGAACTACCCAGACACCCGCCACCCGCTTACAACAGGGATCAGGGTCTCACCCTGCTCTCCTGGGCCCCGGGAATGGGGGTCCCCACAGTAGCCAGGCGCCGGCCTGCAGCCCCACCCTGGGCACAGCCCGGCCCCAGAGCCCCCGGAGAATGTCACAGCCTCTCCTCCGCCCCCCAGAGCGCCTGCGCCTGGCCGACGGCCCCCACGGGTGCGCGGGCCGCCTGGAGGTGTGGCACGGCGGGCGCTGGGGGACCGTGTGCGACGACGGCTGGGACCTGCGGGACGCGGAGGTGGCGTGCCGGGAGCTGGGCTGCGGGGCCGCGCTGGCCGCCCCGCCAGGTGCCTTCTTCGGGGAGGGCGCCGGGCCCGTGTGGCTGAGCGAGCTGGCCTGCCGGGGCGGCGAGGGGCAGCTGGGCCTGTGCCCCCACCGGGGCTGGAAGGCCCATGTCTGCTCCCACGAGGAGGACGCGGGGGTCGTCTGCGCAGGTGAGGACCCCAAGTCCTCAGTCCCGTCGCTCGAGGGGCCGGCGCTCTCCCTCCAGGACCCAGGGGCCTGCCCGGCCTCTCTGGGGCCAGCCCCCCATAGACCCACGGCTTTCCGCAGGTCAGCGTGTGGCCAACTCCAGGGACACCGATGGCCCCCCTTCGATCCTGGTTGGGGACCCCTGGCCGGGGCTGCCCGGGGAGCTGGGGCCCAGCTCTGAGGAGCCCCCCGTGACGTACGGTGAGCCACCCGCACTCACCCGCTTCTGCTCAGCCAGGGGAGGGGCCTTCCCGGACGGCCCTGGGGACGGTCAGATGCCCGGGCCTCCCCAATCCCCGGAGGGCCCCTCACAGCCCCCAGGCAGGAGGAGGGGTGAGGGGCTTCTGACCGCCCTCCCTCCTGTCTCCCTCCCAGCCCCCCGCCCGGCTGGGACCCCCCAGAGCAGCTCCCGGAGGAAGAGTGCCCGGCCGCCCAAGCAGGCCAAGTCCACCAGGGCCCCGCTGCTGACGGCCGGAGCCCCCCGCCAGGGTGAGTCCCCGCAGACCCAGATGGGGGGCAGGTGTCCTGCTAACCTGCGGCCTCGAGCCCTGGCCGGGGTGACCCAGGGGTGGGCATCATCCTGTGACCCCAGGGGTTGCCAGTTGGATTCCCGCTCAGGGCACGTGACTGGGTTGCGGCTGGACTATGCAGGAGGCAGCCAATCCGTATTACTGTTTCTCTCCCTCTCTCTTCCTCTTTTTCTAAAATTCAATTTAAAAACGACTAAAAGCAAACAATCAAAAAACCTGTGGCCCTCAGGACTCAGGCCCGGCCCCCTACTGACCCGATCAAGGCCTCCAGGTGTCTGCTCCCAGCACCCAGGCCCCCCCATCAGATTCCCACTCTCCCTGTGGCCTGGCTGTGTGGGGGTTTGGGGGGCTCAGAGCAGCACCCTCCCGGCTGCCTCACCCAGGCCCCTGTCTGTCCCCCAGAGCGGCTGCGCCTGGCCTCGGGCCCCCACGGGTGCGCCGGCCGCCTGGAGGTGTGGCACGGGGGGCGCTGGGGGACGGTGTGCGACGACGGCTGGGACCTGCGCGACGCGGCGGTGGCCTGCCGGGAGCTGGGCTGCGGGGGGGGCGCTGGCCGCCCCTGGGGGGGCCAGATTCGGCCCCGGCTCAGGGCCCGTGTGGATGGACGACGTGGGCTGCGGAGGCGGAGAGCAGGCCCTGCGGGACTGTCCCCGGAGCCCCTGGGGCCGGAGCAACTGTGACCACAGCGAGGACGCGGGGCTGGTCTGCACAGGTGTGTCCGCGGCCGGGAGCCTGGGTCCCCCCAAACCCCCCGCAGGTCTGCTATGTCTCCCCTTGTCTGATGCATCCTGGATGGTGGGGCATGGTGGGGACCAAGGCCAACGGACAGGGTGGGGCGCAGGGCCAGGGGGCTGGCGGGTGAGAGGTCCCCTCCACCTGCCCAGGGTGGGAAACAGGGGGCCCCAGAGAGAGGGAGGTGAGTGGAGGCTTCAGCTATGCTGTCGGGGAGAAGTGAGCCACAGGTGCCTTAACACCTCCAATTCTCAGACGCTGCAGGAGCGCCTGCCCATAGGAGGGGCGGCAGGCAGGCGTTCTCTGCCCTGGAGCACTGAGTGGGGGTGACGCCCCCCATATTTTTTTAATATATTTTATTGATTTTAGAGAAGAAGGGAGAGAGAGATAGAAACATCAATGATGAGAGAGAATCATTGATTGGCTGCCTCCTGCACACCCCTTACTGGGGATCAAGCCCGCAACCCAGGCATGTGCCCTTGGCTGGAATCGAACCTGGGACCCTTCATTCCACAGGCCGATGCTCTATACATTGAGCCAAACCAGCTAGCCGCCCCCCCCCCCCCCCTTATTGGCAGGTAGGGATGAACTGAACTGCGCCCTCCAGTGGCGTCCAGTTCTGACCCCAACATAAATGCTCCCTAGAACCAGAAGTTACTGTCTGGACCAGTGGTTAGTTCTCAGTGAGAAGGGGGCGGACTGGGGGGGTGGAACAGGATTGCCCCAGCGCCAGCCCCAGGCCATCAGCCGGGTCTGCAGGCATCTTTGCTTTACAGCTGTGCGTGCCCCGCACCTGGGCGCCGGGGCTGCTGGGCAGATGTGCTGGACGGGGCCCAGGCTGCGCCCTCAGACGGGGATGGCCCCCCAGCGGTGTGTGTGTGGGGGGTGGGAGCCGGGCCAGGGAGGCCCCGGAGGAGAACAGTGTGGCCGGGCCAGCCTCCTGCGCCCCCCTGGGCAGGCAGGGCCGGGGGGGTGGACGCTCAGCGAGGGACCTCCCGGCTCCGTGTAGCCTTTCCTCGCGTCCAGCCTCGTCTGGGCGGAAGCCTCACGGTTCGTCTCTGTTCTCTCTCCCGCGTCCAGGCCCCGCCCCGCGGCTGCGCCTGGCCGACGGCCCCCACGGGTGCGCGGGCCGCCTGGAGGTGTGGCACGGCGGGCGCTGGGGGACCGTGTGCGATGACGCCTGGGACCTGCGCGACGCGGCGGTGGCCTGCCGGGAGCTGGGCTGCGGGGGGGCGCTGGCCGCCCCCGGGGGCGCCTTCTTCGGGGAGGGCGCCGGGCCCATCCTCCTGGACGATCTGCGGTGCAGGGGGAACGAGACGGCGCTGCGCTTCTGCGCGTCCAGGCCCTGGGGCCAGCACGACTGTCACCACCGGGAGGACGCGGGGGCCGTGTGCGACGGTGAGGGGCTCCCGCGGGTGGAGGGCACCACGTGGGGGGCTGCGTGTTTCCCTCGGGACCCCCTGCCCCACTTCCTCGGTTCTTCACACTTCCTACCTGCCCGGTCCCACCAGGGAAACCGCATCACCCTGAGTGGCCTGTGGCGGAGCAGGGCTTCTATGGAGGGCGGGGCCACGCGGAGGGGCGGGGCCTTCTATGGAGGGCGGGGCCTGTGGCGAGAATGGGGAGGCCTGTGGCGGAGGGGGCGTGGCCCTGTGGCGGGGGCGGGGCCTGTAGTGGGACTGTCGGTGGAGGGCAGGGCCCTGTGGTGTGGGCGGGGCCCTGTGGCGGAGGGGGCGTGGCCTGTGGCGGAGAAGGGCGGGGTCTGTGGTGAAGGGGCGTGGCCTGTGGCGGAGGAGGGCGGGGTCTGCGGCGGAGGGGGCGAGGCGCGGGCAGCATGGGGAGGTGGTGACCCCTCCTCCCCGCCCCGCCCAGGTATGCCTCTCGCCTACGTCCCTCCCACCGCCTCCGCTGAGGGCAGCAACAACTCCAAGTCCAGGGCTGCCTCGTCCAGGGCCCCGCCCCCCACGGCGCGCCCCGCCTCGAGGACCGCAGACATCTCCCCGCCGCTGGCCTCCCCCACGGCCCCTTGGGAGCCTGGGCCGGAAGCTGGTGAGTCGGTTCTGTTCCCCAAAACGGGGTCTTAGCTTCTGTTTTGCTCCTCCCCCCACCCCCCGCCCCCTGGGCCGCAGTGCCTTCCCCTCTGCTCAGAGGCCGTCTCAGGAGGCAGGGAGGAGGGGCAGGTGCCAGGCCTGGTGTGCAGAGGCCTCGCTGCGTTAAGGCCCTGCGGTCCCGTCTTGAAATGCACGATGCTTCCTGAAGACCGCCTCCTGCTCACAGATCCTGGAAGGAGTGGGTCAACCATGGCTGTTTGGAAATCTAGGCATTATTATTATTATTAATTTTATTGATTTTTAGAGAGAGATATAGAAACATCAATGATGAGAGAATCATTGATCGCCTGCCTCCTGCACGCCCCCTAATGGGGATCAGTCTGCAACCTGGGCATGTGCCCTTGACCGGAATTGAACCCGGGACCCTTCAGTCCGCAGGCCGACACTGTATCTGCTGAGCCACACCAGCCAGGGCTCCTTCCTTTTTCATGGCTGCGTAATATTCCATTGCACTGATGGGCCAGGTTTTGTGTGTCCATTTACCCGTGGGTGGGATTTTAGGGCTTCCCCAGCCTCTGGCTTTGTGAATAGAGCTGCTGTGACCTTTGCGTTCCGGGGTCTGTTTGAAAACCACGCTCCCCTGTGGGGTGGGTCCCTAGGAGTGGGATGTCTGGCTCCCATGGTGATTCTGTGTTGAGCTCCCCAGGAACCACGCACTGCCTGGCCCTTGATCTCTGTGCCAGTGCCGATGGCACAGCACGGGCTCCGGAAATGCTTGCTGCCGGGAGGAAGGATGGGGGGGGGGGGGGGCGGGGGAGGGCGCAGAGAGCAGAGGCCTCCTCAACCCTAATTCTCTGGGTCTCTCCCGCCCCAGGCTCCCCGCAGCTGCGGCTGGTAGCCGGGCCCAGCAGATGCTCAGGCCGGCTGGAGGTGTGGCATGCCGGGCGCTGGGGCACCGTGTGCGACGACAGCTGGGACCCGCGGGACTCCACTGTGGTCTGCCGGGAGCTGGGCTGCGGGGGGGCTCGGCAGCCGGACCCCTCTGCAGGCCGCTTCGGCTGGGGCTCCGGCCCCATCTGGCTGGACGACGTGGCGTGTGTGGGGACCGAGGCGTCGCTCCTTGATTGCCCTGCCGCTGCCTGGGGGAAGCACAACTGCGCTCACAACGAGGACGTCGGCGTCATGTGCACTGGTAAGGAGCCCTTGCCAGCCATCGGCTCCCGGAGGGCTTCCTGGAGGAGGGAGCAGGAACTAGCATCCACATTAATGTCCACGGAGCACCTGCCTCCTGTGCCCACGCCCTGGGCTGGGTGTTTTCCCACCCGTGACTGCATTCACACCTCACAGTCAGGCCAGGTTGGGGGGTGCTATGTCTGGTTACTGATGAAGATTCTGAAGCACAGAGTGGTTGAGTAACTAGCCCAAGGTCACACAGCAACCAAGTGGCAGAGTTGTCCGAGTCAGGGAGGTCTCCCACACAGAGCGAGCTTCGTCCCCCCCAAGATGAGAGGAAGGGGACGTAGGGGCACGGGGACGGGGAGAGAAGCCAGGGGAAGGTCCGCGGCAGGAAACTCCCTCTCCCTTCCTCTCTGAAATCAATACAAATATATTTTTAAAAATATGAAAAGGAAAATAAGAGAATGAATGGATGAATGAATGAATGGGAGCCTGGTGACTGACTGGGGAGGGGAGAGGAGAGGAAGGGAGGGGCATGGCCGGACAACCTTGGCACCTCGAGGTCTGCCACCGCCCCCGTCTTCCCTTCCTCCTTCCAGGGACCCCCGGCCTGGACTCCATCGCAGACCCCTTCAGCTGGAGCTGGCTCCCCGGCCTGGGCAGAGACCCGGACGCCTGGCTCCCGGGGGAGCCGGCCACCAAGCCCCCCGCAGGGCTGAGCCCCAGTGTCCCCGAGAGAACCACCCAGGCCCCCGGGAAGATGCCCAAGAGCACCAAGAAGTGGGTGACCAAGCACCCAAAGAGGCCGGCCACTCCGGGCCCCGGGACGCCGACCACTAAACACTCCAGGGGCCCGGGCACGCGGGGCCCCCCTGAACTGAGCTCCAGGACCACCGCAGCCCTGACCACCGAGGCCCCCCGCAAGCTGACCTCACATACCAGCACAACGCCGACCCCCCGAGCCCCCTGGGAGCGGACCTCTAAGACTGTGACAATGACGACCACTCAAGATCCCGGAGAGGTAACCTCTCTGTCCCCGGTGGAGCCATCAGCCAAGACCCCAGCAGAAGGCCCTCCAGAGTCATCCAAAGACCCAGCCCCCTCCCCCACCGGGGGCTCCCCCAGGGGATCAGGTGAGTGGTGGGCACATGAAGGGGCGAGGCTGACCCCAGGTGACCCCTCCTGACCCGGGGCCTCCCACTGCAGGCCCCTTCCGGGTTCGTCTGGCCGATGGGCCTAACCGGTGTGCCGGCCGGCTGGAGGTGTGGCACGCTGGACTCTGGGGGACAGTGTGCGATGACAAGTGGGACCTGCGGGACAGCACCGTGGCCTGCGGGGAGCTGGGCTGTGGACGAGTCCGGCCCCGCGTGGGCAAAACCCACTACGGTCCCGGGACCGGGCCCATCTGGCTGGACGACGTGGGCTGCAAAGGGACGGAGGCCTCGCTGAGCGACTGCCCCGCGGGGCCCTGGGGACAGCACAACTGCGGCCACGAGGAGGACGTAGTGCTGACCTGCACTGGTACTGGGGCGGCGGGCGCCCCGGGAGACTCTGCAGGGGCACCCCCGAGGCCGGACAGGGCCAGACCTCTCCCGATTTCTCCCAAGGCCACGCCGACGAGGAGGACTACCCCGCCTGGACGTGGGACCCCACCTCCGGAGAGGACCTGGCCCAGGGCACCCCCGCTGCAGGGGTGCCTGGACACACTGCCTCCTGGGGCAGCACCCGGAGCCCTGGGGTCCCCTCCCCAGAGATGAGGCGCCTTCCGGGCCCAGGTGAGGAGCATGGCCAGCGGCAGCGGGGCCTCCGTGCACCCCCCTCCCCTGCAGGGTTTCCACAAAGACCCTCCTGCTGGGCCGCAGGGTCGAAGACATCTGGGCATGCTTCCTGGGCCCCAGGGACCCTAAAACCCTTCCCCGCCCCGGCTCTCCTCCAGAGCCTGGGAGAGGGGACCCCGTGTATCTCTGAGAACAGATCGGGCTGAGCCCAGCCCCAGCCCATGTCCCCCCAGTAACCTACTGGGGCCTCGGGTTCTGCTGGGATACCCAAGCCTGCGCCCTCGATCCAGAGCCGGACTCCGGGGCCCCGGGGCCACCCTGTGCCCATGTGATCACCCCAACCTTGGCTCCCTCAAACCCCTTCTCCAAGTGCATGCTGTGCTCGGGTGGGGCTGTGGCTCAGAGGTGGGGGGACACCTGCATGGAGGGTCTGTCCCCAGTCTGACCCCTGCCCTGGCCAGCAGGGCGCCCCCGTCTCCCGGTCTCTCTCCCTCCATCTCTGCGGCTGCACATCTCTCCTCCTCCCGCTCATTTTATCCCCGGTCGCCCGCCTCGCACCCTCCCCATCCCTCGCAGGTGGCTTCTTCCCCGGTTCCCGGAGGACCACGCCCCTCGGGCCTTTCCCGCCTTTCCCACCAGCCCAGCACGCATGCGCACACTGCAGCCCGGCGCCAGAGGGGCGGGGCGGAGGATAGAGGGGTGGGAGGAGCTATCTTCTGACGTCACCGGCGCGCTGCGCCTCTGATTGGCCGGCTGGCCACGCCCGCGGCAATAAAGGCCGGGGCGCGGCGCGGCTGTGGCCCCGCGGCGTGGCTGTGGGTGTCGGGGAAAGGGGAAGAGGAGCAGGCCCTGGGGGCTCTGCCATTTGTGCGGGGAGGAGAGGGGGGGCAAGTCGTGAATTAGGGTGTATATTGTCCAGTTTCTGGAGGTGATGCTGCGCGGTGCAGTGTGGCCTGGATTGCAGGCCCTTTGTTCTCTGCCTCCTTATCCCACGGCGCCCCCTAGTGGCGGAGACGGCCAGGTGCTGGGCGCGTGCAGCTGCGCAGGGGGGCGGTCCGGGCGGGAGTCCCTTTCCCTCCTGGAGGGAGAAGGCAGCGCTGAGCGCAGATCCGTGCAGAGCTGCACCCCGCGCGGGGAAATCCCGGACAGTCCCACATGCGAGCTGAGGGACGGGGAGACTGGAGGGAGGGGCGGGGCGGTGTGGGGTGGCGAGTGGGAGGGACAGCTGATGTGAATTCCAGCCTCACTAGGTGACCCTGAAAGGTGAGCCACAGCTGAACCCCCCCCCCCCGTGAGTTGGATTGCAGAGCTCACGTGTGTGTGATCTGGGGGAACCCCCAGACCCCTAGCCAGTGAGCAGGGTGACCTTGAAAAATAGGACTCTGCGTCTTTGGGCCTCAGTTTCTGCTTCTGAAGGAAACAGCTCCGGGGTCCCCGTGGGGAGTCCAGGAGAGCTCACTGACTCCGGGGCATGCAGGTTCCCACAACGGGGCGACATAGCTCCTGTCCTGACACCCAGGTTTCAGGTGGGGGAACACAGCGAGGCTCAGAGAAGGTAAACTTGAACTCAGGTGCCACGCTTGGGATCCAGTTTGTTTTTTAAAAAATACTAGAGGTCCGGTGCACAAAATTCGTCTAAGAGTAGGGCTTCCTTTCCCCGGCTGCCGGCACCGTCATCCCTCGTAGCCCTGACTTCGTCTGGAAGGTCATCCAGTCTAATTAGCATATTATGCTTTTATTATTATAGATTTTTTATTGATTTCAGAGAGGAAGGGAGAGGGAGAGAAATAGAAACATCAGTGATGGGAGAGAATCATGGATCGGCTGCGTCCTGCATGCCCCACACCGGGAATGGAGCCCGTAACCTGGGCATGTGCCCTGACCGGAAATCCAACAGTGACCTCCTGGTTCATAGGCCCAGGTGCAACCACTGAGCCATGCCGGCCGGACTTGAGATTCATTTTAAACGATTTTACACGCATTTTGCTCCTTGGACTGGGAAAGATTACCGAATCACTGAAGTAATTACACACGTGAGCTCTGCAGTCCAACTCATGGGGGTTCAGCTGTGGCTCCCCCTGGGATTAGAACTTGGGGGGGGGGGGGACCCAGGTCCCAAGCCAGTGAGCAAACTGTGTGTGAAATTTTGGAAAGCCGCAGACCACTGGTTGTTAGAGCGATTTACCGTAAATGAGCAACAGCTGCGGGTCCGGGGAGGGGTGATGGTTTAGCTGGGCAATCAGGGGAACCTCACGCTGGAGATGTAGGGTTTGCACCGTGGACACCGGAGGGAGGGCGCTCTCAGGGGAGCAGAGGCTGCAGCTGGACGGTGGCCCTGCCCGCCCAGGACGCTGTCCTCTCCCCCAGACGCAGCTCGGCCTGTGTTTTGCTGGTCAGTGCCTGTGGCTGCGGCCCCCCACCCCAACCCCTCCCCCCCCACGCATAGTGGCTGCAGACAGCGCCAGCTCATTCTGCGGGTCTGTGGGTCGGAGGCCCCGAGCCTCGCGGGGCTGCATCCCTGCCGGGGCTCCGGGGAGACGGCTCCCTTGCCTCCTCTCTCGTCCGGAAGCCACCGCATGCCTTGGGCCATGGCCCTTCCTCTGTCTGCAACTTGCCTCTCTGTCTGGCCCTCCTTCTGTCTTCACGTCTTCCTCTGTCACTACAGCTGGGGGAGTTCTCCAGGTTTAAGGCTGTGTGTGATTACACGGGGTCCACTTGGTTACTGTTATTATTATTACTTTATTTTGGGGGGTTAATCCTCACCCGAGGATATTTTCCATTGATCTTTCTTTTAGAGAGAGTGGAAGGGAGGGGGACACCCAGCTTTCCATTCTGGGGGACCCAGCTCTCCATCCAGGGGGGACCCAGCTCTCCATCCTGGGGGGACCCAGCTCTCCATCCAGGGGGGACTCAGCTCTCCATCCAGGGGGGACCCAGCTTTCCATCCTGGGGGGACCCAGCTCTCCATCCAGGGGGGACTCAGCTCTCCATCCAGGGGGACCCAGCTCTCCATCCAGGGGGGACCCAGCTCTCCATATCTCCCCAGGTGGCGAGGATGGTTCCGAGCCTTCCTGGAAAAGGGGCACGCCTTCAGGAGGGGCCGTGGCCACGGGGACCCCCACCACGGGCGCGCCTGGACCCACTCTTACCACCGGCACCACCAGGAGCCCAGGTGAACCCCCTCCAGCTCCAAGGGTTCGTGGAGACACAGGTGAGGCCTGTGGCTGGGGCGAGGGGACGAGGACACTTGTGTGGTGGGGTAGAGAGATGGACCCCAAATTCCTCAGTGGAGCCCCAACCGTAACCCAGAAAGACCCAGCAGAAATGTATCCCAAAACAAGGGGCTGCTGCCTACACCAGGTCCTCGCCTGGGGCAATGGCCACTCTCTGACGATGGTTTGATTGTCACGACTTGGAGCCTCAAGGGGCGGCCGCAGGGATGTTGTCACACAACCGCAGTCACAGGGAAGCCCCCCCCCCCCCCCCCACGACTCATCCCATCCCAAATGTCAGTGATCCGAGGCTCAGAAACCCTAACCTATACTGTGCAAGCCACTCGGACAAATCAATAAGAAAATGGTGGGCTCAGTGGTTGAGCGTCGACCTATGAACCAGGAGGTCATGGTTCGATTCCCGGTCAAGGGCACATGCCCGGGTTGCAGGCTGATCCCCAGTAGGGGGCGTGCAGGAGGCAGCCGATCAATGATTCTTATCATTGATGTTTCTGTCTCTCTCTCCCTCTCCCTTCTTCTCTGAAATCAACAAAAAATATATTTGAAAAAAACACACACATATGTTTAAGGACATATGTTAAGTACATTCGTGGAGGTACCTATGGGAGGTGAGAGGGATGGAGACTGGGGACAAAGAGGAGAAGAATAAAGCAAGAAGAGACAGTGTAGGGCAGTGATGGCGAGCCTTCTGAGCTCGGCGTGCCAGCATTTTGAAAAACCCTAACTTGACTCTGGTGCCGTGTCACACATAGAAATTTTTTGATCTTTGCAACCATAGTCAAACAAAGACTTATATTTTTGATATTTATTTTATATATTTAAATGCCATTGAACCAAGAAAAATCAACCAAAAAAAATGAGTTCGCGTGTCACCTCTGACACGCGTGTCATAGGTTCGCCATCACTGGTATAGGGGCTGTTGGTGACAACATACAGAGGGGTATGATCAGCTTAGCTCTCTGCACCTTGGGTCTGAGAAATGAGCCATCAGTAAGACCGCTCTGGCCCTGGCGGTGGCTCAGCTGGTCAGAGCAGCATCCTATGCACCAAAGAGGTTTCAGGTTCGATTCCCGGTCAGGGCACACGCCCAGGTCTCAGATGCATCCCCTGGTTGGGGCAGATACCGGAGGCAAGCGATTGATGTTTCTCTCCCTCTCCCTCTCCCTAAAATCAATAACAACAAATCCTTGGGTGAGGATTTTTTGAAAAAAATCAGTATCACTCTAGGCATCTGAGCCCTGACAGTATCTCAGTAAGCTGGGATTCTCGAAGTCATTAAAAACGATGACAACGTATTGAGCGATATGCTATCTATCAGGCGCTATTCTAAGTACTTGGTACGTTCTACTCCTTTAATCCTGGTCACATCCACATGGGCGCTGTGATGGAGGGGCCGTAATGATGCCCGTTTCACAGGTGGGAGAAACCGAGGCACAGGCGTCAAGGCCTCTGACAGTATCGATAATCGTGAGAGGGCGTATTACATGCTAGGCATCGTGCTAAGCGCTCTGTACACACACAGCCTCCCCGAGTCCTAATCACAGTTCTACATGGAAGGGTCGAGGACCATCCATGGTGTCTAGATGGGGAAGAAATGGAGTCAAGGCAGTTAAGCAGTGTGCCCACCTTAGTCCAGCAGGGAAGCAAGGAGCTGGGGTTTACACCCAGGCGACCTGGCTGGAGGCCGAGCCCCCCCCCACACACCTGCTTCTCACCCCTGCAGACGGGGGCAGGGCGCCTGGGATGCCCAGAGCAAGTGTGTCAAACTCACAGGCTCCCACGGTCCGAATAAACAAGGTCTAAGTGGATGTGGCCACAAAAAAACAAAAGCTTCCATTTTCATAGAAACGTGGGTTTATGTCGATAGAGACGTGCTGAATGCAAAAGGCTGAAATAAATGAGTTGTTGTTAACACAAAATAATAGAACATTTTAATAAAAATTAATTTTTTTCTTGAACATGAACTTCCCAGATACGGAAGAACTGCACAAATTCATAAGTGTCACGCAAATAAACCTATTTTTCTTGTTCTCCAAAAGCGAAATAGTTCCTGTTGTGCACACCAAACAAGTCAGTCCAAGACTAATGACGTGGCCATCGGCTGCTAGAGTATTCGCTGCTGGTGTTAGTGGAGAGAAATGGTGCCCTGTTTGTAAGGCACGTAAGGGAAATGAATGCAATAGGATTATAGTCATCAGTCTCTAGCGAACGTTGTAGTTTGTTGTTAATAATTATGTATAACAGGATATTGTAAACATTAAGTTACAAAATTTTTATTGAAACATTTCTGACATACCATTCTATTTGCCGGGTTGCAAAAATATTCGCTGTGGGCCGCGAGTTTGACATGCTTGCTCTAAGCTTCCAGCACAGGTGGTGATCCAAACTTAACTGAATCAAAAATGTGGAAAAGAAAACATTGCGTTTCTGAGTGGAATGAGGCACATGTGAAGGGCTCAGTAACCACACGGACCACAGGGGACCACATGGGACCACACGGGACCACAGAGCACCCCCATCACT
The DNA here is from genome assembly GCF_028538775.1 of Myotis yumanensis. NCBI lineage: Eukaryota > Metazoa > Chordata > Mammalia > Chiroptera > Vespertilionidae > Myotis > Myotis yumanensis. The sequence goes on along the minus strand of NW_027223774.1, from coordinate 2,901,637 downwards.
AGAAAGTGATACTTAATGGCCTTGACTCTGAGTACAAAGGACCTGGGTTCAAATCTTGTCCCTGCAACGTGCAAACTCTGTGTGTGTGTGTGTGTGTGTGTGTGTGTGTGTGTGTGTGTGTGTGTGTGACTTTGGGCAAGTTACTTACCTTCCTGGCCTGACTTCCCTCATCTGGAAAAAAGGGTTAACTTTTTCAAAATAGTTTATTCATGTTTAGAGAGAGAGGAAGGGAGAGGGAGAGAGAGGAAGAGAAAAACATCGATGCAAGAGCGAAATATCCACCAGCTGCCTCCTGCACGCCCCCTACAGGGGGTCAAGCCTGAAACCCTGGCCTGTGCCCTGAGGGGGAATCGAACCAGCAACCTTCCTGAGCCAGCAGGGCTGATGCCCAACCTGAACCAGGATGAGGCTTCTAATTGGGTCCTACCTTTAGGAGGCGCCCAAACTCACAATAATCAGGATCAATAAAATCTTCATACAATAGTTTTAAAAGTCAAAATTAATGGGAAAATAAGCCACAGTGAACGAAATATTGACATTTTATTTATTTATTGTTTTTAAATACATTTAATTTTTAAATATATATTTTATTGATTTTCTACAGAGAGGAAAGGAGAGGGATAGAGAGTTAGAAACATCGATGAGAGAGAAACATCGACCAGCTGCCTCCTGCACATCTCCTACTGGGGATGTGCCCGCAACCAACGTACGTGCCCTTGACCGGAATCGAATCCGGGACCTTTCAGTCCGCAGGCCGACGCTCTATCCACTGAGCCAAACCGGTTTCAGCAATATTGACATTTTAAATAAAGACAGGATCCCACCGACCTCACCGGGGTCCCCTAATCTCAGCTCCATCAGGTATTGTCTTGGGTTGAAATGTTGACATTCCGTTCATCGTGGATGTTTCCCATTAATTTTAAAAAAATATATTTTATTGATTTTTTTACAGAGAGGAAGGGAGAGGGATAGAGAGTTAGAAACATTGACGAGAGAGAAACATGGATCAGCTGCCTCCTGCACACTCCCTACTGGGGATGTGCCAGCAACCAAGGTAGATGGCCTTGGGCTGAATCGAACCCGGGACCCTTCAGTCCGCAGGCCGACGCTCTATCCACTGAGCCACACCGGTCAGGGCTTTCGCATTAACTTTGATTGTTTTAAAATACGGCACAAACACATGTACCTTGATTACTGAGATGGCTCTTCCGAATCTCCTGCTCCACCCCTCCTGCTTCTGCACCTAAAGGCACCTCTCACACCCTCCCTCTTACCCTCTGCATCCCCCCTGCCCTCCGCCCCCTGCCCTCCGCCCCCTCCATCCTGCCCATACCCTCCACACCCCCACATCCCCCAACTCTCCCGGATTCCGGATTCCGCTTCTTCTTGCATGCTCCCACACCCCTTTCATCCCCCACCGTCCTGCATCCCCCCACGTTTCTGCCCCTTCCCGCAACCCATCCCCTCACCCCATCCTCCCCTCTCCCACCCCTCCATTCCCGCACCCCCTCATTCCCCCTTCCACCTCCCATCTCCCCCACTTTCCCACCAGCACCCCCCCGCCCCCGCCCCCCGCCGCCTCCCACCTCACCCCCCCCTGCACCCTCCTGCAGTGGAGGCCGCCAGGTGGCGCTTGGCGACAGGGGCGGGGGAAGGGGGAGCAAGGGGGCGCGGTGAATCTGCCGGCGACCGGTGACGTCACGAGGCTCTGCGCCTTCCGATTGGCCGTCCGATCCTGGCCGTGGGGTGGGCGGGGCAGACTGACCTCACTGTCCATCTCTCCTCCTCCAGGTCCTGGGAAGAAACCGGGGCCCGAGCACCGGCTGCGGCTCACAGCGGCCAGGACGGCGCCCCCCGCCCCTTCCCCGGGCCCCCCAGTGGCCTCCCAGGCGGCGCCACAGCTCACCCCCCGCGCAGCGTCACCGTCCACGGAGGCGACCTCGCCCCCTGCGGACACTCGGCCTGACCTCACCTCGACCCCCGGCCTGCCTGTATCCACCCTGGAGGCCTCCGTGGGTGCAGCGCTGACCGCAGAGCCTTCTCCCACCCCGCCGCCCACCTCGCCCAAAGAACTGACCTCTGACCCCTCTGCACCAGCTGCTGCGACTGGCCTTTCCCCCACCTCAGAGGTGACCTCCGGATCTGGCGCACCCCCAGGCCCGGACACCACCCTGTACCCCGACACAGTCCCAGAACCTTCGGGATCCCCTGGCCACTCCACAAGCCCTTCCCCCACCACCCCTCCCTCCACCACGACCTCTCACCCCCCCATGACCCCTCAGCCCACCACGACCCCTCAGCCCACCACGACCCCTCACCCCACCACGACCCCTCATGCCACCACGACCCCTCACCCCACCACGACCCCTCATCCCATCACGATCCCTCATCCCATCACGATCCCTCACCCCTCCACAACCCTGCAACCAGCCACAGCTGCTCACCCAGCCACAACCCCTTTCCCCTCCACGACCCCTCACCTCCCCACAACCTCTCAACCCACATCAACCCCTAATCCCATCACAATCCCTTACCCTGTCACTGCCCCTCACTCCACCACGACCCCTCACCCCACCACGACCCCTCACCCTACGACCACTACTCACCCCGCCTTGGCTCCTGGCCCTACCTCAGCCCCTGTGGTCACCACTAAGTCCCTTTTAACTCCCTCGGAAACAGAACTCCCCTCCCCCACTCCCGCACCGACAGCCAAGCCCAGCCTGCACCCCCAGTGGACCTTCATGGGGGCCCCTCATCCCTCCCCTTCCCATGTGTCCAGCCTAGAGCCCTCTCCAGATGCAGAGTCCAACCCCTCCAGCCCCTCTCCAGCCCCAAGCACGGACGCCCCATGCACGGAGGACTTCAAGCCGTCCAGCAGCCAGAGCCACGGACTGACCCCTCCACCTCCTCCGACCCCGCACGCAGCCCCTGACCCCACTGTGAGGCCGGACCTCCGCCTGCCCCCCATGGCCCACCCCTTAGAGCAACCTCCTCCTGACCATCTCACCCCGGGGCCAATCCCCGGCCAGAGCCCAGGCCCCCTCGGCCCCTGCGTGGCCCCGGTGCCACCTGTCAGGGTCATGGCTTGCGAGCCGCCCGCCCTGCTGGAGCTGGTGGCGGCTGTGAGGGACGTGGGCCACCAGCTGCAGGGGCTGACCCAGGCCCTGGAGCGGGACCAGCGGGAGCGCCAAGCCCTGGGACTGGGGCTGACCCAGCTGGTGGAGGCTGCCCAGGGCCTGGGGCAGCTGGGTGAGGTTGTGAAGAGACTGGCAGAGGTCGCCTGGCCCCCCAGCACACCTGCCCCAACCACCACCACCCCAGAGGAGGAAGAGAGGCCTCTCCGGGGAGACGTGTGACCCTCTCTGGGACTTGAGGGGCGTGAGACATTCCCAACCAAAAAAGGAAAACCAAAGTATCAAATTAAAAACCAGATGTGGGTGACGTTTCTGGGGGAGTAGAGGAGCCCCGGAGAGATGGAATCACAAGACTGATCAGTTTGTGAATAGCACAGGTACCGTGAAGGTGGTGAGGGGGATGGCGGTCATGGTGATGGGCGCGATGATGGTGATTCTGACGGTGAAGACGATGCTCGTGAGGTTGATGGTGATGATGATGGTGATGAAGATGGTTATCATGGTGATGATGGTGGAGATGATGACAATGATGATCATGGTGATGGTGGTGGAGATAATGATGGTGGTGATGGTGATGAAGATGATCATGGTGATGGTGGTGAGGATGGTGATGAAGATGATTATCATAGTGATGATGGAGATGATGATCATGGTGGTAGAGGTGATGATGGAGATGAAGATGATGGTGGTGATGATGGTGATGGAGATGATCATGGTGGTGGAGGTGATGATGGTGATAGAGATGATGATGGTGTGATGGTGATGAAGATGATCATAGTGGTGATGGGGATGATTGCTGATGGCGATGAAGATGATTATCATGGTGATGATGGTGGCGATGATGGAGATGATGATGACAATGATGACCATGGTGATGGTGTTGATGATGATGGAGAGATGGTGATGATGGTGTGGAGATGATTGTAGTGGTGATGATGGTGATGATGATGATCATGGTGATGATGTTGATGGTGGTGGAGATGATTGTGGGGGTGACGATGGGGTGATGGCGACAATGATGATCATGGGGATGGTGGTGACGATGGTGGTGATGGTGGTGGAGATGATTGTAGGGGTGACGATGGTGGTGATGGCGACGATGATGATCATGGTGATGGTGTTGGTGGTGGAGATGATTGTAGGGGTGATGATGGTGGTGATGGTGACGATGATGGAAATGATGATGACAATGATGACCATGGTGATGGTGTTGATGATGATGGAGAGATGGCGACAATGATGATCATGGTGATGGTGATGATGGTGGTGGAGATGATTGTGGGGGTGACGATGGGGTGATGGCGACAATGATGATCATGGGGATGGTGGTGATGATGGTGGTGATGGCGACGATGATGATCATGGGGATGGTGGTGACGATGGTGGTGATGGCGACGATGATGATCATGGGGATGGTGGTGACGATGGTGGTGATGATGGTGTGGAGATGATTGTAGTGGTGACAATGGTGGCAATGATGGTCTTGAAGATGATCATGATGGCGATGGCCATGATGGTAACAGTGATGTTGATGGAGACGGTCATGCCGTGATAACAGTGCTGACGAAGCCCCCGAGGGCAGACATCCTCGTCTTGTTTACGGATGTAAACGAGAGAGCCGGCCACAGCCTGCACACCCGGTGAGGGTCTGTGGATGCATGAGTGCATCAGTTACAACAATGACTAATGCTCGTCGGACACCTCCCATGGCTCTGTGTTCAGGACTTTGCCTGTGTGATGTCTTTCTTTTTACTGAGAGAGGAAGAGTGAGAGAGAAACGTCAATGTGAGAGAGATACACCATCGGTTGCCTCACGTACACACCCCGACGGGGGATTGAACCTGCAACCTAGGCACATGCCCTGACCAGGAGTCGCCCCCGCGCCTTCTGGCGCACGGGACTCCGCTCCGAGCATCGGAGCCCGGGCGTGTGAGGTCACCTCACCTTCATGAACGGGCGCTGAGGAGCGCCCTGTTCCCGCAGCTCAGCAGAGAGGTGTGAACGTGGGAGAAGGTGCCTGAGTGCCTGGGCTCGAGTCCTCCTGGGTGTGAACCTGAGCCGGTTGCTCAACCTCTGGGTCGGCGCTTCCCCCAGTGTACAAGGGGGCGACCTCGGGTTCCTGTGACCGGGAGGTGATGAGTGGGTGTGAGCGTGAGAGCACTCAGCTGGGGGCTGGCGGTGGATGCGTGCTCATCATGTGATTGTATCGCCGTATTTACCCCCACATTGCAGCTCAGGTCATGGGGAACGTGGGTACCCAGGCTGGTCTGACCCAGGGCCGTGGCTCGTAAGATAGCCGGTGCCCAAGGCCAGCTCCCCGGGGTTCAAGGCCACGTCCTGGCCCTGCTCCTGTGTGCCTGACGCAGCCTGTGCTCTCCGTCCCTCTGTCCTCCCACAGCCCTTCCAGGGAGGGAGGGACTCAGTCCCCACTTCAGGAGGCAACAGAGAGGGTCAGCTCCTGCCTCAGGCCACACAGCAGAGCGGGAGCTCAGCCCCAAGGGCGTGGGTTTCCTGCTTGGGCTCTGGCCTGGGCTTCCAGGGATGGACTTCCCAGCCGGCCCCTCTCTGGGTGGCCCCTGGCCCTCCCCGGGCCTCAGCTCGTGTCCTGGGCCCCAGCTTGGGAGGCCCCCACCTCTGGCCTGCGGGAGGCTCCCGCAGCCTCCCTCAGGCAGCAACCTGTGGCCTGTTTCTCCACTCGCCGCCGGTCCGAGCCCGGCTCACAGGTCTTGGAAGGTCAGGGAGCTGGCGCCCCCGCAGCCCTGCAAAGGCCAACGGGGTCCAGTTACACACTGTGGGGGGGGGGGCACTGTCTGGGGGTCCTGATAGATGGACCGTCCGCCCCGCCAACAGGCGAAGGAGCACGCAGTGGGTTCCTGTTTCCCAGGCCTCACTAAGCCCTGAGACTTAAATAACTGCTGACCTGCAGGCCAGGGGGCCGCTCCTGCCCGCGTTCCCCTTGCCCTCCTGGGTCCTCGGGGCTCCCAGGATGCGTCCCAGCTGGAGAACTAAAGGTCTCCTTTCCTGTCTCCAGGGGAGCAGGTGAGCCCTGGCTCCCGGTCACCCCAGACGGCCCCACCGGGGGGTGCGGGCTCCGGGCCCCTCTCCAGGAGCCAGGGTCGCCGAGGCTGGCGGGCACTCAGGCCCCAGGCCCCCCGCCCGCCCCCGGCACCCTCTGCCAGCCCCGAGGAGCGGTGCTCAATTAGCTGGTCACTCTATCCCTGCTTGGCCAGGCAGCTAAGCCCGAACATCTGGCCCCCGGGCCCGCAGCCAGGCTGGTCGCCAGCCCCCACTACTGCTGGCTCTGACCCCGGACACCTCCCACGGGACAGCTGAGCCCGGCCGGCCGTGCCCGCCAGCTCGCAACAAGCTGAGAACAGTAGCCGCGCAGGCCCCGCGAGCCGTGGGCAGATGCAGAGAAAACACCCAGGAGCAGAGGGCGCGCCCCTAACCGGAGACCCAGAGCCACGGTGGGCGACCTGTCCTCCCCATAGGAAAGCCCGAAGAGCCCTGGCTGGTGTGGCTCAGTGGCTAGAACATCAGCCTGAGGACGGAAGGGTCCCAGGTTCGATTCCGGTTAAGGGCACAGGCCCAGGCTGCGGACTCAATCCCCAGTGTGGGGCGTGCAGGAGGCAGCCGATCCATGATTCTCTCATCATTGATGTTTCTCTCTCTCCCTCCCTCCCTCTCTGAAATAAGAAAACCCTGAAGAATCAGGTTGTACCCGAGGCCCGTGTCACTGACAGTTGAGCTGGGCCATGGGCTCAGAGCTCTGCACTGTGTTCTCCCAGCTCCCTGAGCCCAAGGGCAACCTGGGGCCAGGAGCAAGGGCCTCCCAGACCCACTGGGTCAGGCGCTGCCTGTGAACAACGTGGGTGGGCAGTTCGGGGCAGCTGCTGACCTCACTCGCGTGTCTGTGCACCAGGCTGCACCCCATGAGCTGCCGGCAAAGAGAGTGTCTACAGGGGCCCCGCCCTCCGGTTCCCCCCAAACCCTCCCCGCAAGCAGGGGCCGCTGCGGGTTTGGTGCTCGCCTGACGTTCTGGCTTTTGATTGTGTTTTGTATGAAGCCTGGGCCCCGTGTGCGCTGGTGGCCGGGTTCCTGGCCTCCCGGCCGCTGGCAGGTGCCCGGCCCGCGATCCCCCGCGCCCTTGAGGATCTGCCAGCGACAGCTGCGCTCAGCAACAAATATTTATGTACATATGGAGAGAGACAGAGACGGAGAGAGACGGAGGAGACGGTGGAGACAGAGAGGGGAGAAGGGAAACACTTTTTATCTTTTATTTTTTTAAATATATTTTTATTGATTTCAGAGAGGAAGGGAGAGGGAGAGAGAGAGAAACATTGATGTGAGAGAAACCCATCAATTGTTTGCCTCTAGACACTGAACCTGAAATCCAGGTACGTGCCCTTAATCGGGAATCCAACCCGCAACCCTTTCATATGCATGGGCTGACGCTCCAACGCTCTAACCGCTGACCCACACCAGCCGGGGCCTACAATTCAGTGGTTTTTAATATCTTCTGAGAATTGTGCAACATTCACCACACTCTAATTTTATAACTTTCCCACCCCATCACCATCCCTATCACCACCCCCAAAGAGAAAACCTGTACCCATTAGCCACCACTCCCCATCTCTCCCTGCCCCTCCCCCCAGTCACTAATCTCTTGTGCATGGCAGGGCTTCCTTTTCATGGGGGAGTAATGTTCCATTGCTCGGGGGGACCCCACTTTGTGTATCCATCCATTTGTTGATGGGCATTTGGGTTGTTTGCAGTGTTCGGCTACTGTGAATAATGAGAACATTCACGTGGATGTACGTTTTCATTTCTTCTTTTATACATATATTTTATTGATTTTTTTACAGAGAGGAAGGGAGAGAGAGAGTTAGAAACATCGATGAGAGAGAAACATCGATCAGCTGCCTCCTGCACATCTCCTACTGGGGATGTGCCTGCAACCCAGGTACATGCCCTTGACCGGAACTGAACCTGGGACCTTTCAGTCCGCAGGCCCACGCTCTATCCACTGAGCCAAACCGGTTTCAGCACGTTTTCATGTCTGGTGGGCAGGCGCCTAGGAGCGGAATTGCTGGGCCCCATGGGAACTGTGTCCTGCGTGTAGAGGCAGTGACGCTGTCTTCCCCAGCGGCTGCCCCGTTTCCCACTCCACCAGCTTGTTCACGTCCTCGCCCACATGCACCATCGTCTGCCTTTCTCCCCCCACAGCTTTAAAAAAAATTTCCCCATCACCATCTATGCCCTCTAGGCCCTCTTCCGCCTCCACACATACCCCCCTCCCCCCACCGTACGCCATGGTTGGCCTTTGGTGATGACCCTTCAGTGGGTCTGAAGGCTTCGCAGCCCCATTTTCTGTCTTCATTTAGGTGTGACCACCTCACCAACACACAGACACATGCTTACACGACTCTCACACACGTGTGCCCACACACACTCCGCAGTTACACTCCCTTCCATCCACATGCTCACACTCACTCTCAAATGCACACGCTCACTCACACTCATAGTCTCACATTCACACCCTCACACTGTCACATTCTCATATGCACACATGCACGCTCACTCACACTTACACACTCACCCTCTCATACTCTCACACACGAATGCACACTCATGCTCATACTCTCACTTCCACACTCACCAGACTCACACTGTCACACAAACACGCAAGAACAGTTGTGGTAACACACTTACACTCGTGCTCACACTCCCAGCCCCGCCCCCCACCCCCGCACAGGGCCTCTTCACCCGCTGATGGCAACAGGACATCCCTGCCGTTTAAGAGCTAAGGCCATGCCCGGCCGGCGTGGCTCAGTGGTTGAGCATCGGCCTCTGAACCGGGAGGTCACAATTTGATTCAGGGCACATACCCGGGCTGTGGGCTCGATCCCCCGTGTGGGGCGTGCAGGAGGCAGCTGATCAATGATTTTCCCTCATCATTGATGTTTCTCCCTCTCCCTTCCTCTCTGATCGATCTCTCTCTCTCTCTCTCTCTCTCTCTATATATATATATATATATAATTTTTTAAAAAGAGCTGAGCCCTAACCGATTTGGCTCAGTGAATAGAGCATTGGCCTTCGGACTGAAAGGTCCCAGGTTCGATTCCGGTCCAGGGCATGTACCTTGGTTGTGGGCACATCCCCAGTGGGGAGTGTGCAGGAGGCAGCTGATCGATGTTTCTCTCTCATCGATGTTTCTAACTCTCTATCCCTCTCCCTTCCTCTCTGTAAAAAATCAATAAAATATTTAAAAAAAAAAAAGAGCTGAGCCCTGGACAGGAGCCAGCCTGGGGTCGAGTCCCACCTCTGCCCTGACCTTCCGCGGGCACAGGTGGGCATTGTGGCCGAGCTGGGCTGTCACTGCCCCCCGGGGCTCTGAGGCTCTGAGCCCATGGGCCTGCCTGGAAGCTGAGGAGCTTCTTGGGCACTAAGTATTATAATCAGTGTCAGATGTCACTTATTCAACGAATATTTAATTAGCATGGCCCCCACCCAGGCCCCTCCTGGGCATCTCTGTCCTCCCCTGCCCCTGGTCATTGTCACCTCCCAGTTAAGCCTCAGCTGCTGCTACCAATTAACACCGTCTGCAGCCACCTCTGCCCCCTGCCCTCCGCACTCGTTCCTGCCCAGCCTCACCCGCTTCGGCGGCGCCTCTGGCTCTTGGGACACATTCTTGGCCCAATTGCTCAGGCTATTTCGGATCTATTTCAGATTCATGGATAAGGCCGCAGGAGGCCCCGATCATGCTCTTCTGCAGTGCACCCCCCACGACCCCTCCTCCAGGAAGCTCACCGAGGTTGCCTGGGGCAGGGGCCCGTGTCCCCAGTCCTCGGAATTGAACCTGGATTCAAAGGGCCCTTGGGGTCACTCACTCCACCCATGCTGTCACCCCCCCACCCTCCCCCATGATGCCTCATGGGCACAGCAGGGGCACCGGGTGTGTGGACGGGCCAGGAGAGAGTGACACCGGATCCAGCTCTAGTTGTAGCCTCGCGCTGGGCTGGCGGCCAAGGAGGGCGCGGAGAGGAAGACAGAGTGTTTGCAAACAGGGCGGCTGCCAAGGGGGCTGGTGCGAGGGGAGGTGTGAAGGGGCAGGGGCCCAGCTGGTGACTGGCGGTGGCGCCTGCCCGCTGACCCCCCCCCCCCCCCCCCCCACAGGCACACAGGCGCTCAAGGCCTCGGGGACACAGGGATCCCACGGCCACAGAGTGAATGCACCGCAGCTTCCATGCTGGCCCCTCTCGCACGATCGCAACACACACACACACAGGCTCAGGGGCTGGTGCACACGCAGGTTCACGGGAATACACGCTCCAGCCCACTCCCACTCCTGTCGCGACAGCGGATATCTATGAGCTCCCTGTAACCTGTCTCCTTGCACACACGGACGGGCGCACAGGAACGGGCCAGAGACCCGGCCCACGCAGCCGGGCCCACACCGCGCACCCAGAGCCAGTTCACACCGGGCTGTGGGTGTCTCTCTGCCTGTCTTTCTCTTTCTGTCTGTCTTTTTCTCTTTTGTCTATGTCTGCATCTATCTCTTTCTCTTTCTGTCTCTGCATCTATCTTTCTCTTTCTCTTTCTGTCTCTGCATCTGTCTGTCTTTCTCTTTCTCTTTCTGTCTCTATTTGTCTCCCTTCCCCCTCTCCCTGCTGCACATGTTCTCTCTTGTTCGAGCGTGCAACACACACACACACACACACACACACGTGCAGTGTCCTCCCCTCCCCTGAGCTGACAGACCAACAGCCTCAAGGAGCCCAGGGGCCAAGTGGATTTTATTTGCAGGGAGGGGCTGGGGTGCGAGGAGAAGGCACCTCACCAAGAGGGTGCCCCACCCCAGCACAAGGAGGAGGGGAGGGGCCCGGGAGTGAGGGAGACCCAGGGGGAGCGGCACGTGAGGGAGGAGGACAGGCCGGGGCACAGCCACAGGGGTCCCCTCACTCCACAGGTCTCTGCACCCTCTCGGCTGCGGCTGCATGGGACACATAGAGCACAGGACAGGCTGGGCCCCGCCTCCAGCAGCTCAGGCCCCAGCAGGGCGCTGCTTAACCACACGAGCACACGGGGCAGCTGGCGGGGACTGGGTGTCACAGAGCACAGGGGGCTGGTGATGCCAGGCTGGGGCCCCCTGCAGTGCTGCCTGGGAGGGTGGGGGGGCGGGGTAGCCTCAGGACCCAGGTGGAAGCATTTCAGGTCCCCAGGAGGTGAGGGGAGGAGCCAAGGGCACCGCAGGCAGAGGAGGCAGCAAGTGCAAAGGCCCTGGGGTAGATGGAGGCAGGTGTGCACACACAGGGAGCCCGGAGAGCCCGCAGGACAAGGCAGGGAGATGGAGGACAGAACCGGCCGGTGATGAGACAGACACACAGAGGCAGAGGGGCAGCCAAAAGCCACCACAGGAGCCTCAGGATGTGGGACCCGGTGTCCCCGAGTCTCCGGGGCAAGTGGGGGCCAGGCTGCCCCTCACTCTCCGGCCCCCTCCTCCCCCTCCCCCAGCGCCTCCGCCTCCGCCTCCCCCTCCCGCTGCCTCCAGGGCCGGCCCAGGTAGCGGTGCACGGAGCTCACCGGACTCCGCTTCCGGGGCTGGGGGTCCAGCAGCCCCCACAGCAGGGCGTCGGCGGCGGGCGCCAGGCCCACCCAGGGCTGCGGCCGGTCGGCGGGCTGGCCCGAGGCCTGCCAGGCCAGGAAGTCCTCGAAGAAGGGGTCGGCCTCGGCCCGGGGCTGGTCCCAGGGGAAGTAGCCAGTGAGCAGGCAGAAGAGCAGCACGCCCAGCGCCCAGGCGTCCAGCGCGGGCTGGATGGGCAGCCCGTCGGGCAGCGGCGGCGGCGCGCACAGCTCCGGCGCCGTGTAGGGCAGCGGCGGCCCCCGCAGGCGGAGCAGCGTCCCGCGGGGCCGCGTGTGGCCGAAGTCGGTGAGCTGCACCCGCCGGCAGCCGGGGTCGCGCACCAGCACGTTCTCGGGCTTGACGTCCCGGTACACGAGGCCGCGCGCGTGGATGTGGTCCAGGGCCGAGGCCAGCTGCGCCGCACAGCGCTGGGCCGCGGGCTGCGGGAGCCCCACCTGCGGGCGCGCGGGTAGGTCAAGGGCGGGGTCAGGGTCAGAGGCGGGGGCGGGGTCAGGGTCAGAGGCGGGGGCGGGGTCAGAGGCGGGGGCGGGGTTAGGGTCAGAGGCGGGGGCGGGGTCAGGGTCAGAGGCGGGGCGGGGTCAGGGTCAGAGGCGGGGGCGGGGTCAGGGTCAGAGGCGGGGCGGGGTCAGGGTCAGAGGCGGGGGCGGGGTCAGGGTCAGAGGCGGGGGCGGGGTCAGGGTCAGAGGCGGGGGCGGGGTTAGGGTCAGAGGCGGGGGCGGGGTCAGGGTCAGAGGCGGGGCGGGGTCAGGGTCAGAGGCGGGGGCGGGGTCAGGGTCAGAGGCGGGGGCGGGGTCAGAGGCGGGGTCAGGGTCAGAGGCAGGGGCGGGGTCAGGGTCAGGGGCGGGGTCAGAGTCAGAGGCGGGGGCGGGATCAGGGTCAGAGGCGGGGGCGGGGTCAGGGTCAGAGGCAGGGGCGGGGTCAGGGTCAGGGGCGGGGTCAGGGTCAGAAGCAGGAGCAGGGGCGGTGGCGGGCGCTCCGCGGGGTCAGGCTGCTGTCCCTCCCGTAGAGGGAAGGGGACTTAGGTGATTCAGCTTCTCTCCCCCTCTCCCCAGGGAGCAGGCCCAGGAGAACCGAGTCTCAATTAGGTGAGCCCCGGTGTGACCCCATGAGGACAAGGGAGCCCCAATGTGACTCCATGAGCCCCGGTGTGACCCCATGAGCCTCAGTGTGACCCTATGAGCCCCAGTGTGACCCCATGAGCCCCAGTGTGACCCCATGAGCCTCAATGTGACCCCATGAGCCCCAGTGTGACCCCATGATCCCTAGTGTGACCCCATGAGGACAAGGGAGCCCCAATGTGACCCCATGAGCCCGTGTGACCGCGTGAGGATCGGTGAGGGCTGCAAATCTGAGGGTGTAGGGGTGGCTCTGTGGGTCACGGAGCCCCAGGAGGACTAGCCGTTCCATGAGCCCCGGGGCCGGTCAGGGGCCTGGGGCGGGGGGCGGTGGAGGCAGTAGCAGCGGGTCCCCCAGGCGCGCAGGGAGCTGCTGGGCCCACCTTGGGCTGGATGAGGCGGATGAGGTCGCCGTGCAGCACCGGCTCCATCAGGAAGCTGTAGGAGTCGGCAGACTCGATGCCGATGCCGTAGGCGGCCACCACGGCCGGGTGCGCGCCCAGCGACAGGCCCACGCAGAACTCGTACAGGAAGCCCCGCAGGGACGTGGAGGCCTTGGGCAGCTGCTTCAGGGCCAGGGGCGTGCCTGGGGCGAGGGCAGAAGGAGGGTGCGGTGGGGTGGGCCGGGCAGCTGGGAGTCCCTTCCTTCTACCACCTCCACCTGCTCCATCCCGCCTCCCAGCCAAGCCCATCCGAACACACAAGGCCACCGGGCAGTAATAACACGACAGCATTGCCCTGGCCCGTGTGGCTCAGTGGATAGAGCCTCGGCCTGCAGACTGAAGGGTGCTGGGTTCGATTCCGATCAAGGGCACATGCCCGGCTTTCGGGCTGGATCCCCGGGGAGGGGCGTGCAGGAGGCAGCAGATCCACAATTCTCTCTCATCACTGATGTTTCTCTCTCTCTCCCTCTCCCTTCCTCTCTGAAATCAGTAAAAAAAACGTATTTAAAAAAATGTAACAGCATTCTGAGCGTTTCCGCTCTGCTCTCCTCAAGTCTTCGGACTTGGAGCCCACGAAGGGACGCCACGAAAACTGAACTCAGAACCTTTGGGGGCCCAGGGTGGCCCCGGTTCCAGCAACGCCCCCAGAAGCCGGGTGCTGGGCCTCAGATCCCACTAAGGCAGCGGTTCTCAACCTGTGGGTCGCGACCCCTTTGGGGGTCGAACGACCCTTTCACAGGGGTCGCCTAAGACCGTCGGAAAACACATATATAATTCCATATTGTTTTTGTGATGAATCACTATGCTTTAATTACGTTCAATTTGTAACAATGAAACTACATCCTGCCTATCAGATATTTACATGACGATTCATAACAGTAGCAACATTACAGTTATGAAGTAGCAACGAAAATAATTTTATGGTTGGGGGTCACCACAACATGAAGAACTGTATTAAAGGGTGTCGGCATTAGGAAGGTTGAGAACCACTGCTCTAAGGAATTTCCAGGAATTCCATCCGCCTGGGAACGGCCCCCTAGAACGCGAGCCCTCCGGGACCGCATTCCTTTCTCTCCCATTTTACAACCGCCACCTGCCAGGCCCAGCGCCCATCTGGAGCTGCCCTGGGCGCAGAAGATCCCGCCTCCCCCATGCGGCTGCCCCTCCCTCCCTCCCCAGCTGCACACCCGCCCCCAGCACCTCCTGTGCCGCTGAGCCCGGCCATCTGGGCGCACCGAGCCCTGAGAGCGAGCTCAGGACAGCGACACCTCCGTCCCCAGCCCTGCCCGGCCCAGACGGCCCCCGGCGGCCCCCGGGGACATTCAGACACAGACACACACAGAGGGCCGGTCACGTGAGGACACAGGCCCAGGGGGGACAGCCCAGCTGACACCGTGACCCCGGACTCCCAGCCCCCAGGACTGGGCGAGAAGACAGGGTGTCCCAAGGAAATAATCCACACTGCCCTGGCCCGTGCGGCTCAGTGGATAGAGCGTTGGCCTGTGGACAGAAGGGTCCCTCCCCGGTTCGATTCTGGTCAAGGGCACCTGCCCGGGTTGTGGGCTCAACCCCCAGTAGGGGGCGTGCAGGAGGCAGCCATGCATGATTCTCTCTCATCATTGATGTTTCTCTCTCCCTCTCCCTTCCTCTTTGAAGGAAAAAAAAAAAAGGCAGCATTTATTAACATACGCCTCATTGTCAAGACTGAGCAGGCAGCCGTTAACGTGTGACTACATCTTGGGGACATTTCTTTGGGAGCCCCTGCCCCTGGTCCTGCGTGTGGCAGCCCCAGGACCCCCTCCTTGAAGGGGGGGCTTACAGATTCCTGCTTGGGTCCCCTGCACCACCCCGATGGGCTGAGCCCCCAGGGGAGCTCGGAGGGGGAGAGGTCCCGACTGACATGGATTTTGAGCTCCATCCACAGTGTCCTGCTCCGTGGGGAGGACGGTGTGTGTGTGTGCGTGCGCGTGCGTGCATGTGTGTGTGTGTGTGTGTGTGTGTGCACACTGAGCAGAAAGACACCAGATTGCTGGGTGCCTGGCGCAGGGCCTGGCTCTGAACCATCCCCACGGTGACCGATAAGCTGGCTGCATGCTGGGCCCCAAGGGGGCACCTCTTTGCACCCCGTTGTCCTGGCAACCACAGCCCTGCCAGGCTCACAGCGGACTTCCCGACAGCGCACACAGCCTGGAGGGCACGGGAACCTTGATTCAGGTCTGCAGGCTCCGCAGCCAGCTGGCCGCCCCTGGGCCCGGCCGCCCCCACCCCTGCCCCCCCCGCCCCCACCCCCCGCCTCTGTCCCCAGACCCCTACCTTTCTGCCGGTGGGTGACCAGCAGGACCCGGCCGAAGCGGCCCTGGCCCAGGGGACGCACCTCCTGGTACAGCTCCTCCACCTCGGCTCGGACCAGGGTCTGGGCGCTCAGGGTCATCATGTCCTCCAGGGCCAGGGCTGCCTCCTGGCCCTGCCGCAACTCCTCCAGCGTGAGGCCCCCCAGGTCGTCCGCGGCCTCAGCTCCGTTCTCGGGGGCCCCCGCCTCCACCTGCTCCTCATCGGACTGTTTCCCCGGCATGTCTGCGGCCAGAGCATGAGGCTGACCCAGGGCCAGACCGGGGTCCGAGGGAGGAGGGGCTGGGGGCCTGGGCTCCTGGGTCCGAGGGAGGAGGGGCTGGGGCCTGGGCTCCTGGGTCTGAGAGAGGAGGAGGGGCTCGGGGCCTGGGCTCCTGGGTCCGAGGGAGGAGGGGCTGGGGCCTGGGCTCCTGGGTCTGAGAGAGGAGGAGGGGCTCGGGGCCTGGACTCCTGGGTCTGAGGGAGGAGGGGCTCGGGGCCTGGACTCCTGGGTCTGAGGGAGGAGGGGCTCGGGGCCTGGACTCCTGGGTCTGAGGGAGGAGGGGCTGGGGGCCTGGGCTCCTGGGTCCGAGGGAGGAGGGGCTGGGGGCCTGGACTCCTGGGTCTGAGGGAGGAGGGGCTGGGGCCTGGGCTCCTGGGTCCGAGGGAGGAGGGTCGGGCACTTGGACACTTTGGCACTTTCCACCGTGACTCAGTCTCCCTCATCAGTAAAGGCACTGAGGAGCCGGAAAGCAGTTGCGAGTTGGGGCGAGGTCAAGTCTAAGATCACAGGTGTCCCTCGTCCCCGCCCCCACAGTCACCCAGTGGCCCACGGGTGAAAGATGAACCAGATAACTCGAGACACCCCCATCTTGTTTCCAAAGCAAACAGATTGGGCCCTGGGGGTGGGTGAGCAGCTTCGGGCTCCTAAGCACAAACAGGTGCTCTCTGCCCCTGGGGGCCGGGCCTGGGCTGCTGCGCACTCCAGGGCCCAGGACGCGGGGCCCAGATGCGAGGGAGGACCTGGGAGCAGCCCCAGCGCCTGAGAGTGCTGGGGTCCCACACTTATAGCCCCAGCCCCTCCTCCCTCCTCCCTCAGACCCAGGAGTCCAGGCCCCCAGCCGCTCCTCCCTCAGACCCAGGAGTCCAGGCCCCCAGCCCCTCCTCCCTCAGACCCAGGAGTCCAGGTCCCCAGCCCCTCCTCCCTCAGACCCAGGAGGCCAGGCCTCCAGCCCCTCCTCCCTCAGACCCAGGAGCCCAGGCCCCCAGCCCCTACTCCCTCAGACCCAGGAGTCCAGGCCCCCAGCCCCTCCTCCCTCAGATCCAGGAGTCCAGGCCCCCAGCCCCTCCTCCCTTAGACCCTGCAGTCAGGGTCCCGGTCCATCTCTCCTGGAACCTATACAACTCACACGTCTTGGGACCCCCAGACTCTGTCCCTAACCCTCGACCACTCCACAGCCCTAAGATCCAGTCCTGCTCTCCTTGGGGACCCGGGACTCTGGCCACCTGCCCGGCTTCACTCTCAGGTGCCACCCACCTCAGGCCTTTCAACCCTTGCCTCCTGCTGACCTGGGTCCCGACTCCGGACCTCACCTTCTCCAAGGCTGGCCTGACCCTTGGGCTGCCCGCTGTGGTCAGTGTCCAGCACTTACAGCCCAGGCCAGCGGAGGCCGGCCCAGGAGCGAGGCCCCGCCCCCACCTAGGGTCCTAAGCCCCGCCCATGGCCCCGCCCCCTCCATCCCACTAGGGATGGAGCGCCCTCGTGTGTTGACTCCCAGAACTGGCTGTGGAGGAACAAATGTCCCACACCCAGGCCCCCAGCCTCCTCCCTCAGACCCAGGAGGCCAGGCCCCCAGCCCCTCCTCCCTCAGACCCAGGGGTCCAGGCCCCCAGCCCCTCCTCCCTCAGACCCAGGAGCCCAGGCCCCCAGCCCCTCCTCCCTCGGACCCAGGAGTCCAGGCCCCAACCCCTCCGCCCTCAGACCCAGGAGCCCAGGCCCCCAGCCCCTCCTCCCTCAGACCCAGGAGCCCAGGCCCCCAACCCCTCCTCCCTCAGACCCAGGAGCCCAGGCCCCCAACCCCTCCTCCCTCAGACCCAGGAGCCCAGGCCCCCAGCCTCCTCCTCCCTGGGACCCAGGCTCGGGACCACCTGTAGAGGGTGAGGTCACTTCTCTGTGGATCACCAGCCTTGACCCCAGCTGCCCATCAGCATCCCACTGACCGGGCAGACACAAGTGCTGGGTGAGGGTGTCCCCAGGACAAGACACTGGGGTCCTGTGGGAGAGGATGAGACAACGGATTCCAGACCGATGCGGTGAGGGATGAGCTCAGACTTGGGACCGAGGGGCAGCAGGTGGTGGACAACTGGGAAGAGGGGCCTGCGGGGAGGGAGTCGCGGGCGTCGCCCTGGGGAGAAGCCGGCAGGGACCCGGGTCTCACTCAGCGAGGAAGCCGGGCGCCTGGGCCAGGGACCCAGCCCTCAGGGCGCCAGCCAGAGGACAGATGCGAATGCAATGCCTGCATTTTATTTTATTCTATTTTTTAAAATATATTTTTATTGATTTCAGAGAGGAAGGGAGAGAGAGAAACATCAATGATGAGAGAGAATCACTGATCGGCTGCCTCCTGCATGAGCCCACAACCTGGGCATGTGCCCCCAACCGGAATCGAACCCGGGACCCTTCAGTCCGCAGACCGATGCTCCATCCACTGAGCCACACCGGTTAGGGCCGAACGCAATGCTTTTAGAATAAACTTTTGTTCCGGAATAATGTTAGATTTTTGGGACAGTTGCAAAGACGGTGCTGAGCGCTCCCGGGTCCCCTCGCCCAGGGCCCCCCAGCTCAGTGTCTCCCTGCCGATGGCCCACAGTGCGCGACGCGACGCCCCATGTTTCCCCCAACAACCCCCTTTTACCCCAAGGATCAACCCAGGACACCACGTTGCTGTGCAGAGTGAACCCACTTTTTTTTTTTTAAATCTTTATTGATTTCAGAGAGGGAGAGAGAGAAGCATCAGTGATGAGAGAGCATCATGGGTCGGCTGCCTCCTGCACG
Source organism: Myotis yumanensis (assembly GCF_028538775.1). Lineage (NCBI taxonomy): Eukaryota > Metazoa > Chordata > Mammalia > Chiroptera > Vespertilionidae > Myotis > Myotis yumanensis. The sequence goes on along the minus strand of NW_027223774.1, from coordinate 2,882,918 downwards.
CCCCCCACAGGGGATCGAGCCCGCAACCCGGGCCTGTGCCCTGACCGGGAATCGAACCATGACCTCCTGGTTCAGAGGTCGACGCTCACCACTGAGCACACCGGCCGGGCTGAATTCACTGTTAAAATGCAAAAAGCACGCAGGACAGAGTCCGGGAGGAAGCACAGCCCCCCTGCCTGACCCGGGCAGCCCCTGGGACGTGGCCCCCACGGAGGCAGCACTGCTTGCTGCAGACCCGCCCCCACCGCGCGCTCCACACGAGCCGCTCAGGGCGGTGGAAGGTGGGCGCGGAAGCTGAAAGGATGTAGACACAAGGGATCGAGTCCCCGCCGGAGCCCCTGAGAGGTAGCCGGGGACCATGGAGCCACGACCACTCGATCCAGTCCGTGGGGCCCAAGAGGGCGCAGGCGGGGGCCTCTGGACGGACTCCCAGGGAGGACACAGGAAGCCCTGTGCGCGCCTGCGTGTGCGTGCACGTGAGTTCCTGCGTGCACGTGCGCCTGCGTCTGCGTGCACGTGCGACTGCGTCTGCTTGCACGTGCGTGCGTGCACTTGAGTTCCTGCGTGCACGTGCGTGCGTGCACGTGAGTTCCTGCGTGCACGTGCGCATGCGTGCACGTGTGTGCGTGCACAGATACAGGTCCACAGGTGCTGCGTGGCTCTCTCAGTGTCGGGAGCCCAGGGACACGGAGAGGCGGCGCAGGCTGAGGTTCCCCGTGGCGTCGGGTCCTGAAAGCCCAGGTTTGGTGCCGTGGACGGCGGGAGCCGCACGAGGTCTTCGAGGAGAGAAGCGCCCGCACAGGAAGTCCCCGTCCCCACATCCAGGGAGGCCCACAGTGCGGACGCGGATCCACAGGGGGAACAGCGCCGTCCTCCGCGGAGACGCCATCAGGGCAGAAGGAAGAGGAGGTGAGGGAGCTCGAGGGAGGAGGGGCTGAGCGAGGAGCGGCTGGGGGCCTGGACCCCTGGGTCTGAGGGAGGAGGGGCTGGGGGCCTGGGCTCCTGGGTCTGAGGGAGGAGGGGCTGGGAGCCTGGGCTCCTGGGTCTGAGGGAGGAGGCTGGGGGCCTGGGCTCCTGGGTCTGAGGGAGGAGGGGCTGGGGGCCTGGGCTCCTGGGTCTGAGGGAGGAGGGGCTGGGGGCCTGGGCTCCTGGGTCTGAGGGAGGAGGGGCTGGGGGCCTGGGCTCCTGGGTCTGAGGGAGGAGGGGCTGGGGGCCTGGGCTCCTGGGGCTGAGGGAGGAGGCTGGGGGCCTGGGCTCCTGGGTCCCTGGGTCTGAGGGAGGAGGGGCTGGGGGCGGGGACTCCTGGGTCTGAGGGAGGAGGGGCTGGGGGCGGGGACTCCTGGGTCTGAGGGAGGAGGGGCTGGACCCCAGGGTCTGAGGGAGGAGGAGGCTGGGGGCCTGGACCCCTGGGTCCTCATGTGATGGGAGGGGAGGGTAGTGCGGCCACATCCGGCCTCCGGAACGGAGAGACCCGAGGGTTGTGTCTGTCCTTCGGGAGCAGCTGTCTCTCCGTCCAGGTGGCCGTGGAGGCTGCGGGAGGGGCCTCTGGCCCGGGCCCCGGCCACCTGCTCAGTCACCTGGTCAGGGAGTTCCCCCATCTGTCCCCACCCTCACGCCGCCCGGGTCCCCCTCCCCCTCCTCCTCCTCCTCTGTCCACTCCTCCAAGCTGGACCCCTCCTCTTCCTCCTCCCCATCCTCCCCAGAGATGCTCCCCGAGCCCCCAGGTCCCCCACTGTCCCCCTCCAGCCCCCAGTCGTCCCCCAGGAAGTTCAGGACAGCCAGTGGGGGGCTCCTGGTCTCGGGGTCCAGGTCTAGCAGGCCCTGGAGCAGAGCCAGAGCCGGGGGTGCAAACCGGTCCCAGGGGCGGGGCGGGCGAGGCGGCTGGGGCCGGGTGGTCAGCCAGCCGGCAAAGGCCTCGAACTGGGGGTCCGGGGCCAGGGCCACGTCCCAGGGGAAGCAGGCCGTGGCGGCGCAGAAGAGAAGCACCCCCAGGCCCCAGGAGTCCAGGGACGGCCGCAGGGGCAGGGTGTCGGGGGGCAGCAGGAGGCAGAGCTCGGGCGGGGCGGAGGGCAGCGGCCCGGGGGGCGCCGGGGTCGGGCTGCCCTCCGGCCGGGTCAGGCCCAGGTCCCCGAGGGCCACGCGGCTGCAGGCGGCGTCGAAGACCAGCACGTTGTCCGGCTTCACGTCGGCGTGCACCAGCCCCCGGCTGTGGAGGAAGTCCAGGGCCCCGGCCAGCTGGGCCATCACCCGCTTCACCAGCAGCTCGGGGAGGCCCTGGGGTCAAGGGGAGACGGTGAAGGTCAGGGGGCCTTGGTTCCTTCATTTTTAAAAAATACTCACCTGAGCCCTGACCGGTGTGGCTCAGTGGATAGAACGTCGGCCTGCGGACTGAAGGGTCCCGGGTTCGATTCCGGTCAAGGCCATGTACCTTGGTTGCGGGCACATCCCCAGTAGGAGGTGTGCAGGAGGCAGCTGATCAATGTTTCTCTCTCACCAATGTTTCCCTTCCTCTCTGTAAAAAATCAATAAAATATATTAAAAAAAAAAAATACTCACCTGAGGATATTTTTTCCCATTGATTTTAGAGAGAGTGGGAGAGAGAGGGAAAGACAGAGAGAAACATGGATGTGAGAGAAACACATCAATTGGTTGCCTCCTGCACGAGTCCAGACCAGGGCCCAGGCCGCGGAGGAGCCTGCAACCGAGGTCCGTGCCCTTGACCGGAATCAAACGCAGGACCCTTCGGTCTGCAGGCTGACGCTCTAGCCCAGTGATGGCGAACCTATGACACGCGTGTCAGAGGTGACACGCGAACTCATTTTTTGGTTGATTTTTCTTTGTTAAATGGCATTTAAATATATAAAATAAATATCAAAAATTTAAGTCTTTGTTTGACTATGGTTGCAAAGATAAAAAAATTTCTATATGTGACACGGCACCAGAGTTAAGTTAGGGTTTTTCAAAATGCTGGCACGCCGAGCTCAAAAGGTTCGCCATCACTGCTCTATCCACTGAGCCAAACTGCCTAGGGCTGGTTCCTTCTGTATTTTGCTCCTTGGGGTTCAAGAATCCAGAACCCCAGACCAGTGGCTACCTCTGGTGTCCCTGTAACCTCCCCCCAACACCTTCTCCAGATCATCTTCAACCCCAACGAGCACCCCCCCTCTGTACGGCCATAGACCAAACCCCCCATTGAACCGGGAGCTCTTTTAGCTTCCACCAAACGTGCCCCTAACCCTGACACTCGAAACCATCCCTTCCATTTCTTATTCACCTCCTCCAAACGGACAACTCAGATCTCCAGTGAGAACACAAACCCACACTCAGTTCTATCCCTAGTCCCATACTCATTTAGGTCCCACCTCCAACTCAGACCTTGCTCTGAACGTCCACAGTGCCCTTCCTCAATCGATTGATAAGTCTATCCACCCAGCTAGCCAGGCAGCCGGCCAGCAACCCAGCCGCCAAACCACTTTTCCACCCAACAGCCTATTCTAAAGTGTTTTCATTCAACGTCCATCCCACCAGACAGCAATCCAATAATTTATACAATTATTTAATATCCAGAACCCATCTCTTCTTCCTTCCATGCACCTCTCCTTCCTTCTACCCACCCTTCCTTCTTGCCTTTCTTCCTCCCGTCCTTCCATATGCAATTCCTTCTTTCATTCCTTCTACCCTTTCTTCCATCCATCCATCCATCCTTCCATCATTCCATTTATCCACCCATCCTTCCATCCATCTATTCTTCCTTCCTTTCTTCCACCCACCCACCCTGCCTTCCACCTACCCTTCCATCCTTCTATCCATCCTTTTATCCATTCTCCCATCTTTCTTCCATCCACCCTTCCTTCCACCTGCCCTTCTATCCTTCCATCCACCCTTCCTCTCTTCCCATACACCCTTTCTTCTTTTTCTTCCTTCCATCTATCCTGTCTATCCATCCTTCCTTCCACATTTTCCTCTACTCGTCCATTATCCATCCTTCCTTCTTTCCATCCATCCTTTCATCCATCCATCCTCTACCCTTCCTTCCTTTTTTAAAAAAAATTTATTTTATTGATTTTTTACAGAGAGGAAGGGAGAGGGATAGAGAGTTAGAAACATTGACCAGCTGCCTCCTGCACACCCCCCACTGGGGATGTGCCCGCAACCAAGGTACATGTCCTTGACTGGAATCGAACCCAGTACCCTTCAGTCTGCAGGCCGACGCTCTATCCCAGGGGTCCTCAAACTACCGCCCGCGGGCCACATGCAAATACAAATATTGTATTTGTTCCCATTTTGTTTTTTTACTTCAAAATAAGATATGTGCAGTGTGCATAGGAATTTGTTCGTAGTTTTTTTTTTTAACTATAGTCCGGCCCTCCAACGGTCTGAGGGACAGTGAACTGGCCCCCTGTTTAAAAAGTTTGAGGACCCCTGCTCTATCCACTGAGTCAAACCGGTCAGGGCCTTCCTTCCTTCCTTCCTTCCTTCCTTCCATCCATCCATCCATCCATCCATCCATTTATCCATCCTTTCCTATCACCCATCCTTGTTTTTTTCCTTCCCTCCTTCCTTCCTTCTGTTTATTCCCAACCCTATCTCAAATCTAAAGCCAATTCCCAAAAAGATGGTCCCACCTTGACCATCATGCTCAAGTCCCCCTAGAATCTCATGGATTCGATCTTTCTAGAGGAAACCTCGCTACAGCCTGTCTCGGACTCAATCTATATGCATATCCTCTGCCTCACGCTCCAACCCCATCCATGCTCTTCTCCACACCCATTACCCATTACAACTCTAACTCAGCCCACCTACTCCGCGCATGCCCACGCTCCCGATCTCGGTGCTCACTGGAATCCCAGCTCTGTCTCCATCCCCACCGCCGTCATCAGACCTAATCCACCCTCCGTCCCGACCCCCCTCCCTGCCCCTCCAAGCTTGTGTTCGGATGAATTAGGGTTGGGGTCCGCCATGAAATTGCATTGAGAATTAGGAAGCAGGAGGTCGTTCTGGGGGAGCTAAGATGGGCCCTGATTTGGGACTCGGGGTTGGAGATAGCAGCGGGCTTTGGGACAAAGTGGCCTGAGATGAGCAGTCCCAGCCTCTGTCCCCTGCCTGCCTCACCCGCTCCTGCAGCAGCCCGCTGAGGTCCCCGTAGGGTGCGTACTCCTGGGTGAAGGCGAAGTGCCGGGGGGTCTGCAGGGGTCCCGCCAGGGTCTGGAGCAAGCCCGGGTGGGACGAGACGCAGCGGCCCACGCAGAACTCCCTCAGGAAGGTGGTTCTCGGGACCGAGTCCCGACGCAGGAGCTTCAGAGCCACCGCCGGACCTGCCGGGAGAAGCGGGCAGAAGGGGACTCAGGGCGCGCCCACCTGGCTGTGTGGTCTCAGGCAGGTTCCTTACCCTCTCTGGGTGGGCTCTGTTCCTCAGAAGTGCACAGAGCTCTTAACTCCCCGAGAGCCCTGATCGAGAAGGGTCCCCACCTGCTCTCCCCGATGTCCCCTGTCTCGGGGGCTTCTGAGAACCCGCCTACGGGGAGTCCCCGAGGCTGCCTTCCGGTGGCCAAACTCACCCCCTTGGCGAGGCCGGGCGAGGAGCACTTTGCCGTAGGAGCCCGAGCCCAGCTTTCGGATGAGGCGATACTGGGCCCGCAGATTCCTCACTGGGGTCACCCTGGTGGCTGTCAGCTCCACGAGCCGCTGGAGGGCCGTGGCTGTGTCCTCCTGCAGGCAAGGGGCACAGTGGGGGGGGGGGGGGTGAGCCTGGGACCCACTGAGACGGGGAGAGGAGGCTGGCGGCCAGCCCCAGGGCTGATGTGGGGGGTCAGGGGGTGGGGTCACTGGCCCCAGAAAGGAGGATGAGTCAGGGTGACTCACCAGGCCTCGGGCCACCTGTTTTTGTGTCCTGGCAAGGTTAAGGGTGATTGTCTCAGAGACCCCACCCACGGCCATCTGTGGAAGCCCCAAGAAGCCCCCAGCTTCGACTGGGGCTGCGTCTTCACCCTCACAACATGCCCCCCCACTTCCACTCCACCCATCTCTCTCTCTCTCCATCCTCCTCTCTCCCTGTGCTCCCCATTCTTGGCTCCTGAACCCCTTTCTCTGGGCCTTGGTCTTGCTGTGTGTCCTTGGGTTTGTATTATTCTGAGTCTCTGATGCTTCTCTGTTTCTCAGGCTCTTCTGTTTCCATCTCTGTCCCTCCGCGCCTGCCCCCTGCCCCCTGCCCCCTGCCCCTGCTCTCTCTGACTCTTTCTCTCTGCATCTACCTCCTTCTCTCTCTCTCTCTCTCTCTCTCTCTCTTCTTCCCTTGTTTCCATCTCTCACCTCTGGGTCCCCATCCTCCTGGTTCTCGGGGTCCCTGAGCTCCATCTTGGGGTTGCCTGGTGTCATCAGGCCCTTGGGCTGCCCCTTGTCTAGGTTCCTCAAAAGGCGACCGGCCCCCTCAAGCCCACTGTGTGGTCTGGGAGCTCGTCCGAAAGGCTCCGGCCCCGTCTCCCCCCGAGTCTGAGCCCACAGATTTCTCCGACGCTCACTCTCCACCTCGCCCCTCTCCTCTCTTTTAGCCTCCGGGTGCCTGTGGGTCCTGCTCTGTTGACGTCTTTCACTCCTTCTCACCTCTTCCTCCCCTCCCTCACCTCCACACCACCCTCCTGTCTCTGTCCGGCCCTGGTCCCAGGTCTCGGGTCTCTGGGGTAGGACTCCCTGTCCTGTCTCTGCTGGTCCCTGGCCCCTCTCTCTCGTCCCCGCGCTGTCTCCACTGCTGTCGCCACCGTCTGCGACAGGACGGCCCCCACTCTGCTCGGCCCTCCCTCCCTCTGTTTCTCTGGTTTCCCCTCCCGCCGGCTCCGCGGGCCGCCTCTCCTGGGAGTCTTGGTCTCCCTCCTCCTGTCTTTGTTCCCGACTCTCTCTCTCTCTGAGTCCTTTGTCCCTCCCTTTTCCTGGGCCCGGGACAGGGGTGTGTGTGACAGCCCGGAGACATCCCGTCCCCCCACACACCCCTCCCTCACCCCCTCTGACCTGCGGCCCCCCTCCCTCCCCCTTCCAAACTTAGACCAGCCTGGAGTCTGGGCTCTAGTCCCAGGACAGAGGGGACAAAACACATTGTGAACCCCCGGAGGCCAGGCATGAAGGCTGAGGGAACAGGGGAGACAAACCCCTCCACAGGCCTAACCTGGGGCGCATAGCACAGAGCTCTGTGCATTCGGGTTCCTCTGTGCCTGGCAGTGCTGGCTCGGGAGCCAGGGAGAGCATTCCCAAGGCCATCTTCCAGCCTCCGCCCTCAGACCCAGGAGCCCAGGCCCCTAGCCTCCTCCCTCAGACCCAGGGGTCCAGGCCCCCAGCCCCTCCTCCCTCAGACCCAGGAGTCCAGGCCCCCAGCCTCTCCTCCCTCAGACCCAGGAGTCCAGGCCCCCAGCCTCCTCCTCCTCCCTCAGACCCAGGGGTCCAGGCCCCCAGCCCCTCCTCCCTCAGACCCAGGAGCCTGCAGCCCAGAGATGGGTGGGGAAAGGCCTTCTCCCACACCCTCAGCACCTGCTCTGAGCCTGGCTTGGGGGTGCGGAGGGGGGCGTTGCTTTACAGGGATCCCCCCAGCCACCCGATAAAAGTGGAGATTTATCCCCAGTTTGCAGAGCAGGAAACTGAGGTTCCGAGACACAGATGGCCTGATGCAGGCCAGAGGGGCAGAGGTGTCAGCGGGCGGGGGGCCAGGCTGACTCACGGCGCTGTCGCCCGCAGGCATCGGTTTTCACGCTACTACAGCTGCTATTAATAAAGACAGCAACAGCCTCACCCACGCTCTGGAAGGATCCCCGGAAACCAGCGTGGTGTTGCCCCTGGGGGAGGCGGGGCGGTGAGAGGGAGAAGTTCCTTTGCTCTTTGACCTTTTGGAGGTTTGACTGTGCAAAGCTGCCAACATACAGAAAAGTCAAAAGGGCCGCAATGAACACCCTCGGGCGGGTAACCAGACTTCGCCAGCGAGAACTTTGCGCCATCCTCACCCTATCTGGTTTCTTGGGTGGGGGTGGGGGTGGGGTCGGATGAAGTATTTTAAAGTCAACGACAGCCTGTGGCAAAATTGGGGGCTGAAAGGACACGCTGCCTGATGTTTGCTGTAAAATGCTCCAGCGGGTCCTGGCTGGGTAGCTCAGTGGATAGATCGCTGGCCTGTGGACTAAAGAGTTCCGGGTTCGATTCCGGCCAAGGGCACATACCGGGGTTGCAGGCTCGATCCCTAGTAGGGGGTGTGCAGGAGGCAGCCGATCAATGATTCTCTGTCATCATTGATGTTTCTATCTCTCTCTCCCTCTCCCTTCCTCTCTGAAATCAATAGCAAATATATATATTTTTAAAAAGCTCAAAGGGATTGCCGTGACTTAGTGGTTGAGCATCAACCTCTGAACTAGGGGGTCATGATTTGATTCCCGGTCAGGACACATGCAGGATTGGGGGCTGGATCCCCAGTGGGGGGCGTGCAGGAGGCAGCTGATCCATGATTCATCATTGATGTTTCTCTCTCCCCCTCTCGCTTCCTCCCTTTTACTCCCTCTAAAAATAAACAATGAAATAATGTGCCCACGCTCTATTTTTTTTTTTAATTCATTCAGGACCTCCTAGGTCCTCCCTCCCTGCAAAAAGTAGAACGAGGCTTCCCACCTTAGGGGTGGGGACACTGAGGCACCAGGCAGCAGCCCGCAGCGGAGGCAGAGCCGGGATCCTAGGAGGCTCTGGGGTCCGGGGCTGCCCCTGCCTGGGCAGCTGTGAGGCAGACCCAGTGCCTGCCCTCCGGGGGGCTGAGTTCCTCCCTGGGGACTTGGGCCGCCGGGTGCGGGGGCTGCAGAGCTCGGAGGTCAGGCTGCAGGGCCGCACCTGGGCCTGCCCAGTGTGCCCAGCGCGCACCCACGCGGAGGCTCCCGCTGATCCCGGGAGCTTTGCACGTCCCCATTTAGCAACGCCACTGCCACTTTCGGGGTCACCCGGAGTGACCTGGAGGGGGGGAGACAGGGGGAGGCTGCAGTCCCGGCCCAGCGTGGACACACCCCTCACTACAGCTGGCCCCCTGCCTCCCGCCTCGCCTGGGCCCTGTGTCTCCTGCCCGCCAGCCCGTGGCCGCCTCCTGTGACCCCTGCCGCCTGTCCCGCTGGCCAAGTGAGCGCTCCCTGCGGGCCCCGGTTTCCTCCTGACGATCGGGGCAGCCCCTACCCAGAACACGCTTGTTAAAGAAACAGGAGCATTTTTATTGCCAACAATAGAAATAAAGAAGGAAAACCTCACAATGGATGACAACCTCGCTTTATTGCGCTTCACAGGTTGGTGCAATGGTTTGTGTTTTTTTTTTCCCCAAACTGAAGGCAAGACCTTCCAGTAGCAAAAAGCACAATTGTTTGGCCCTGGCTGGTGTGGCTCAGTGGATAGAGCGTCAGCCTGCGGACTGAAGGGTCCTTGGGTTCGAGTCCAGACAAGGGCACATGCCCGGGTTGTGGGCTCCATACCCAGTAGGGGGCGTGCAGGAGGCAGCCGATCAGTGATTCTCTCTCATCATTGATGTTTCTAGTTCTCTCTCCCTCTCCCTTCCTCTCTGAAATCAAAATATATATATATATATTTTTAAAAAGCTCAAAGGGTTTCTAGTTCTCTTTTTTTTTTTCTCTAAAATCAATAAAAATAAGTTTTAGGGGACTCTTTCCCCCTCCCCTTACTTGTTCTTCAATAAATTTTCACCTTTGCTAAACATATATACATACATATATTTTTAATAGGGTGGAGGGTAAGAGATCAACCAAAGGACTTGTATGCATGCATATGAGCATAACCAATGGACACAGACACTAGGGCAGTGATGGTGAACCTTGTGAGCTCGGCGTGTCAGCATTTTGAAAAACCCTAACTTAACTCTGGTGCCGTGTCACATATAGAAATTTTTTGATGCTTGCAACCATAGTAAAACAAAGACTTATATTTTTGATGTTTATTTTATATATTTAAATGCCATTTAACAAAGAAAAATCAACCAAAATGAGTTCACGTGTCACCTCTGGCATGCGTGTCATAGGTTCACCATCACTGGGCTAGGGGTGAGGGCATGTGCTGGGATGTGGGCGTGTCAGGGAGAGGTCCACGGGGAAAAAGGAGACCTATGCCATACTTTCAACAATAAAGAATTAAAAAAATATATATTCTAGAGGCCCAGTGCACGAATTCATGAACAGGTAGGGTCCAGCCGGCCCCGCCCCCGATCGAGGTTGTGGGGGGGGGGGGTGATCAGGGGCGGGGCGGGCCAGGGGGAGGGGCCGAGGGAGGTTGGCCGGCTGCAGTGCATGTCCTAGCGACCGGTCATTCCGGTCGCTTGGCTTTTATATTTATTGATATTTACAAAAATAAAAAAAATGCCTTTGCTATCTGTGCATAAGCCCATAACTCCTATGCGTGTTGTTCAGTGTACAAACAGGATCACGTCTGTGACGGGAGGGAGAGGGAGACAGAGATAGAGACATCCATGATGAGAGAGAAACATTGATCGACTGCCTTCGTCCTCATTAGCTCAACACTGTGTCTTCCCCTGTGACATGGGGTCCAAGTTCCCTCCCACGCAAAGACGTCGGATATCCCGGCGTGTGGACGCGCCGTCCTTCATGGATTCGTACTTCTCGGGACGGTCACTTTCTTTTTCTCCAATATCCTGCTCTTACCAGCAGGCTGTTCGGCTCGTGTGGACTTATGCTAAGTCAATGGTTCTCAACGTTCCTAATGCCGCGACCCTTTAATACAGCTCCTCATGTTGTGGTGACCCCCAACCATAAAATTATTTTCGTTGCTACTTCATAACTGTAATGTTGCTACTGTTATGAATCGTCATGTAAATATCTGATATGCAGGATGGATTTTCATGGTTACAAATTGAACATGATTAAAGCATAGTGATTAATCACAAAAACAATATGGAGTTATATATGTGTTTTCCGATGGTCTTAGGCGACCCCTGTGAAAGGGTCATTCGACCCCCAAAGGGACCACGACCCACAGGTTGAGAACCGCTGTGCTAAGTGGAGGTGTTGGCTCCGCGGGAATTCCTGGCTGGAGGAGAGAATGAGGCCTCCCTGTCCCCACCCCCAGCTCTCCGTGGGGCTGGACCTCTTATTTTTCCTGCTTGAGTTCCTAGGTCCCTCTAAGGATGAAAGGAAGCAAGAGGCGCGGGCGTCTGAGAGGGAAGCCGCTCCCAGGCCCAGCTCTCCAGCCCTGGCCACGTGGCCCGCCTTAATTGAGACGTGAGCACAAAATAGACCGGGGATTTTAACAACTTAGCACGAAAAAGGGAATGTCAGCCACCGCCCGGAGGGACCGTATATTAATTACACAAGGACGCGCAGCCGAGCTCCGTTGCCGCGGATTCCCTGTCCGCACACCCCCGAACGCTGACGCGCTGCCCCCAAAGCTGCAATCGCAGCACCAGGGGGGAACTGGTGGGTTTTTGTTGTTGTTGTTTTTTAAAATATATTTTATTGATTTTTTACAGAGAGGAAGGGAGAGGGATAGAGAGTTAGAAACATCGATGAGAGAGAAACATCGATCAGCTGCCTCCTGCACATCTCCCACTGGGGATGTGCCCGCAACCCAGGTACATGCCCTTGACCGGAATCGAACCCGGGACCTTTCAGTCCGCAGGTGGATGCTCTATCCACTGAGCCAAACCGGTTTCGGTGAGTTTTTAAAAATATATTTTATTGATTTCAGAGAGGAAGGGAGAGGGAGAGAGAGAAACATCAATGATGAGAGAGAATCATGGATCGGCTGCCTCCTGCACGCCCCACACTGGGGATTGAGCCTGCAACCCCCCGAGAATCGAACTGTGACCTCCTGGTTCATAGGTCGACGCTCAACCACTGAGCCACACGGGCCGGGCAGGAAATTTGAGTCGCTGACACACAAGTCCCGGTCCAGGAGGAAGGAGACAGGACCCTGCCTCGTTTCCACTGTCCCCCTGACCGAGTGTCCCTTTGCAGCCTGGCTAGCACCAGGAGTTGTCCCCTCAGCGGTTCTCAACCTGTGGGTCGAGACCCCTTTGGCGGTCGAACGACCCTTTCACGGGGTCGCCTGAGACCATCCTGCATATCAGATATTTACATGACGATTCATAACAGTAGCAACATCACAGTGATGAAGGAGCAACGAAAATAATTCTATGGTTGGGTCACAACATGAGCAACTGTATTTAAAGGGCCAGAAGGTTGAGAACCACTGGTTTAGGTGGTTTTGTGCTTTTCTTTTTCTTTTAAAGATTTTTTATTGACTTTTAGAGAGAGAGGGAGAGAGAGAAAAACATCAGTGATGAGAGAGAATCATGGATCAGCTGCCTCCTGCACGCCCCACACTGGGGATCGAGCCCACAACCTGGGCATGTGCCCTGACTGGGAATCAAACTGTGACCTCCTGGTTCCTAGGTCAGCGCTCAGCCACTGAGCCAGACCGGCCGGGCCAAAGGCCTCCTTCTCACAGATGCTTGTCCCTCACCTTCTCTGGAGCCTCCCAGGATGGAGTCCGTGCTCCCCTGGCCTGGCCTGGCCTGGCGCCCATGCTGAGCTGGCTCCTGCCTCCCCGCCCGTCTCCCCGCCACCCCGGCCACCCGGAGGGCCTCCCAGCGGGCACACGGCACCCGCACCGTCCTCGGGAAAGGTGTGTGCAACAGTGAGATGGGCGGCCTAGCGAGTGCGAGCCTAATGGCCTCTAAATCCCGCGCGATTAAGGGTAATGACGGTGCGTGTTCCCTGACTCCATGTTCCCAGCCCGCGCTAATCCCGCAGCAGCCCTATTCTTAGCTCCGCTTTATCGCCGAGGAAAGGGACACCCGTGGAGATTCAATCTCTCGGTTGTGTCCCCATGTGGGTCGCCGGCAGGGTTGGGACCCAAACCCCAAGGGGTGTACTCCCCGCTTCACACCCCCAGATGTGTGCAGGTGCATGCAGATGTGTGCAGGCGTGTTCAGGTGTGTGTGGGTGTGTGCACATGTGCAGTTGCATGCAGGTGTGTGCAGATGTGTGTAGGCGTGTGCACGTATGTGCAGGTGTGTGCAGGCCAGGAGCTGGGACTGACACACGCCCAGGTTGCTGGCAGCTCTAGTTTCCATTCCAACTCAACACACCGTTCCTGGGACCTGAGCTGCGGGGAGAGCCGGCCGCTGCCCGGGGAGGGATGGGGGGGTGCGGGAAGGGGCCGGGACACTGAGCAGGCGATCCTCAGGCAGGGCGCTCCCTGCTCTAACAAGGGTGACAAGGGGGGGCCCAGAGGCGGCCCTGGGAAGTCCTGAAGGGACAGAGGCCGAGGTGAAGAGGCCAGTCATGAGTGGCGGTCACATGACAGGGAACGTTAGTGCACTAACCAGTGTGGCTCAATGGGTAGAGCATTTCCCTCGGGCTCCACTCCATTCAGGTCAAGGGCATGTATCTCGGTTGTGGGCTCAACCCCCCAGTGAGGAGGGGGGAGCGGGCAGGAGGATCAACATTTCCAACTCTCCATCCCTCTCCCTTCCTCTTTGTAAAATCAATAAAAAAATATATTTTTAAAAAAGGAATGTAGCCGGCGTGGCTCCGTGGTTGAGCATCGACCTACAAACCAGGAGGTCTTGGGTTCGATTCCCGGTCAGGGCACAGGCCCAGGTTGCAGGCTCCAATCCCAGTGTGGGGCGTGCAAGAGGCAGCTGATCCATGATTCTCTCATCATTGATGTTTCTCTCTCTCTCCCTCTCCCTTCCTTGCTGAAATCAACAAACAAACAAAAAAACAGGGACTTTTGCTAAAAACTGTAAGCGCCATCTGCCCCCTAGGGTAGCTTTGCACGTTCTATGGCAGAGAGAACCGAGCCAGCTGCCCCCACCCGCCCAGGCGACCCTCAGACACAGGAGGCCAGGGGGGCAGTGCCGGGGGGTGCGGGGTGTGTGTGTGTTGGGGGGTGGGGTGGCGTTTCTTTCCGAGGCGATGGGAATAGTCGAGGTGACAGTCACACAGCTCTGTGGCCACACCAGAAGCCACTGAGTGGTTACGGGGCGATTAGATCCCCACCACATTATCAAAATCCCCGTCGCTGGACAGAGGCCACAGGGAGGGGCACATTTTAACACCCGCCCCCGCTTGGAACACAGCTATTTTCAGTAACAGTCCTGGAATAATCTTCACCCTGGTTGTTGTTGTTAATCCTCACCCCAGGCTATTTTCCCGTTGATTTTTAGGGGGAGTGGGAGAGAGCGGGAGAGACAGAGAGAAGCACATGGATTGGTTGACTTCTGCACGCACTGGGCCAGGGCTGGGGCCGGGGGGAGGAGCCTGCAACCGAGGTCCGTGCCCTTGGCGGGAATCGCACCCGGGACCCTTTGGGCTGCAGGCCAACACTCTATCCACGGAGCCAAACCCACTAGGGCTCATTTTTTTCTTTTGTAGTGTTTTTGCAGTGGGGCCTTGACTTACGAGTGTCCTGACTAACGAGTTTTTTGAGATACCAGCTGTCTCTCGCCGATTTTTTGCATTGAGTTGATAGAGTAATTTGAGTTAACGAATTCCTTAACGAGCTCTCAGTCTCAGAACGAATTAAGCTCGTAAGTCAAGGCCCCCCTGTATTGATTTTTAGAGAGAGGGGAAGGGAAAGGGAGAGAGAAAAACATTGATGGGCTGCCTCCTGCATGCCCCCTGCTGGGGATCGAGCCCACAACCTGGGAAGGTGCCCGTGACTGGAATCAAACCGTGACCTCCTGGTGCAGGGGAGGATGCTCAACCACTGAGCCACACTGGCCGGGCGGCAGCCCTTTCTTTATGTACATTTTTTAAAAGTAATAAATGTTATTCTTTAGAGCAGTTTTAGGTTCACAGCAAAATTAAGAGGAGGGTACGAAGATTTCCTGTGCACCCTAGACCAGTGGTCCCCAACTTTTTCTGGCCACGCCCCACCTAAGCATCTCTAACATCCTGATGCCCTCCCCCCAAAAGTGACATATGGTTCTTATTCAAAAAGTGAACTCCTGCCCTGGCCGGTTTGGCTCAGTGGATAGAGCGTCAGCCTGCGGACTGAAGAGTCCTGGGTTCAATTCCAGCCAAGGGCACATGTCCAGGTGGCAGGCTCAATCCTCAGTAGGGGGTGTGCAGGAGGCAGCCAATCAGTGATTCTCGCTCATCATTGATGTTTCTATCTCTCCCTCTTTCTTCCTCCCTGAAATCAATAATAATAATAATAATATAAAGTGATAGGAATAAATAGCAAATAAAGTTTCAAAGCATAGACTAGAGGACTGAAAGGCACAAATACGTCACCTTATAGACTGTCTATGAGGGCCCCCGAACCAAAAGAAATGCCAAAATTCCCTGTTGATACCTCATTCTCAAATCGCTTTCCTTACAAATCACATTTGTCCCCCCCCCCCCGCGCCCCCCGGGGTGTGTGCCCCACGCTGGAACCACTGCCCTGCACAGTCCCTGGTTGGCCCTGGGGCTCCCTCTGGGTGTCGTCCCGCCCGTGGGTGTGGACTGGGCCTTAAGCCAGCGGTCGCCAAGCCTTCGGGCCTCATGGACCACAGCGGTCCGCAGCCCACCGCGTGGCGACCGCTGGCCTAGTGTACAGGGACATGTATCCACCATCACAGCGCCACCCGGAGCGGTTCCAGGGCCCTGGAGCTCCCTGTGCCCCACCTGTTCACCCCCGCACCCCCATCCCTGGCACCTCCGCCGCAGCAGCTGGAGACCGCACCCCCTCATGAGCTCACCGTTCCTGTGAGTCAGGAGCCCTGCAGGCCGGACCGGGGTTCCCCTCGGGGATAAACTGCGAGGCTCCGATTCCCCCCTCGCGGCTGTCGGCCCAGATCCGGTGCCGCTCCGTTGTCAGAGGCCGCCTGCCTTTCTCGCCGTGTGGTGTCCCCTGAGCCCCCTACCCCAGCCCCGCTTCAAACCCAGCCGGGGGGGCTCTCCCTCCCCGTAAGCCCCCACACACACTTCCAGTCTCTCTCTCCAGGTTTAAGGAGTCGCCTGCTTAGGCCAGGCCCACCCAAGGTCAGCTTGGTGGCCCAGAGTCACCTGGCTCATGACCATCAGACCGAAGGACTGGGAGAAGGCGTGCGTGCACCCGGGAACAGGGGCCTGGGGGTGTCTTTGAATTCTGCCTGTGGCCGGGGGTCGATGGAGATGAAATGTGGGAGAAGGGGGCAGGGAGGCCTCCTGAGGGGCATTCATTAGTTTTATTGATTTCAGAGAGGACTGGACAGGGAGAGAGAGAGAAGCATCAACGATGAGAGACTCATGGATCGGCCGCCTCCTGCACGCCCCACCCTGGGGATGGAGCCCGAAACCCGGGCCTGTGCCCTGACCGGGAATCGAACTGCAACCTCCAGGTTCCTAGGTGGACGCTCAACCCCTGAGTCACGCGGTCCGGGCCTGCGGGGCATGTGAGGGGAGGCCTGAAGGCGAGAGCCGGAGGGTCATTCCAGGCAAAGTGAATTGCCGTCCAAGGCCATGCACGAGAGGGGCGTGTGGGCTGTGCTGGCCGACAGTTGCTGTGCAGGTGGACCGGCTAATGCCTGCGACGTGCCTGGCACGGGCAATGGGCGCGATGATGAAGAGCAGCTACGACAGCCTCCCGTTAGAGACGTCTGGAGGCAGCCAGCTCGCTCCCCCTCTCGGGGCCCTCCCACCTGGGTGGGTCACTTTCCTCTTTCTGGCTCCATATCTGGTCCCCCCCTCCCCACCCCCGATCCCTGCTGAGTCAGAAGAGCTGGTTAGGAGGGGGCACAGCTCGGGCCCAGGCCTGGAGGTGGGAAGGGAGGGCGGCTGGGCCCGGGCAGCTGGCTGAGTGGCAGCAAGTATTTATGGAGCTCAAGCCGGTGCCAGGCACGGTGCTGGGTGTGGCGAGATAAGGAGGCCCAGGACTTGGTCTCGGAGGCTGAATTCCCAACCACCCTCTCGGGGAGGCCGGGAGGAGGGGGGCTGGCGCCGCAGGCCTGGAGCCCGCAGGCAGAGCGCGGCTCTGAAAGGGGTGTCCGTGGGCAGGCGGCCGCCCCTGGGAGCCTCCGAGCCCCTGTCACATGGAGGCTGGGTGCCCGGCCGGCGTGGCTCAGTGGTTGAGTGTCGACCTATGAACCAGGAGGTCACAGTTCGATTCCCGGTCAGGGCACATGTCAGGGTTGCGGGCTCGATCCCCAGGGTGGAGCGTGCAGGAGGCAGCCGATCCATGATTCTCTCTCATCATTGATGTTTCTCTCTCTCTCCCTCTCCCTTCCCTCTCTGAAATCAATAAAAATACATTTTAATAAAATAACAGGCCCTGGCCAGGTAGCTCAGTTAGGTAGAGCATCGCCTCATTACGCCGAGGTTGTGGGTTCAATCCCGGTCAGGGCATAGACAAGAAAGAATCAACCAATGACTGCATAGATAAGTAGGACAACAAACTGGTGTTTCTGTCTCTCTCTCTCTCTCTCTCTCCCCCCTTCTTCTCTCTCTCTCAAATCAATCAATAAAAAAATTAAAATAAATAGCATTGTATCGAACCATATATGTATATGAAATATATATTTATATATATGAAATAAGTAATGTCTTATTGGACTATAATATATTTATATAAAATTAATAACATCATACTGGATTATAATAAACTTATATGAAATTAATAGCATTACATTGGACTATTATATATTTATATAAAATAAATAGCATCGTATGGGCTATAATATATACTTCTATGATGTAAACAGTCATGTTGGACTAATATATTTCTATAAAATTAATAACACTGTACTGGACTCTAAAATATGTTTATTTATTTTAAATATATTTTATTGATTTTTTACAGAGAGGAAGGGAGAGGGATAGAGAGCTAGAAACATCGATGAGCCGAGGCCAGTTTGGCTCAGTGGATGGGGCGTCGGTCTGTGGACTGAGGGGTCCCGGGTTCGGTTCTGGTCGGGGGCGTGTGCCTGGGTTGCGGGCACGTCCCCAGTGGGGGGTGTGCGGGAGGCAGCTGGTCAATGTTTCTCTCTCGTCGATGTTTCTAGCTCTCTCTATCTCTCTCCCTTCCTCTCTGTAAAAAATCAATAAAAATGTATTTAAAAAAAAAAATAGAAACATCGATGAGAGAGAAACATCGATCAGCTGCCTCCTGCACGCCCCCCAGTGGGGACATGCCCGCAACCAAGGTACATGCCCCTGACCAGAATCGAACCTGGGACCCTCCAGTCCGCAGGCCGACGCTCCATCCACCGAGCCAAACCAGTCAGGGCAGTTGTTTCTTTTTAAAGCAGTGGTTCTCAACCTTGGCTGCACATTAGAATCACCTGGGAATCTTTTTTTAAAAAATATATTTTATTGATTTTTTTACAGAGAGGAGGGGAGAGGGATAGAGAGTTAGAAACATTGATGAGAGAGAAACATCGACCAGCTGCCTCCTGCACACTCCCCACTGGGGATATGCCCGTAACCAAGGTACATGCCCTTGACCCAGAATAATACAAACCCAAGGACACACAGCAGGACCAAGGCCAAGAGAAAGGGGTTCAGGAGCCAAGAATGGGGAGCACAGGGAGAGAGGAGGATGGCGAGAGAGAGAGATGGGTGGAGTGGAAGGGGGGCGTGTTGTGAAGGTTGTTTCCCCAGGTAGGAATTTTTCCCTGAAGTTAGGGAGGGGATAAAACCCCTTAACTAAGGGCCAGGCGGGTAGTTAATCACTTTAACTACGAACAATCACGCTTAAGCTACATAATCTTTACTCCCTGGAATGGAGATAAGAAACGCCCTAACCTTTGGAATAGAAATTGTTAGGATTAAAATCAACCGGTATAAATACAGATGTAACAAGACAATAAAAAACAGAACCTGGCTGGAATCCTGGCTAGAGAATCTGGCTAGGCTGCTGATCAACTGAACGCTGTCTCTGTATCATTCCTTCTTCGCCGACTCCGTCCACACTTTGGGAACCCCTGGACTTGCTGGGGTTGCACCGCAACAAAAACTAAGAGCCATGGGCTGGGAAAAAAAAAACAAAGAAACAAAGAAAACTACTCCAAGAGAACTGAGGAGAAGAAGCATTCAGGGAACAAAGTCAAGGCATGCCGGAAGCCGGTCCATCCTTGCTGCTTGACACAGTCACTGCAGGGAAGAAGCATCTGCACAGCTTATGTTTCAAGGGACCTGGAGTATATGGCATACTGTTCTTAATATTTGCTCCTCTTCTTAGCGCTATGTGTTTTAACCAAGGTCGCCTCTCCAAGAAAGGTTGTTTCCCCAGGTAAGGATTTTTCCCTGGAGTTAGGGTTAACAGGACTAAAGAAGAGAATAAATCAGTGAAACCCGCTAGTGTTACAGAAATACCATGTACTACTTATGAAGAACTTGGACGAAGACTGTTGGCAATAAATTTGGGACTTGTTGGGCCCACATCTCCAGGGGTCTGCCCACCAGGGAAAGCACCAAAGCCTATACCCCTGGAGACCCACTGACACGGGGCAGTCCCAGGGAAGGCAAGAGGTGAGGCTGGGAGGACATAACCTTTACTGGGTAGGATAATCTTCTTCAGCCACTTTCTTGTAGCCGATCAGTAGAGCAGTGACCTTGGAATAGCCTTTATAATGGAACACAGAGATTAACCTAGACAGGATTAAACTCAACAGAACTAGATTAACAAACACCCTAACCTTTGGAATAGAATGGATAGGATTAAACTCAACAGAACTAGATTAACAAACACCCTAACCTTTGGAATAGAATGGATAGGATTAAAATCAACTGGTATAAATACAGATGTAACAGGAGAATAAAGACAGAACCTGTCTGGAGAACCTGGCTAGGCTGCTGATCGACTGAACGCCATCTCTGTGTCATTCCTTCTTCGCCAACTCCGTCCACACCTTTGGGAACCCCTCGACCTGCTGGGATTGGACCCCAACAAAGTCAGAGGAGGAGAAGCTAGCCATTCCCAAGATGAAGAGAAAGAAAAGTCATCCTGAGCTGCCGCAAGAGGCCCTCAAAAAGCCTCGCAGCAGCCTGCATATGCACTTGCTGGAGTCTACGCAGGTTTTCCACGCACTGGGCAAGAGGAGTGATGAGAAAACTGACCCGTCTTCCTCCAGGGCCCTGGGAAACTCAAGCAACCCCAAAGGCCCCCAGCCACGCCCAGTTTTCAAACCATGGCTGGGTACGCGCTCCCGTGAGGGCAAAGGTCCTGTGAAAACTCAAGTCAAACCCGAAAAACCATATGGAAGTGCTGACGAAGGGTCTCCACCTCCATCCCAGGACAAGCTGCCTTCTCCCCGGAAGGTCAAGTTGGTGCCATCCGTTTGTCCACCCACGGACAAGCCCCCAGCTCGACCTGTTCCTCGCAGGCCACCGTCTCTGGCATCACGTCGGCCTGCTGCGACCAACCCCGCCAAGCCTGCTGCAGTCAGTGCCACTCTGCCAGCTCCTGTATCTGTGACAGGTCCTGGCAGCTCAGCTCAGCCAATGTCGACCAACTCAGCCGGACCAGGTTTCGACAACCCTGCCCGGCCTCGGGTCCCTCGGCCTCCTGCTTCCAGGCCTGGGCCCTACAGAACATCAGCTTGTGCTTCCCGGAAGCGGGAGCCTGTTCACTCTGCTGTGAGCCTGCAGCCCCGGGCCCCGCCCAGGCCTCACAACCCCTCTCCACTCCAGCATTACACCCGCCAACCAATTCCATGGAGGACACCTGAGGTTCCGGGGCCGGTGATGTCAACACCCATTACAAATGAGCAGAGGCCAGAACGAGAGGCCATGAAGAGGAAGGCTCAACTAGAGGCTGAGAAGGCTGCCAAATTGGGGAGAAGTCGTCAGCATTTCACTGAGAGGGAAACAGCACTGGAGCTTGCTCGGTATTATGGCTGTGCGATGTAGGAGATGCTGGGAGTGCTGGTGCCACTTTGGGTACCTGATGTTTTTCCATAGATAGGTGGATCCATAGATAGATAGGTAGATAATAGATAGATAGATATGAATTTCAGAATATTGATATATTTTATTTTTTATTTTTATTTTTTATTTTTTGCAGGGCCCACATTTCACATTTTATTGCACTTTTTCCCCACAATCACTGGGTCCTGCTGGGCTGTGCCCAGGGCTCCGGAGGCAGGACCTGTAAGATGAAGCTACACAGCAAGCCACTCCCGCGGAGGGGCTGCCCCAGGGACCCCGAGAGGATGACCCCCTGGCCACGGTTGGGAGACCCATCGAGGACTGAACCCCTCACCCCGCGCCCCCTTAGGTGGCCCTCAGGTCTCCGCACTGCCTCCCGGATGCTGTCCCCAAACAGGGTATTGATATATTTTATAACTTAATAAAACTGGTGTGGCTCAGTGGATAGAGCGTTGGCCTGCGGGCTGAAAGGTCCCGGGTTCGATTCCAGTCAAGGGCATGTGCCTTGGTTGCGGGAGCTCCATCCCCAGGCAGGTGCATGTGGGAGGCAGCCAATGGATGTTTCTCTCTCTCAAATCAATAAAAAGATATTTTAAAATTATTATTTTTCAAAAATATATTTTATTTTTTACAGAGAGGAAGGGAGAGAGAGAGTTAGAAACATCGATGAGAGAGAAACATCGATCAGCGGCCTCCTGCACATCTCCTACTGGGGATGTGCCTGCAACCCAGATACATGCCCTTGACCGGAATCGAACCTGGGACCCTTCAGTCCGCAGGCCGACACTCTATCCACTGAGCCAAACCGGTTTCGGCTTAAAATTATTTTTTATAAACACATTCCAGCTCCTCTGAGAGGGTCGTGGCTTCGTCTGGGCATCCTCAGAGCTCAGCACTGGGCCTGCGTTTGCTGAATGAGAGCACCTGCCGGATTCCAGGGGGGCCGTTGGGCTCCCCGCAGCTGCCTGCGGACGATGGTAACTCTTCTCCCACTCCTCCTGCGTCTTTTTTCGCCAAACTGCATCCTTCCCGCGGAAACCCGCGTTCACAGACTGTGGGCCGGACCCTGGCTCACCCAGACCCTCCCCACTCCCCCCTCCACAGACAGCCTCACTCTCCTTCACGAACTCACATTTATTCACAGACAGATAGAGGGACAGGGGCGGACCTTTGCTCACTGGGGACTCCCCAAGGCCTGGCAGTTCCAAAGAGGTGACTGTGTCCAGTGTGTACAAACAGGGCAGCGGGCGGGGGTCCCCCAGTCTCCATCCTTCCGGCCAGTGTCCTGTCCCCCCCCCCCCCCCTTTCCAAGGGGCCCTGCCTCCGACGCACGAGCTGGGTGAGCAGTTCCCAACCGGCAAAGGGGACCTGGGGGAGGGGGGGGGCGGGTGAGGGCGAGGGAGGGACGCGCGAGGCCCCCCCTTAGTGTCAGGGCTGCGAGGGGCGCTGGGCAGGTGGAGGAGGGACCCCCCTCCTTCAACTTCTCCATATTGCAAACCGGGGGCTGGCTGGAGGGGCCGGGGCGTGGACGCGGCGAGGGTCAGGAGGCCAGGCCGCCCAAGCCCCGCAGGTGCGCTTTGCTGTCAGTCTCGTCCTCCTCCATTTCGAAGGCGGAGTGGTCTTGGCTGTCGAAGCAGGAGGCGCTGAGGAAGACAGGGGGGGCCGGCGGCGACCGGGGCGGGCTCCCCGGGGAGGGCGGCTCCTCCTTGATGTGTGCGATGGGCAGGGGCAGCCCTTCCTCGCCGGCGGGCCCCGGGGGCGCGGGCGGCTGGGGCGACGGCGCGGCCGGGGCCTGCAGCGCCTGCAGCGCGGCCGCCCTCTCCAGCTCGGCGCGGTGGCAGCGCTGGTGGCGCAGGAGGCTGTAGGCGCGCGAGAAGCGGCGCGGGCAGTGCGGGCAGGGGTGCGGGGCTGGGCCCCCCGCGTGCACCTGCGCGTGGCGCGCCAGGTCGGCCAGGCGCTTGAACTCGCGCTGGCAGCGCACGCACTGGAAGGGGCGCGCCCCCGAGTGGGTGACCCCGTGCTGCCGCAGGTGCGCGCGGCGCCGGAAGCCCTTGCCGCACTCGGGGCACCAGAAGCGGGGTTCCCCCGCCGGCGGCCGGGCGGGGGCCGCGTCCCCCCCGTTCTGCCCGCCTTCTCCCCCCTCCGGCCCGGCTCCCTCGCCGCCCTCGGGCCCCTTCCCCGAGTTCCGGCCGCCCGAGGCCCTGTCGTCCTTCCTGCCCGCCGAGGGCAGCGGGGCCAGCAGGCTGAGCGCGCCGTGCACGCGGCGGTGCTGGCGGAGGTAGGAGGCGAGGCGGAAGGCCAGGCCGCAGTCCGGGCACACGAAGGGGCGGTCGGTGGAGTGGACCAGCCGGTGGCGGGACAGCGACCAGGGCCGGGCGAAGGCCTTGAGGCAGATGGGGCACTGGTGGCGCTTGGGGCGCGGCGGCGGCCCGCCCTCGCCCTCCTGCTCGCCCTCGGGGCGCAGGCACGGGTGCGCCTTCAGCTCCCCCTTGGTGGCGAAGGCCTCGCGGCAGCGCAGGCACAGCAGCGTCCAGTCGGCCTGGAGCAGCACCTGCTTCTCCTCCTGCCGCCCGGCCGCCAGCGCCAGCTCGGCCCGCAGCTCGGCCGCCCCGGCCTCCGTCTCCTCTGCCTCCGACTCCGGGGGACCGGCGCTGGCGGGGGCCACGGGCGCGGCCGGCTCCCCTGCGGCCCACGGGTCCGGCCACGCGGCCTCCTCCTCCTCCTCCTCCTCCGGGGCGCCAGCGGCGGCGGGGCCGGGCTGCTCGGCGGTGGCATCATCGGCGCCGGTGGTGGTGGCGGCGGCGTCCTGCGGGGTCCGGCCGGCCCCGGCCGCCTCCTTGGCTGCCCG
This sequence comes from Myotis yumanensis, assembly GCF_028538775.1. NCBI lineage: Eukaryota > Metazoa > Chordata > Mammalia > Chiroptera > Vespertilionidae > Myotis > Myotis yumanensis. Next base: position 2,859,203 of record NW_027223774.1, on the reverse strand, counting down.
CTCGATGGCCAGCTCCACCTCGCCGCCCGCGTGCTCCTGGGCCAGGTGGCGCCGCAGCTGCGCGGGCTCCGGGAAGGTGCGGGGGCAGGCGGCGCAGCGCAGGGGCGGCTGCGGGCCGTGGCCGCGCAGGTGGCGGGCCAGGTGGGCGGGCCGGCGGAAGGCCTTGGGGCACAGGGGGCAGGCGTGGGGTCGGAGGCCCGAGTGGCTCAGCCAGTGGCGCGAGAGGTAGTAGGGGAAGCGGAAGAGGCGGCCGCAGGTGGGGCAGGGCAGGGGCGCCCGGGGGGCTCCGGTGCCCCCCCGGGCGCCCCGGCCTCGGCCTCGGCCTCGGCCCCGGCCACGGCCCCGGCCCCGACCCCGGCCACGGTGAGGTGGGCTGCCCTGGGCGGGTGGAGGGGGCTGCGGATCCATGCCTGTGGGAGAAAGGAGAGAGGTGGAGAGATTTGGGGGATGGGGGGGGGGGGGGGGGGGAAAGACCTGGGAGAGAAGTAGAGACAGTAATGGAAGTGAAGGGGTCAGGTATTTAGCCGAAGGAAGGAGGAGAGAGCAATACAGGTGTGAGCCAGAGACAGAGAAGTCGAGATGGAGAGACAGAGAGCAGGAGGAATAGGAGGGCAGGATGGGGAGCCCCGAGAGCAGGACACCCCACGGGGACAGAGATGGAGAGAAAACAAAGAGGTTTGGACAGATAGAGACCATGCAAACAGGTCAGAAGACCATGGGGGAGTGGAGGTAGGGAGAGACAGGGAGACAGAGAAACAGACAGCAAGACGGAGACACAGACAGAATTGGAGACAGAAGGATACAAAGTCAGCGACTGCTATTTCCCTAGGGGCCCCGCCATGGGAGCGGCTGGAGGGGCGGGGGTTGGGGGGGCGGGGGGAGGCAGAGCCAGGAGCCCCGGAAGCGGGGTGTGTGTGCCCAGGTGCTGGGCTGGGAGCAGGGGGAGGAGGAGAGCTCTTGGGTCTGAGCCGGGAGGGAGGGTGCTGGGGGTCTGACTCCTGGGACTGGGAGGTGGGGCTGGGGATGGGACCTGGGCTGCGCCGATGCCTGGAATGCAGCCTCCAGACCCCCCCAGACGTGCAGGGCACGGGGTCCTGGGCCCCAGGGGCTGGGCGGGGAGGGAGGGAGGGGGCTGGGCTCCACCGACGAGGGAGAGGCAGGGGCTGGGGCGCAGCTGCCCGGATTCTCCTGGGAGGAGGAAGCCGAGGGCCAGGCGCCTGCACCCCGAGGGAGGCTGCCGGGGGTCCCTAGCCCCCCCTCCCCGGGGGTGGGCGATCTCCTGGCTGGGCCCAGCCTGCCGTCCCCGCAGGCATGATCTGCAGAATCGGGGCCCCGGAGGCGGCCGTGCAGATCCCCGAGCCGGGAGCCCGCACTGGGCCCGATCGCCGGGCGCCCCGCGCTTACCTCGGCCTCCTCGGCGCCTTTCTTCCTTCCCCGCGGCCGGCCGAGTGGACGGTGGTGGCGGGGAGGGAGGGCCCGAGCGTAGCGTGGAGGGGGGCGGGTGGAGGAGGCTGGGCTCGGTGTCACCGCCTAAGCCTTCCCCCCGGAAACCCGCCTTTCCTCCCAGCCTGGGAGAGGAAAGACTGGCTGGGGAGCCGGAAGCAGGAGGAGGAGGGGGGACCCCGGGGGCGAGGAGGTGGAGAAGAAGGGGGGGCTAGGGGGCCTGGCCTCTGGCCTCCCAGAGGGAGGAGCGCTAGGAGGGCCTGGGAGGCCGGGTCCAGCTCCTCTCCCCTCAAAACACATATTCATTCATTCCTTCAACAAACACACATTTATCGGGTCGGTCTCTGCCAGGCTCTGGGCTGGGGGAGGGGGTGGCGGGGGCGGGGGGAGGGGGAGATGAATGAAGTAGTGACAGGCTTCAGGGAAAGTAGGGACACTCCGGACTAGAACCTGACTCCAGCCTTCCCTTGGCTTCCCTTCTCCAAGCCTCAGTTTCCCCCGGGGGATAAGCCGGGCAGATTCATTCAGTCCTAAGTAATCGGTGTTAGCTGAGCACCTACTATAGGCCTGCTCTGCATATATTTCGCTGCATGTATTCCCCTGACCGGAAGCCACCAGTATTTACTGAGCACCTACTGTGGGCTGGATCTGTCCTTGGTGCTGGAGCCACAAAGGCCCCGGGGCCCCTGTCTGCAGGGAGCTCCCGGTCTGGCGGAGGAGGCAGAGTGATCCCTGAGGACTTCCTGGAGGCAGCCGCGTTTCGGCTGAGACCTGCAGGATAAAGGCGGAGGGTTAGGGAATAGGAAGGGGGAGCTGATGGAGACGCACCAACAGGGCCACATCTCAGATACCTCAAGTGGAGCAGAAAGGCACCTTACACCCCCAGCTGGACGCCTGGATTACATGCTCAGCATGATCGCCGGCGAGAGTGTGGGAAACGGGCCCTAGCTGGTGTGGCTCAGTGCATAGAGCATTGGCCTGCGGACTGAAGGGTCCCGGGTTCGATTCCAACCAGGTTGTGGGCTTGATCCCCCGTAGGGGGTGTGCAGCAGGCAGCCAATTCTCATCATTGATCGTTTCTCTCTCCCTCTCCCTTCCTCTCTGAAAGCAATTATGTGTGTGTGTGTGTGTGTGTGTGTGTGTGTGTGTGTGTAACAGAACCTTTTCATACCCGGCTTGGGAGACTGTGGTTTGGAATAGCCTTAACTAGGGAGCGTATCCGTGGGATCAATGTACTCAGAAACACGCAAAACACTCTCCGCGTCAGCTTTTTAAAAAATATATACATTTTATTGATTTTTTACAGAGAGGTAGGCAGAGGGATAGAGAGTTAGAAACATCCCTCAGTTGCCTCCTGCAAACCCCCTCCTGGGGATGTGCCTGCAACCCAGGTACATGCCCTTGACCGGAATCGAATCCGGGACCCTTCAGTCCGCAGGCCGACGCTCTATCCACTGAGCCAAACCGGTTATGGCTCCGTGCCAGCTTTTAATGTGTGCATCCCTGCAAAAGACCAGAAACAAGCTAGCCGCCCACGCGTGGGGATTTGGGTAATCCATCGTGATTGGCCCACCCGGTGGGATGCTATGCACCCATTAAGAAAGGATGAGGATGCCCTAACTGGTTTGGCTCAGTGGATAGAGCGTCAGCCTGTGGACTGAAGGGTCCTGGGTTCGATTCTGGTCAAGGGCATGTACCTTGGTTGCGGGCACATCCCCAGTTGGGAGTGTGCAGGAGGCAGCTGATTGATGCTTCTCTTTCATCGATGTTTCTAACTCTCTATCCCTCTCCCTTCCTCTCTGTAAAAAACCAATAAAATATATAGATATATATTTAAAATACTCACCTGAGGATATTTTTCCATTGATTTTAGAGAGAGTGGGAGAGAGAGGGAAAGACAGACAGAAACATCGATGTGAGAGAAACACATCGATTGGTTGCCTCCTGCATGAGTCCAGACCAGGGACCAGGCTGAGGAGGAGCCTGCAACCGAGGTACGTGCCCTTGACCAGAATCAAATGCAGGACCCTTCGGTCCGCAGGCTGACGCTCTATCCACTGAGCCAAACCAGTTAGGGCTCAATGTTTCTTTTTTAAAAAATGAATTAAAAATATTTTTTAAACGGGGTGTAGGGGCTAGGACAGTGATGGCGAACCTTTTGAGCTCGGCATGTCAGCATTTTGGAAAACCCTAACTTAACTCTGGTGCCGTGTCACATATAGAAATTTTTTGATCTTTGCAACCATAGTCAAACAAAGACTTGCATTTTTGATATTTATTTTATATATTTAAATGCCATTTAACAAAGAAAAATCAACCAAAAAAATGAGTTCGCGTGTCACCTCTGACACGCGTGTCATAGGTTCGCCATCACTGGGCTAGGAGCATGATATTTAAAAGCACTTGCTCAATAACACTATTTTAAAATTTTATGTTTCCATTGATTTCAGAGAGGAAGGGAGAGAGAGAGAGGAGAAAGAGAGAGGGAGGGGAAGTTTGCAAAGGGGGAGGCGATGGGGAAAGGTACGGGCTTGCTTCCTAGAGAGAGCCGCGCTGGGTCCTGGTCTTGAGGGTGTTTATCGGGAGGATCCCAGTGGCAGACTCATCAGCTCCCCAGCTGTGTCCTATCAGGACCCGGTCTCTATTGATTAGGCACCAGGGCTGCGGGTCATTATTCAACGCAGCTGGTCCTGAGGCAGCCATGGCGTCCCTGGCTGGGTTGTGCTGTTTCTCTGGGCCCGGAGCCGAAACACGACGGAGGCCTAGTCGTACTGGATGCAGGTCAGAACGTCATTGTTGCCTGGCTCTCCTGGCTCAGTGGCTGAGCGTTGACCTGTGAATCAGGAGGTCACGGTTTGATTCCTGGTCAAGGGCACATGCCTGGGTTGCGGGCTCGATTCCCCAGTGTGGGGCATGTAGGCGACAGCCGATCCATGATTCTCTCTCATCATTGATGTTTCTGTCTCTCTCTCCCTCTCCCTTCCTCTCTGAAATCAATAAAAACATATTTTGCCCTGACTGGTTTGGCTAAGTGGATAGAGTGTCGGCCTGTGGACTGAAAGGTCCCAGGTTTGATTCCAGTCAAGGGCATGTCCCTTGGTTGTGGGCACATCCCCAGGAGGGGGTGTGCAGGAGGCAGCTGATCGATGTTTCTAACTCTCTAACCCTCTCCCTTCCTCTCTGTAAAAAAATCAATAAAATATATTTTAAAAACATATTTTAAAAATAAATAAAATATATTTTAATATATTTTTATTGGTTTCAGAGAGGAAGGAAGAGGGAGAGATAGAAACATCAATGATGAGAATCATGGATCGGCTGCCTCCTGCACGCCCCCCACTGGGGATCAAGCCCAAAACCTGGGCATGTGCCCCTGACCGGAATTGAACCTGGGACCCTTCAGTCCGCCGGCAGACGCTCTGTCCACCAAGCCAAACCGGCCAGGGCTAAAATATATATGTTTTAAAATTTTTGAAAGAAAGAACCTCATTGTTCTGGGGGCTTAATGCTTAAGGTCTCTTCTCCAACCCCCCTCATTCATTCCCCATCTAACATGCCCTGGGAGGAAAGGTCAGGGCAGGGTTTGAACTACATGGCCAGCGATATGCTGGGGCAGGGGGGCGGGGGTAGGGAGGTCACCCTGGGGCCAAGGTTCTTGTTTTGCCCGTTGCTAGGTACCCAGGGCTTCCCGCCTTGGTGACCTTCAGTACCTGGCCCATGGTCCTTGCTCTGCTCATGTCTGTCCAACGCCTCCCACAGACCCACTATCTAGTTGCAAAATTCATCACCCCATGAGCAGTCACTCCCGTCTCCTCCCCCTCCCAGCCCCTGGCATCCAGTAACCAGCCGCTGTCTCCCTGGGCTTGCCCACGGCGGGCATTTCGCACTAGTGGGGTTGAACATACGGGGTCCTTTACGGCTAGGCTTTCACTCGGCACCACGTTGTCAAGATCCTTCCACGTTGTCCACGCTGTGGCCTGTGTTAATAACTCCTCCCTCTTTTTTTTTTTGGCTGAATACTATTCCAATACCATTCCATTCGCGCATGCTACATGCCGTCTGTTCATTGGTTGGTGGGCATTGGGGTGTTTCTACCTTTTGTCCATTGTGAATAGCGCTGTTGTGGTTTCTGTCCTTGCGTTTTTGTTTGAAGGGCAGTTTTATTTTTAAAAAATATATATTTTATTGATTTTTTATAGAGAGGAAGGGAGAGGGATAGAGAGTTAGAAACGTCAATGAAAGAGAAACATCAATCAGCTGCTTCCTGCACACTCCCTATTGGGGATGTGCCCAACCCAGGTACATGCCCTTGACTGGAATTGAACTTGGGACCTTTCAGTCCGCAGGCCAATGCTCTATCCACTGAGCCAAACCGGTCAGGGCAAGGGCAGTTTTATATACCTAGGGGGCATGCTTATTATTATGTCATCAAATTTACTTTACGTTATTTTTTGTTCATCCTCACCTGAGTATATTTTGCCATTGATTTTTTTTTTTTTTTTTTAGGGAGAGTAGAAGAGAGAGGGGAAAGACAGAGAGAAACACATCGATTAGTTGCCTCCTGCATGAGCTCTGATCAGGGCCGGGGCTGGGGAGGAGCCTGCAACGAAGGTAGGTGCCCTTGACCGGAATCGAACCCGGGACCCTTCGGTGGGCAGGCCGAGGCTCTATCCACTGAGCCACACCGGCTAGGTCTGTCATCCAATTTTTAAAGGCTTACTTATGTTGGGAAACGAATTCAAGACTGGAGGTGGCGGGGAAAGGAAATTTCAGTCAGAGAGAACAGCGTGGTGTGTGTGTGCTGGGGGAACCCGGGGGGCCTTGGGTTGGGGCGGCACAGAGGCCAGAGCTGCGACTGTGCCCGGCCTCCTGGGCCAGGCCGAACGCTGGACGCATTCCTGGGGCACTGAGAAGCCATTGGAAAGGCTTCAAGCCGGAGAGTCACATGATCCGGTGAATGCTCTAGAGAAATTCCTGTGGGACCCACGAGGAGGCCCGGCCGGATGCTGGGGAGACCGAGGAGGGAGCACGGAGGGGCGGGGCGCGAGTCCAGGTGAGCGAGGGGCCTGGGCGGGGCTGGCCTGGGCTGGGAACCGGGCTCCCGGGCAGGGGGGCGGGATCTGGCGCTGATTGGCTCAGACGGATGCCAGTCGCACTGAAACTGCCTCCTCATTGGCTCTCTTGTCTCCCGTGCCTTCAGAGGCGCCCTTGGATCACACCTTGTCACTCTTGCCTGGACATCCTCCGGGGAAGTCGGGGGGCGCCCACTCGTCCTCTCCTGTCCCCCCGCCTAAAAGGCTCTACACGCCTGGCTCCTGGGGCCTCCCTCGCGGCTGCCTCTCTCCCTCTGCTTCATTCTGCTACAACCGCACCGCCGTCTTTGTTCTTTCTGGACTCAGGGCCTTCGCAGGGGCCATTCCATCTGCCTGGAGTGCCCTTCCCTATTTTCTCTTTACTCCCTTGCCCGGCTGGTGTGGCACAGTGGCTGAGCCTCGACCTATGAACCAGGAGGTCACGGTTCGATTCCTGGTCGGGCACATGCTTGTGTTGCAGCCTTGATCCCCAGTGTGGGGCGAGTGGGAGGCAGGGGATCAGTGATTCTCTCTCATCATTGATGTCTCTGTCTCTCTCTTCTTTCCTCTCTGAAATCAATCAACATATATATTTTTAAAACTTAAAAAATAAATAAATAAAACAGCCTCTCCGTCACCCTCTCGCCCATACTCTGCCTTTATTTTCAATCTTGTATTTATGGCCAACCCACTCATTGAGGACCTGCCCTCCCATTGGCCTACAAACTCCTGGGGGTGGGGCTTGCTGTGCCGGCTGCTGAATTGTCCCGCCCTCTGAGATAGGAATCAGGTGGAGGTGTGGCGGGTGGCGGCCTCCGCCTCCTGAGGTCCCTGTTCTTGACTCCACATAGCCCGAGGCCGTCTCCATGACAACCCTGGCTCTTTTCCAGGTGCTCACTCTCCTGGCCAAGGGAGCCAGCCTGGAGCGGACGGGTCATGTCCTTGGTGCCAAGCCTGTATCTAAGGGGGCTGGTCTTCTTTCTCCATGGCAGGTGGGTGGGTTTTTTTTTTTTGTCTTTGTATTTTTAAAAATATATTGTTATTTATTTCAGAGAGGGAGAGGGAAAGAGAGACAGAAACATCAACGATGAGAGAAAAAATCATTGCCCAGCTGCGGGCTGCCTCCAGCATGCCCCACACTGGGGATCGAGCCCGAAATCTGGGCATGTGCCCTGAGCGGGAGTGGAACTGTGACCTCCTGGTTCATAGGTCAACACTCAGCCACGGAGCCAAGCCTGCCGGGCTATCTACAGTGTTGTTGATGGATGTCTGAGTCTGTGTGGGCGGCCGTAACAAAATACTACTGAGCAGGTGGCTTGTAAACAACAGACATGTATGGCTCCCAGTTCTCAAGGCTGCAAGTCCAGGGCCGAGACTCCACCATGGGCCTGGCCAGTGTACTTCATTTGGTTGAGCACTGTCCCATACACTGCCAGGCCACTGGTTCGATTCCCGGTCAGGGCACATGCCCAGGTTGTGAGCTCGATCCCCAGTAGGGGACCTGCAGGAGGCAGCTGATCCATGAATCTCTCTCATCATTGACTTTCCTATCTCTCTCTCCCTCTCCCTTCCTCTGAAATCAATAATATATATATATATATTTTTTAAAGTGCAAGAGTGGTCACCTCCCTTCACACGTAGCCTCTTGCTCACCGTTGTCCAGGAAGAACAATCATATGCCCACCAGCCTCTGAGTGACCGGACCCCGGCTGACCTCCTCACCTTGTCTCACCCCTTTGTCCTTTGGACTCAGGCCCCCTCCTGGGCCCAACCAGCATCCTCCTGGTGGCTCCCTCCTCACCATGCGGCCTCAGCTCAAATGCCACCTCTGCAGGAAGCCCGCCCAGGCCACTTACCGCATTTCCTTCAGAGCGCTCCCAGCCCTCCGGACTTGCCTCCCTCATTTACTACTCTTTCCTACACCCCGCCTCGCACTACTAGACCATCAACCCCATGGGTTGTTTAGTTCACTGTTGGGTCCCCAGAGGGGTTACCGTGCCTGGCACGCAATGGGCGCCCGGGACAGGAACGTACCACCCTCACACCCAGGAGGCAGTCTGAAGGGCCGCCCGTCCTGAGTGGTGGATCCTAACCTGAGGTCTAGGTGGCCTCTAAGATGCTAACGGGGTGGCCCATAAGCAGAGTCTAAGGGGTGAGGGCCTCTCCCTCCTGGAAGGAACTTGTCCCTAAGACGACAGTTTGGGTTTTAGAGCGTGGGCTTGCAGACCGAAAGGTCCCGGGTTCGATTCCGGTCAAGGGCACATGCCCGGGTTGCAGGTGTGACCCCTGATCCGTGCGGGAGGCAGCCAATCAATGATTCTCTCTCATCATTGATGTTTCTGTCTCTCTCTCCCTCTCCCTTCCTCCCTAAAATGAATAAAAATATATTTAAAAAAGGGGGGGCTGTCTGGTTCTAGGGGGATGTCCATCTGTGGAGGCACATCTTGTGTCTAAGGGATAGGGTTCCATGTAGTTGACAGGGTCAAGCGCCATCTCAAGGACTCCACATTCCTTCCTTCTGCGAGGGGCCTGGTCTAAGTGGGGAGGGAGGAACCCCCACGCCCTCGGGCCAAGGTTCAGACAATGAGACGGCATTGACCGACAGGATGAGGTTTATTGGGGTCTTGGAGACACTCGGGACTGGGATGAGGGGGTGAGGTTGAGGCTCATGGGGAGAACCCCCTAGCCAGCGCCCCCTTTCCCTTGGGGTTGGGAGGAACACAGAGACAGACAAACCGACAGAGAGGGGAAGACCAACAGGTGCTAGAACAGAGTGGGGGGAGACCCCAGTGTCCGCCAGCTCCCGCTCAGGTGAGCTCGCAGGTCGGGAATGACGCAGAAGAGGAGGGGCGTGTCTGCCGTGTCCGCCGTGAAGAGGGTGCGGCGCAGGCCACAGCGGGGCCAGCCCATTCCAGTGGACAGGAGGCTGCGCATCTGGACCAGTCCATCCTACTGGGCGGGGGGGATGCCCACCCAGCCTAGTCTAGTGTTTGGGGGCGGGGAGATCACTGGGGTTGGCCCATTCCGCAGTAGGGGAGGGCGGCCTGACTGGGGAGTGGGCCGAGGGCAGGGGGATCTACCCTGGCCCTCCTTCCGCACAGGGAATGCAAGGGGGGAAGGCAGATTCTGGCTCTATCCATCACCTAGGGGCACCAGTGATTGTGGGGGTGCATTTGGAGGGATCAAGGGAGATGCGGGGGCATGGTCCCCTTACACTCTCCAGACCAAGGTCGTTGGGAATGATGGCTCTCAGGGAGGGGGCAGGCTTCCCTGGGGGGAGGGGTGCCCGTCTTTTATTAGGGCCCTCGAGTGACTAGTACTTGTGTAGGCCCATTTCTTGGTCTCCCCAGCGTAGGGGCCCATTGATTTGGGGGTGCCCAGCTCAGGGCCTATATGGGTTTCTGGTGGCTCCATCTCTCCAGCCAGGGCCCCCTCATCTCAGGACCCCTGTCTGGGTTTGGGCAGCCCCCTGGGGACCCCGAGTCCAGCCCCAGGTGGGCGGGGGGCGCGGTCAGTCCGTGCCCCAGGCGGCGGGGGCGGGGTCAGTCCATGCCGCGGTGCAGCTTCAGGTGCCGGGAGAGGTTGCTGAGCGTGATGAAGCCCTTGCCGCAGATGTGGCAGGGGAAGGGCCGCTCGGTGCCGTGCAGCAGCCGGTGGCGCTTGAGGTAGCACTCGTGGCGGAAGAACTTGCCGCACTCGAGGCACGGGAACGGCTTCTCGCCCGTGTGCACCAGCACGTGCCGCTCCAGGTCCCGCGGGGAGCGGAAGAGCTTCTCGCACTCGGAGCAGCCGAAGATCTTCTTGCTGCGGCCCGAGCTGCCCGCGGGCTCCCCGGCCGCGGGCTCCCCCTCGGAGGCCGCCGCGGCCGCCTCCGCCCCGCCGCCCTCGCCGTGGCTGGCCCGTCGGTGCTCTTCCAGGGCCGCCAGGGCCGCGTACAGCGCCCCGCAGTGGCCGCAGCCGTAGGTGGCCGGCCCCGAGTGCGCCTCCAGGTGGCTGGCCAGCGCCGCGGCCGAGGCGAAGAAGGTCCCGCAGTCGCACTGGTACAGGGTGTCCTCCGAGGGCTCCGCCGCGGCCGCCGGCGGGGGCGCCTCCCCGCCGCCCCCGTGGAGCAGTCCCCCCAGCTCGGGCACACCGCCCCCCACGCGGCCCAGGAGCAGCCCGCCGTCCCAGGCCGGCCTGGCGTCCCCCGCCTCCTCGGCGCCGCCCTCGCCGGGGGTCTCGGGCCCCGCAGCTGCCCCCGCGGCCCAGGCCTGCGCGGGGGGCGCGCCCGGGCCCTGCAGGTCGTGCGTCAGCTTGTGCCGCTCCAGCAGCGCCGGGGCGTTGAAGTCGCGCTCGCAGCGCGGGCACTTGAAGGGCTTCACGTCGGTGTGCGCGGCCCAATGGGCCGCCAGCTCCCGGCCGTGGTCGAAGCGCCGGGCGCAGGCGCCGCACGCGAAGGGGGGCAGCGAGGCCGCCGCTGCCGCCGCCGCCTCCGCCAACCCCCAGCTGCCCGGGCCCACCCCCTCCGGGGCCTCGCCCCCGCCAGCCCCCGCACCTCCGCACACGGAGCAGGGCCCCACGTTGCAGCACACGGAGCAGGGCGCGCTCAGGCCCGGGCCGGGCTGCAGGGGGGACGGGAGCACCCCGCGGTGCTGGCGCTTGAGGTGGCGGCCCAGGCTGGAGCGCGAGGAGAAGCGCAGCTCGCAGACCAGGCAGCAGTAGGGCTTCTCTCCCGTGTGGACGACCTGCAGGGCGGAGGGAGGACAGGGTCAGGGCTGAGGGTCCAGCCGGCAGGGCAGAGCCCGGACACGGAGGGAGGTGGCCCGTGCCTCCCACCACGTCTACAAGGCCATGAGCCGGCTTCCCTCGCCTGCGGGCCACACTCCCATGGCTTTAGGCCCTCCAGCCCGCGGGTGAAAAGGGGCCACATACTAAACCCCACAAGCCCAGGAAAGGCCTGCACGGTGGCCTTACAAACTCAGGCCCTAAAGCAACCACAAAGGGTGGTCTGGAATGGAAACCTCTTAATGAAAAGCCCTTTATGGTGGGTAGTCAAGCCCTAGGCTAGAATTTTCCCTGACAAAAGCCAATCTTTACCCTAACTAAGCCTGTTTATGGTCCTTTGCATCTAGGATAACCCCACCTTTGGAATGTCAGGGTAACTCCCCCTTTTTCCGGACCCCTCAGGGTACAACCATGAACTATCCTGTACCCACCAATGTAAAAGAACCATGTGTCTACCATTTTACTTTTTAGCCAGTCTCAGAGGTCCGCCCCCCTGCCCCCCCCGCCCCCCGCCCCCTTTGCTTTCTCGGCCTCCCTTACCTATCCCCAATGGATTTCACGTACCCACTACTGCCTTCTCTTTGATTGTAACGAATAAAACAAGATTGAAACTGCCGCTCTCTGGAGCATTTTCTCAACCCATTGAGATTTTGCTTCCCGGTAACTGTGGACAGTTGGCTTAAGCCAGTGGCCGGGAAACTGAGGCTCGAGAGCCACATGCGGCTCTTTGGCTCCTTGAGTGTGGCTCTTCCACACAATACCACGTGCGGGCGCGCACATACAGTGCGATTGAAACTTCGTGGCCCATGCGCAGAAGTCGGTATTTTGTGGAAGAGCCACACTCAAGGAGCCAAAGAGCCGCATGTGGCTCGCGAGCCGCAGTTTGCCGGCCACTGGCTTAAGCAAACTTCTCTACAGGTTTGCATGTTTCTCACGTGGACAAGCCTCCGAACCTTCGCCTGTGCTGCTCCCTGAGGCTGGGGAATGCTCCTTTTCAAGGCCCCGACTCTTACTCAGTTCCTACAAGCCCTCCCACCCTGGGAGAGAGGCTGAGCACCGGGAATCTGAGCGCTGCCGGGTCTGGGTTCAAATCCCAGCTCTGCCTTCCACTCTGAAACCGTGCACAAGCAATGGCCTCTGAACCAACTTTCCCATGAACTACTTATATCCTCTCCTGGGGTAACAGGTGGCTCTTTTCCTGTAAGTGCTCTAGGACAAGCATGTCAAACTCGCGGCCTAGCGGCCGCATGCAGCCCACAACCAATATTTTTGCAGCCCAGCCAATATAACGGCATGTAAGAAACATTTTAATAAAAATTTCGTAACTTAATTTTTACAATATCCTGTTATACATAATTATTAATAAGGAACTACAACATTCGCTAATGACTGATGACTATCATTGTGTTGCATTCATTTCCCTTATGTGTCTTACACGCAGGCGCACCATTTCTCTCCACTAATACCAGCAGAGAAGATTCCAGCAGCCGATGGGCACGTCGTCAGTCTTGGACTGACTTGTTGGGTGTGCGCAATGGGACATATTTTGCTTTCGGAGAACAAGAAACATAGATTTGTGTGATGCTTATGAAGTTGTGCGGTTATTCAGTGTCTGGTAAGTTCATGTTCAAGAAAAAATATTAATTTTTATTAAAATGTTCTATTATTGTATGTTAACGAGGACTCATTTATTTCAGCCCTTTGTATTCAGTATGTCTCCATCGACATAAACCCACGTTTCTATGAAAATGGAAGCTTTTGTGTTTTTTGCGGCCACATCCACTTAAACCTTGTTTATTCAGCCCGTGTTAGCCTGTGAGTTTGACATGCTTGATCTAGTGCTTTTTAGAGCAGAACCGTCCAGTAAGACTGGCTGCAGTGATGGAAACGCTCTAGATCTGTCCTGTCCGACATTGGTGGCCACCAGCCACGTGTGGCTGCTGGGCACTGGGGATGTGGCTGGGTGGCCTTACACGGGTCTCTGCTCATATGGCCCTTGAGGTTTTTCTGTTGTTAATCCTCACCCGAGGATATTTTTCCATTGATTTTTAGGGAGCGTGGAAGAGAGAGGGAAAGACAGAGAGAAACATGGATGTGGGAGAAACACATCGATTGGTTGCCTCCTGCACGAGCCCCAACCAGGGCCCGGGCCTGGGAGAAACCTGCAACCGAGGTATGTGCCCTTGACCGGAATCGAACCCGGGACTCTTTGGTCTGCCGGCCGACGCTCTATCCACTGAGCCACACCGGCCAGGGCCCTGGTGGTTTATTTAAGAGTCCTAGAATAACAGACACAGGTTTCGAGTCTAGAGCCTATTGATTGGTAGGGTCTGCCTGGAGGAGAGCTGTGGGGAGGACTCCCAGGCTGGATAAGAGAGTGCGGTGCTGGATTAATCATGTCTGCCAGGGGCATGGAGCCTAAAGAAGTGGGAGTGCTACCCCAGAAAACCCACCCCAGACCCCATCCCTGACCGGCCGGACCACTTCAGAGCTCCTGTATTAGCCTCAGAACACGGGAACCTTCTGTGCTCCTGTCTCGGCTGCGAGCTGACATTTATCAACCTGGTTGGTCAATGACTAGATTTTTGACTTGGGCGGCCACGAAAGGAGTGGGAAACGGGCTGTTTCTGTCTGGTCTCTCTCATTTCCCCCAAGGAGCCTGCATACTGTAGGTGCTCATTAAATGCTCAGTTGAATGATAACCTACTAGTGGGCAGGGGTGAGACTCAGCCGCTGCCTGCCCTCCCCCGCACCTCCTTCTGCTCTAACCCGGGCTCGCTCCGCCCCAACCACAGGTCTCCCATCCCTTTCTTGCCCACACCAAGCTATCCCCACCTTGACTTTCGCACTGGCTGTTCCCTCTGCCTGGAGTGCTGTTCCCTGCTCACACTTCAGGTCTCAGCTCAAACACCGCCGTGCCCTGCCCGTCCCCACCCGGCCTGGCGGCCCACAGCTAGCTCTCCCCTCTTTACTCCTGCACAAAAGCTTTCTATTGTTTAATCTCCTTCCCCACACGTCTCCCCTTTCAGGACATGCTTGCCTGTGCATTTGCTTTCTTGTTGATCGTCTACCTCCAGTGGGATATAAGTTCTCCAAACGCCCCGACTTTATTGGTTTCCCTTTGGTGACCCCAGTGTTGAGAGCAGGGAGAGCTCTCAATAGATAATCGCCGAATGAAAGAGTTAAGTGCATACGTGGTAAATCTGTTTTTTTAAAACGACAAGGGAGCCCTACCTGGTGTGGCTCAGTGGATAAAGCCTCAGCCTGCAGATTGAAGGGTCCAGGGTTTGATTCCAGTCAAGGGCACATGCCCAGGTTGCAGGCTCGATTCCCAGTGGGGGCATGCAGGCGGCAGCCAATCGATGATTCTCTCTCATCAATGTTTCTATCTCTCTCTCCCTCTCCCTTCCTCTTTGAAATCAATAAAAACATATTTAAAAAACAATGGCAGGCCCTGGCTGGTTTGGCTCAGTGGATGGAGCGTCGGACTGCGGACCGGGGGGGTCCCGGGTTCGATTCCGGTTAGGGGCACATGCCTGGGTTGCGGGCTCGATCCCCAGTTGGGGGTGTGCGAGAGGCAGCCGGTCGGTGATTCTCTCTCATCATTGATGTTTCTATGTCTCTCTCCCTCTTCCTTCCTCTCTGAAATCAATAAAAATATATTTAGGACTTCAGCGCCGTCTTTCTGTCCACCCAGAAGCACAGGCTCCGTGCTGTTGCCCTTGGCCCTGATCTCTATCGGGATAATAGGTTTTTGTCTCCATTCTGTCTACATTCTATTTGCACGCCCAGGACTGCAGATAGCTGCCCCTCCCCCCAGGGGGCTGATGGCAGAGCAGAAAGCATGCCAGCAGCCCGCAGTGCAGACCCCAGGGAGCCTGGCTGGGCCCTGCAGGGAGCCGGTGAACCAAGCCGGGCTCTGAGGAGTCTGGGGCCTGCGGGCCCTTCTCCTTTCCCACAGCACCCCCTCCACACACAGTAAGGGAATATCCCCAACGCTGTGACCAGACCCTCAAGGCCTGAGGTGAGAGCCTCATGGAGAACGCTGCACCCTACCCGGTAGCTCCCGGCTTCTCTGGCCTCAGGCCTCTGCCCATCCTGTGCCCAGGTCCCCAGGGTCATCCCAGCCCAAGCAGAGCCTTGAGGGCAGAGCCATGAACTGGAGCTGGGCACTCCCGCCTCCCAGCTTCCCAGCCTCCCAGCCTCCCAGCCTCTCAGCCTCCCAGTCTCCCAGCCTCCAGACTCCCAGCCTCCCAGCAGGGAAGGCAGCTGCTCAGGCCCCATGTAGCAGAGCAGCCTCAACTCCTGGCCTCCAGTCCCTCCTCCCACCCCCTACCCCTACCCCCCCCCCCCCAAAAAAAACAATGGCAAGGTAACCATAAACACAAAACTGCAGATGCTGGTGTGCCTGAGGGGGCGGGGGTGGGGGTGGGGAGTGTGGCCAGGGGGATGGATGAGAAGAGGAACCTATAGGTGGGGCAAATGTAGATGAATGTTTGCCTCTAATCCATAAGTAGGTGGGGACTGACAGAGAAACCCCTCCGAGTTCTGGCTGGCCAGGGCGCTTTGACCAGGAGGGAAGGAGGAAGAGAAAGTTTTCTCTGGTGCCCAGAGTGGGGTTGGGGCTCCAAGGCCATGTCCAGCCCCAGGAGGGAGGCGGCCCGGCCAGCCTGCAGGACTCACCTGGTGGTGCAACAGGCCGGTGGAGTCTCGGAAGCCCTTGGGGCAGGCGGAGCAGCGGTAGGGCCGCTCGCCCGTGTGCGAGCGCAGGTGATTGGCCAGGTTGAAGCTGTGCTTGAAGCCCTTGCCACAGCGCGGACACGCGTGGGGCTTGAGAGCAGTGTGACGCGCGAAGTGGCGCCGCAGGTCCGAGCGGTAGCGGAAGCTCTTGCCACACTCACTGCAGTGAAACGGCACGCGGGGGGCGGCGGCAGCAGGCGGTGCTGGGGCCTGGGCCGTCGCGGGGACAGGGGGCGCTGGCAGCGGGGCGTCATCCATGGTGGTGAGGCCTGAGGGCAGTGGCGGGCGGGGGGGGGCTCTCTGGAGCAGGGAAGACAGGAGCCAAGGTGAGGGAGGCACCTCCTCATTAGTCCTCCCCCATTGGCTCTTGAGACTCACAGGCCAGTCACCGTCCCCTGGGAGCCACGCCCACCGGTGCCACGCCCACTCTTTAAGCCACACCCAGTTCCCTACAAACCCTTCTCCCACTCATCTGCCAATCTTCCTAATCATTCCAAGTAACCTCTACCCCACTGAGTGTTTTTAAGTCTCACCCGCTCTTTGCAAAGACTCCTCATCCTTCTCTAAGCCCCGCCCGCTGTGGCTAAGCCCCGCCCACTCTTGCTCAGGCGCCGCCCACTCCTTCATAGTCCCTCCCACTGTTCCAGGATCCCCTTCTATTCTTTGACAAGCCCCTCCCACTCCCCTGTGAGCTCCTCCCACTCTCCTTTGAAGAATAAAGTAATGGAACCTTGGAGAAAACCAACTGAAACTCTTTTCGCCTGCTATTTCCACTAAGGCTCCACAAATTACACTCCTAAACCCCACTTTCTCTAAGACACACCCCGGGACACACTCCAACCCTTTTACTCTAAGCTCCTCCCATCTCCACATGGAGCCTCATTTCCCACTCAGTCCCATGAGGACCCTCCAACCAGCCCCGCTAAACCACGCCCCTTTATAAAGCCCACCCCTTTACCGGAGCCCCTCCCACCAACCACCCAGCCCCCTCCACAAAGCCCCGCCTACAGGAAAACTCCCTGTGATGGCCCCGCCCCCGCCGCCAATAAGCCCCGCCCCTCCCCACCCAATCGCCTGCGGGGCCGGCCCCCCTCCCCAGTCCCCGGCAAGACCCGGGCCCACAGAACTGGTCTTTGTGCCCCTCCCCCCCGTCCGTAAAAGGTGCGGGCCCCGGGCACCCGGGGCGGGGGCAAGTCCGGCGGGACCCAGAGCCGGATGAGTGCACCTCGCAGGTAGGGCGCGGGGGTTCGGGGGCCCTGGGGCGGCCCCGGGAGGCCGGGAAAGCCAGTCGGCTTTCCTCTTTAATTACTTACACCTCCCTCTGGGCGCCGACATTTTGGGCAGCGGGGGCAGCGTCACTTCCACCCGGGGGGCCCCTCGACTTCCGCCTCGGCTCCCTTCTCCCCCGCGCTCCCCCTCCCCCCGCCTTCCTGGCCGCCCCCTCCCAGCCGCCCGCCCCTCTCCCTCGTTCCCGTCCCTTTCCCAGCGCCAGCAGTTCGCGAAGCCAGGTAGGCGCCATCTTGGATGAGGGCAGGAGGAGGGGCGGGGTTCGGGGTGACCCTGCGCCATGCAGACTAAGGGCAGCGCGCCGGTTAACATGTTAGAGGTGCACCGGGAGACACGAGACCTCCAAGTCCGCCGGCCGCGGTAGAGAGAGAGGAGGCCAGAGCGGGCTCCATCTTGCCCTCAGCCCTCCCGGAGGCTTTGAAGCTGGTCGGGCGCCATGTTAACTACGGGAAGGAGCAGCCATTTTCCCGCTCCTCATCGTTTCGGTACCTGGGTTTCACTGGGCCCCCGACCGGGCGCCGTGTGGGAGGGAAGGCATTTCTACCTGGTTGTCATGTGTTGGCGGGTTACTTCCCGCTCGGGGCCAGCGAGGGCGCCGGGAGGTCGGGCGCGAGCGTGAGCGGCCCTGAGGCCCCAGCGCGACCCTTTGTTCCCCGCGGGCGCGGGTCCGACCGGGAAGGGAGTGGGCGGGGCCTCCGGGGCCGCTCCGTGGGGCGGGGCCGTCGCGCGCGTGCGCGCAGTCAGGGGACGGGCCCCCTCGCCCCCGCCCCTTCCCACGCGTCGGCCCGGTCGCCCCCCCGCACGCGCACACTCGCGAGCCCCCGGCGGCATGCAAATGAGGTACCCGAGAGGAGGGGTCCGGGCGGGGGGCGGGAGCGGAGGGAGGGGAGGAGGGGGCCGCGCGCGCCGGGAGCGCCGGGAGCGCGTCCCCCACACCTGCTCCTGCTCCCGCGCCCGCGCTCTGGGCGCCGTGCGCTCGCCGCCGACCTCGCGCTCCCGGTGGAGCCAGCCGGGCGCGCGCGCAGACCCCCTTTCCTGGCGGCATCGCCGGCTGCGGCCCGGCGCCACTGATTGCCGGCTTCTGCAGGGCTCGCCCGCCCCCGCCCACCCATCCCCCACGCGCTCCGGGCTGGCGGTGGGCGAGGGTCGGGACACCACCCCACCCCAAAGGCAGTGGTTGTCCTTCAGTCCAGTCCCCTCCCCAGAGCGCACCGTGTGATTCTGGAGACCATCTGTGCGCCTGTTCCAAGGGGTCGCAATGACATCTGCAGCCCCTGCTCCTAACTGCACCTGTGCTCCCCCCTCCCTCCACCTGGGGACACCCCAGCTCTGATGATGATGATGATGATGGTTGCTGTGGTTTATTGTATCCTTACTCTGTGTCAACGGACAGCCCTGGTATATCCATTTCCCAGGACCATAAGACCCTATGATGTCCCCTTGGCCCTGAGTCCCTTTTTTCTCACTCCCGGGGTGGGCCATTGTGTCCAAATCTTGGCCCGGCCACTGCCTAGCAGAGGGAGCTTGGGCAGCTGGCATGGCTCCCCTGCGCCCGGGTTTCCCCATTTGCCAAGTGAGGGCGGTTGTGACCTTCTCAGAGGGCTGATGTCTCCCGATGCTCTGTGTCCTGAGCGGTTTCTGTGAATCATCATGGCATGTCCCCGGGAGGCGGTGGAACTCCGTCCTATTGTACAGAAGGCTTAACTGAGGCTCGGGAAAGTGTGCACCTGGCCCAGAGCCACACACAGAGCGACAGACTCAGGAATGAAACCCAGAACATCTGCCTCCGGAGACTAGACTCCAGTGTATTTCCTCACCAGCCGCTGGGGGTCAGACACCACCACCTGGGAGCATGGCCTTTCTTCCGGTCCTGCCCTGGCCCTCCCACTTCTGCGATCAAGAGCGCGGACAGGCCTCTGTAGCCCTGGAGTTTGCTGGGCGCTCTGCCTTGAGGATCACAGCACTGGCCTGTACCCTCAGTTGGACTCTCTCCTCCCTTGAAGATTTTTCTTTATTTTGGCTCAAATTGACCTTGAACTTCGTGATCCGTGGCAGGGGTGAGGGAGGCCTGGGGCACGAGTCTGGGGCTCAGGACAGTGCCTGTTTACCAGCTGGCACAGAATTATCCTGTCCTTTGACTCCCCAGCTTGGCTACCATTGTGCATCCAGGTGAATGTCAGCCATGCCCAGGTCGCGAGACCCAGACAGAGGGAAGGGCGAGGTCTCAGGGAACCAGGGGCGCTCCAGACCTACCCTGCACT
This sequence comes from Myotis yumanensis, assembly GCF_028538775.1. Lineage (NCBI taxonomy): Eukaryota > Metazoa > Chordata > Mammalia > Chiroptera > Vespertilionidae > Myotis > Myotis yumanensis. The sequence continues at coordinate 2,839,636 of NW_027223774.1, read as the reverse complement.
GACGGCTGCCCCCTTTCTCCTCGTAGCCCGGCTCCAGTACCCAGACCCAAGTCCTCCACTGCTCAATGGACAGCCCCAGCCCAGACCAGTTGCCTTCGCCTTTGCCTGGGGAGGAAGAGAAACCTCTGGCCTTACCTTCTTCTGTCCCCCGGGGCCGCCCAAGTGAGCGTCCCGGAGGGGCCTCCTCCTCCAATCAGACGCTCAAGGCCTGTCCCCCTCGCAAGCGGGGCCGCCCCCCCAAGTCAGGGCAGGAGCCCCCACTGGCACAGGGGGTGACAGCCCCGGTGGGCAGCGGCGGAGATGGCAACGACCTCCTGCTGATCGATGATCAGGGTGTGCCCTATACCGTCTCAGAAGGGGCCTTGGCTGACGGGCCAGAGGGATCGGGCCCCAAGAAGACCCCGCACTTCTGCCCCGTGTGCCTGCGGGCCTTCCCCTACCTCTCGGACCTGGAGCGCCATAGCATCTCGCACTCCGAGCTGAAGCCACACGAGTGCAAGGACTGCGGCAAGACCTTCAAGCGGTCCAGCCACCTGCGGCGGCACTGCAACATCCACACTGGCCTAAGGCCCTTCCGCTGCCAGCTCTGCCCCCGCCGCTTCCGCGAGGCTGGCGAGCTGGCACACCACCACCGCGTCCACTCCGGGGAGCGCCCCTACCAGTGCCCCATCTGCCGGATGCGCTTCACAGAGGCCAACTCTCTCAGGCGCCATGCCAAACGCAAGCACCCCGAGACCATGGGAGCCCCCGTGTGTCCCCCAGAACCAGGGCCTGAGCTACCGTGGGACCACGAGGGCATCCTGGCCACAGAAGGGCCTGAGGAAGAGGAGGAGGAGCCCGAGGGAAAAGAGCTGGCCTGACCCACACCCCCGGCCAGGTTTAGGGCTGGGGGTTCAGCTGGTGCTGCGCCTGGGCCCTGTAGCCCAGACACCCTCCTGTCTGGTGGGATTCTTGTTGGGGGCGGGGGTTGCAGGTGAGGACCGCAACTTCTGGTGGGCCCTGCTGCCTTCTGCCGCCTTCTCCCGGACTTACAGGCCCTTGGACGCAGGGGCCTCGGAAATAAATCACTGCCGCCTGGCTTCCCTGTGTGTTCAGTGCTGGTACAGGGCCTGGCCTTCCCCTGCTTCTCTTTTTCTTGTTAGAAAGAGGAAGGGAGAGGGAGAGAATCGGGATCGGCTGCCTCCTTCACTCCCCCTACTGGGGTCAAGCCCCAAACCCAGGCATGTGACCTGACCAGAAAGTGAACCAGCGACCTCCAGGTGCATGGAGTGACTCTCAGCCAACTGAGCCACACTGGCCAGGGCTACTCCTCCTTTTCAAATGCCCTCTGCCCCTACACCACCCATGGGAGTGCATGGGATTTGGGAGGACTCCATGTCATGTGCCTCTAACTTGGTGATAAAGAAGTGGCTTGGCGGCAGCCTCTGTCCCCTCTCCTGGCTCTAGCAGACCCCGAAGCAGTTGCCTAAATATCCACTCTAAGGAAAACATTGAACTTTCTGTGCAGATGACACTCCAGGCCCACCCTCCCCCAGTCCAGCCAGGTTCCTGGAAACTCTGCAGCCACCACTTTGCCCCATCTACTTTTCCTGACAGCGTTTGGAAGGAAAAACCGAGTTGATAGTAGTGGTTAGAACTGATAACTTCGCTAGGGGTTAGGTAGGTAAAGGGCTGTGGCCTGGAGGGGTGTGGACTGAGCAACTAGGCTTACTGGGCAGGTAGGTGAGAACTGTGGGCGGGGCTTAGGAGAAGGCCTCTATGAGCTGGGGTGGTGCTTAAATTGGCTTAAGGGCTGTGGGCAGTGAGTGAGAGGGGTCTAGAGGTATGGGTAGGGTTTAGCTGAGAGGAGGGCCTTCAAGGGGACACTAGGAGAGCAAGATGTCAGGAGGGGTGGGCATGACTGCTGTTCAGGCCAAGGAGAGAGGGGGAACCTAAGAGGAGTGACTGAGGGAATTCCCGAGAGGGGGAGCTTAGCAGGATGGGCCCAATAGAACTGGGCGGAGCTGTGGGGGCAGAGCTGAGTCAGGGGCGAGGTTTGCAGGAATATATGAGGGGCAATGCAGGTGAGGAAAAGCTGTGGTTCTGATTTCAGCCTACACCGGACTTGCCTGAAGGATATTTCATTTTATTTTTTAATATAATTATAGTTGACATACACTCATTAGTGTCAGGTCTCTAACCTTGGTGCGGTGTTTCTGTACATTATGAAATGATCACGATAAGTGGTTGCCACCTGTCACCATACAAAGCCATTACGGTATTATTGACTGTGTCCCCTATTCTGTACCTGACATCGCTGTGACTTATGTATTTTATAACTGGAAGTTCTACGCCCAGGGTTTCTGGTTCAGAGCTTCTGGATCAGGGCCCTGAGAATTTCCTTTTCTAACCATTTCCCGGTGATGCCGCTGTTAGGTCGGAGGGAAGTCCAGGAGCCGGGTGCATGCAATCGCAAGGCAGCTGGTGATGCAGATACTGGTTCCTTCCTGGAACCCGTAACAGACCTGCCCGGGTGTTAAGGGGCAACCCGTAAGAGACGACGGCCAGGGCCAAAGGGTAGACTTTAGGAGCCTTTATTCAGCTGGCCAGCGTCTGCAGTGCCAGTACCCCACCGAAGCGAGGACCGGAACTGCAGCCCCGACCAGATGTAGAAGTGAGCTTTTATTCACAAAAACCACAAAACGGCTGGCCAAACACACACAAAGGTCGCTGGTCCATTTCTCATACCTTTGAAAGGTTAGGTTCCTGGAACCCGTCATCCCTGGCTAAACCGTGACCTGCTCTTTTTGCCTGTAAAAGATGTGAAGAGGAAGCTGTAGTCTTTGCAACAGAGCCAGAGACTGCGATGACCTAAGTTAACTGTAAGCTACGATTGTTCCTCCGCCCTGGGGCGTCATTACACCGGAACCTGTAACAGACCTGCCCGCGGGGAGACTCCCACAGCTCCTGCTCCCGCCCTCACTGAGCAGGTGTATACAGAAGTGCCTCCACTCCTCTTTGGCGAGGCTTCACTGGACCCTTACAGATTAAAGTTCCTCTTTCTGACTGGCCTGGCTCTCTGACCTTGTCTCCTGTGCCGCGAACCTCACAGCAGGTAGGGCGCGGGGGTTCGGGGGCCCTGGGGCGGCCCGGGGAGGCCGGGAAAGCCAGTCGGCTTTCCTCTTTAATTACTTACACCTCCCTCTGGGCGCCGACATTTTGGGCAGCGGGGGCAGCGTCACTTCCACCCGGGGGGCCCCTCGACTTCCGCCTCGGCTCCCTTCACCCCGCGCTCCCCCTTCCTCCCGCCTTCCTGGACGCCCCCTCCCAGCCCCAGCCCCGCTCCCTCGTTCCCGTCCCTTTCCCGGCGCCAGCAGTTCGCGAAGCCAGGTAGGCGCCATCTTGGATGAGGGCAGGCGGAGGGGCGGGGCTCGGGGTGACCCTGCGCCATGCGGACTGAGGGCAGCGCGCCAGGCGTGCGGCTCCTCCGCGCGGGGTCGCGCAGATGAGGGCAGTCCTGAGCCCACGTCTGCCGTCTTAGGCTCCCCCCGACCCCCCCGGGTAACATGTTAGAGGTGCACCGGGAGACACGAGACCTCCAAGTCCGCCGGCCGCGGTAGAGAGGAGGCCGGAGCGGGTTCCATTTGCCCTCAGCCCTCCCGGAGGCTTTGAAGCTGGTCGGGCGCCATGTTAACTACGGGAAGGGGCAGCCATTTTCCCGCTCCTCATCGTTTCGGTACCTGGGTTTCACTGGGCCCCCGACCGGGCGCCGTGTGGGAGGGAAGGCATTTCTACCTGGTTGTCATGTGTTGGCGGGTTACTTCCCGCTCGGGGCCAGCGAGGGCGCGGGGAGGGCGGGGGCGGGCGTGAGCGGCCCCGAGGCCCTAGCGCGACCCTTTGTTCCCCGCGGGCGCGGGTCCGACCGGGAAGGGAGTGGGCGGGGCCTCCGGGGCCACTTCGTGGGACGGGGCAGTCGCGTGCGCGCAGTCAGGGGACGGGCCCCCTCGCCCCCGCCCCTTCCCACGCGTCGGCCCGGTCGCCCCCCGCACGCGCACACTCGCGAGCCCCGGCGGCATGCAAATGAGGTACCCGAGAGGAGGGGTCCGGGCGGGGGGCGGGAGCGCGCCCCCCACACCTGCTCCTGCTCCCGCGCCCGCGCTCTGGGCGCCGTGCGCTCGCCGCCGACCTCGCGCTCCCGGTGGAGCCAGCCGGGCGCGCGCGCAGACCCCCTTTCCTGGCGGCATCGCGGGCTTTGGCCCGATGCTGCTCAATGAGCCGCCCCCACAAGGCCCGCGGCACCGTCACCCCACCCCCTCAACCCCGCCCCGGCGCGCTCCGGGCTGGGGGTGGGCGAGGGTCGTGACACCACCCCAACCCCAAAGGCAGTGGTTGTCCTCCAGTCCAGTCCCCTCCCCGGAGCGCACCGTGTGATTCTGGAGAAGCAGGTGCCCCGCCATCTGTGCGCCTGTTCCAAGGGGTCGCAGTGACATCTGCAACCCCTGCTCCTAACTGCACCTGTGCCCCCCCCTCCACTTGGGGACACCCCAGCTCTGACGATGATGATGATGATGATGGTTGCTGTGGTTTATTGTGTCCTTACTCTGTGTCAATGGACAGCCCTGGTATATCCATTAGCCAGGACCAGCGGGACCCCATGATGTCCCCTTGGCCCTGAGTTCCTTTTTTCTCACTCCCGGGCTGGCCATTGTGTCCGAATCTTGGCCCGGCCACTTCCTAGAGGTGGGAGCTTGGGCAGCTGGCATTGCTCCCCTGTGCCCGGGTTTCCCCATTTGCCAAGTGAGGGTGGTTGTAACCTTCTCAGAGGGCTGATGTCTCCCGATGCTCTGTGTCCTGAGCGGTTTGTGTGAATCATCCTCATGGCATGTCCCCGGGAGGCAGTGGAACTCCGTCCTATCCGTCCTATCCATCCTATTGGGCAGAAGGCTTAACTGAGGCTTGGAAAAGTGCACCTGGCCCAGAGCCACACACAGAGCGACAGACTCAAGAATCTGTTAGATCAGAGGGAAGTCCAGGCGCCGATAAATGCAATTGCAAGGCAGATGGTGATGCAGATACTGGTTCCTTCCTGGAACCTGGAACAGACCTGCCCGAGGCAGAAACTCCCACAGCTCATCCTCCCCCGCCCTCACTGAACAGCTGTATAAAAAAGTGCCTCTACTCCCTTTTGGCGAGACTTCACTGGCCCCACCCTTGGACCCGTGAACCTCGCCCGGCAGTGCAGATTAAAGTTACTCTTTTTAACCTCCCTGGCTCTCTGACCTTGTCTCCTGTGCCGCGAACCTTACATTTGGTGCCAAAACTCAGGAGGTGCAAGCACCCCATCTGACCGTCCCCCTACAGTCTGGGGTGCCCTCCTCTCCCTTCTCATGGCTCAGGATCCCCCGGCTTTTCCCTTTAGCGGTATTCCCGGCCCGTGCTGATCCCTGGCGGTCTTGCCCGCTGTTCTCCGGACCCTTCTGGGAAAGGTTCACCGGACCCCGGGAGGTAGTGGAGACATCCCTGCGGCCCCTTGGTCCCTCTGTCCGTAGCTTGGCTAAACGATTGGGACGCTGGTCCTTTAGCCCCGGCTACTGACTGACCTCAGGAATCGAGCACGAGTAATCAAAATTCTAAACCTGATCCGAGCACACCTCTAGGGTGCCTGCTCGCCAACCAGGCTAAACTGGGCCTGTCCCAGGATCTGCATCCTAAACGCCTCATTCACTTCTGTAACATGGCACAGCTCAGTGTGAACTGGACAGCAGGTCAAAATGGCCCGAAAACAGGACTTTTGATTTTAACATCCTTACTGACCTCAGTAATTTCTGCCGGCGAACCGGGAAGTGGCCCAAGGTCCCATATGTCCAGGCCTTTTTCTGTCTTCGCTCTTGCTCCTCCCTCTGTTCCTCCTGTTCCTCTGCCCAGGTTCTCCTGGCTCGTGAGAAACATACTCCGCCTACTGATACCCCTCCACTTTCTGCCTTATCTGAACCTCCCGAAAATCTTTCCTCCCCTCCAACTCGTCGGACTCCCTACCCAGACCCTTTCCCCAAAGCTCCTTCTGCCTCATTGTCCGCACCCTCTCCTCCACCCTCCCTACCCGACCTCCCTCCACTACCCCCTCCTGTAATGCCTTCTCCCCTACCTGCTGACCACCCCCCTCCTTCGCCCCACTCCTGGGACACTGCCACAGTCACCCGCCGCAGGAGCCGGAAGCTCAAGCTGCCTGGTGACTCCCCCTCCCCCACCCCCGCCTGCTTCCCCAGTCAACAAACACACATGTTCGCAGGCCCCTCCTCTCCTCTGTCCCCTCCGAGAGGTTGCAGCATCTGAGGGAGTTGTCCAGGTCCATGTTCCCTTCTCTCTGTCGTATCTCTCCCAGATTGAGAAGCGGCTGGGGTCCTTTTCTGCCAACCCCACTGCGTTCACCAAGGAATTCCGATTCCTCTCTCAAGCCTATGACCTCACCTGGCATGACATCCATGTCATTTTTTTCTTCCACCCTAACGTCAGATGAAAGGGAAAGAGTCTTGGGGGCAGCAATGGACCACGCAAATCAGGTCTACCTTACAGATGTCAATATGCCGGTAGGGGCCAGGCCATCCCTTGCCAAGAGCCGGGCTGGGAGTAACAACTAGATACCCCCGAAGGCCAAAACGGGCGCCGACACGGAGACCAGATGCTCCAATACCTGATGGCCAGTATACAGGCCATCTCCCACAAGGTAGTTAATTTTGACAAAGAGAAATTACTTGGGTACCAGATGAGAACCCCGCGGTCTTCCTTAACAGGCTGACTGAGGCTCTGACCTTGTATGCTCGTCTGGACCCTGGGTCCCCAGCTGGAGCAACAGTTTTAGCCACCCACTTCATCTTGCAGTCGGCCCCAGATATTCGAAAAAAGTTAAAAAAAGGCTGAGGATGGCCCTCAAACCCTGGTCCGAGATCTAGTAAACGTGGCCTTTAAGGTTTTTTTGTTTTGTTTTGTTTTGTTTTTATAAATATATTTTATTGATTTTTTTTACAGAGAGGAAGGGAGAGGGATAGAGAGTCAGAAACATTGATGAGAAACATCGAGCAGCTGCCTCCTGCACACCCCCCACTGGGGATGTGCCTGCAACCAAGGTACATGCCCTTGACCAGAATCGAACCCGGGACCCTTGAGTCCGCAGGCCGACGCTCTATCCACTGAGCCACACCGGTTAGGGCAACGTGGCCTTTAAGGTTTTTATTGCCCATGAGGAGCAGGCTGAGTCGGATCGGGAGGCCTGCCTTCGACAGAAGGTAGACCTGCAAACCCAAGCCCTGGTTGTGGCCCTGCGGCCGACGGCAGCCGAACATGGTCCCAAGGGGGCCATGGGCGGTGGGGGTGCAACAAGACGACAAACACCGCCTGAAGAATGCTTCAAATGTGGAAATGAAGGCCACCGGGAAAAGCAGTGCCCTCGGCCCCGGGCTCCAACCAAGCCCTGCCTGGCGTGCGGTCAAAGCGGTCAGTGGAAAAGTGACTGCCCCTGGAAAAGCAACGGGCCCTCTGCGTCTCAGCATGGAGGGGCCACCCTTCCAGGTCATGACCCGCTGCTGGCCATGCTGGGATTGGTCGAAGACTGAAGGTGCCCGGACTCGATGACCCCCATCACCCTCACCGAGCCCAGGGTAACACTCATGGTAGCTGGTAAGCTGGTCTCCTTCCTGGTCGATACGGGGGCTACCTTCTCTGTCCTGCCCTCATTTTAGGGCACGATCTCGGTCATGGGTATTGATGGCAAATCCACCTGCCCACTGGCCACTGGACCCCTTCCCTATCTCCTCGACGATAGCCCTATAACCCACTTGTTCCTAGTCGTGCCTTCATACCTCGTGCCCCTTTTAGGACGGGATTTCCTCACCAAACTAGGGGCCACTCTGCAGCTCGCTCGGAGCCCTTCAGCCTCCCTGCTTCTTCTGCTCCTGGCCTCCTCCCTTCACGGAGACACCGATCCCCAACTACCTGCGTCCCTTGTTGACCCAAAAGTGTGGGATACCTCTACCCCGGTGGTTACGAGACACCATGTCCCAGTCAAGATTAGACTTAAGGACCCCACCTCATTTCCCTCCCATCCCCAGTTTTTTATCTCCCTCACTCATCGCCAAGGGCTCAAGCCCCTCATTACTCAGCTTCTGGGGCAGGTTCTCCTCATACCTATCGACTCTCCCTGCAACACCCCCATCCTCCCAGTTAGGAAGGCAGATGGGACCTACAGGCTGGTTCAGGACCTCCGGCTGATCAATGAATCGGTGGTCCCCATCCACCCGGTGGTCCCTAATCCTTACACTCTCCTTTCACACATCCCATCCTGTACCACCCACTTTTCCATCCTTGACCTCAAGGATGCCTTCTTTACCATCCCTCTGGACCCAGACTCTTTTCATCTGTTTGCATTTACTTGGGAGGACCCAGACGAGCAGGTATCCTGCCAACTCGCCTGGACGGTCCCGCCCCAGGGGTTCAGAGACAGTCCTCACCTGTTTGGCCAGGCCCTAGCCAGAGACCTCCAACAATGCTGGTTAGAACCCAGCACTCTTCTCCAGTATGTAGATGATCTCCTTCTCTGCAGCCTCTCCCTGGACATATCCCAGAGGCATACAGCTGATCTCCTCAACTTTCTAGGGGACAGTGGATACCATGTGTCCCCTGCCAAGGTCCAACTGTCGGCCCCCACCATCACTTACTTGGCGATCTGTCTGACACCCAATTCCCGAGGACTGACAGTTGACCGAGCGCAAGCAATGTGAGACCTCCAGCCTCCCACTTCTGCAGACCATATCTTGTCCTTTTTGGGACTGGTAGGATTCTTCCACCATTGGTTCCCAAACTTTGCCCTTCTAGCTCAGCCCCTATACCAGGCCGCTAAAGAAACACCAGTGGGCCCCCTCTCCTCACCTCCCTCTTTGGCCAGGCTTTCTCTAAGCTCCAGGATACCCTCTGGCATCCCCCCCCCCCCCCCCCTCCTGGACATCTCTAAGCCTTTCCAACTATTTACTGATGAAAGACAGGGAATGGCTATTGGGGTCCTCACCCAGCCCCTAGGGCCGGCCTTTACCCCCGTGGCCTACCTGTCTAGACAGCTTGACCCCACGGTCTGGGGATGGCAGTCCTGCCTCCAGGCTCTGGCTGCAGCTGCCGCTCTCACCAAGGAAGCCCAAAAAATCTGCCTCCAACAACCCCTACAGGTCTTCTACACCCATAGACTACAGGATCTCCTGTCCCACCGATCCCTATCTCTCCTTGCCCCCTCTCGCATGCAGGAGCTCCATCTCCTATTCCTCCAGAATCCTGACATCTCCCTGACCCAGTCCCCAGCCCTGAACCCGGCCACTCTCCTTCCCGCTCCCTCCACCCTACCTGTGGCAATGCACTCCTGTCCCGAGGTCATCGAGGCCCTCACTCAGCCTCGGGCAGGACTCTCAGATTCTCCTCTCTCCAATCCTGACTTAACTCTGTTTGTAGATGGAAGCTCATGCCTAGATCCCCAGGGACGTTGGAAAGCCTCCTATGCAGTAGTAACTCCCGAGCGGACCCTGAAGGTGGCCCGACTCCCCCCGGGTAGAAGTCCTATCTTTTTGGCTCCAACTTATTCAACACACTCAACCATTCTTCAACGAGACCCGCACCCTGCCCAGTGTCTCGCACTGCTTTCTATGCGCCTCTCTCCAAAGACCTTTGCTGGCTGCCGTCCCACTCATAACCCCTCCAGGAACCCAGGGGCAAGGTGAATGTCAGCCTCCCTTGGCTGGCATTCCTTTTCGGGAATCTGAAACTCCAAAGCCCACCCTGCCCCCATGGATATGCTACCAGACCAGTAATCCGGTAACTGGGGACAAGTCACTTGGAACTTTACCCAAAACCATACCACAGCCAGTCCCACCAAGGCCAGCCCGGGTACCTTCTTTTGATGCAACGACACCTCAAGCAACTGCATAAACTCCTCTGACCCCAGGCCTTGCTTTGTGGTCACAGTAGTTCCCCAACTAACTTTGTATGGAGAGTCGGAGCTTACCTGGCTGCTCCCTTCATCCCACCCCCGGGCCCGCTGGGCTGCCTTCCTCCTGTCATGTTAAGGGTGAGTGTTGCTCGGTAGGCCTCGCCGGTGGAGGGCGGGGGGGGCTGGGAACAGCCTAGTCTCTGCTCAGGATTTCAATGACAAGCTTCAAATAGCCCTGGAGTCTACTACCACCTCCTTAGCCTCCCTACAGCGGAAAGTAACATCAGTAGCCCAAGTAACTCTACAGAACCAACGGGCCCTAGACCTTCTTACTGCAGAAAAGGGAGAAACCTGCATATTCCTTCAGGAAGAATGCTGCTACTACATCAACGAGTCCGTAGTAATGGAGCAAAACGTGCAGACCCTGACTAGGCTGAGTGAAGAACTACGTGCAAGACACTCCCGGGACAACTCTCTTTTCAGCTGGTTCAAAGCCCCTTAGGTACCTGGATCCTACCCATAAAAGGGCCCCTAATTCTCACCTGTGTCTTTTTTTTCCTAGCCCCCTGCCTCCTCAAGTTCATCTGCTCCTGGATCGCGGAGATGTCACTGGTGACTGTAAGTCAGCTCCTGCTCCACCCCTACACTTGGCTGCCCTCAGACCTGCCTCTGCCTGACCCTGGCCTTTAAAACCACTCTCCCTTTTTGCCCCTGGTCAGCAGGAAGTAGCTAAGACGATTTCGGCGCCCCCTATCACCAAAAGGCCGGGATGTTAGGTCGGAAGGAAGTCCAGGAGCAAATGCATGCAATCTCAAGGCAAATGGTGACACAGATACTGGATTCTTCCTGGAACCTGTAACAGACTTGCCTGAGGCGGAAACTCCTACAGCTCATGCTTCCCCGCCCTCACTGAACAGCTGTATAAAAAAAGTGCCTCCACTCCCTTTTGGCGCTACTTCACTGGCCCCGCTCTTGGACCCATGAACCTCGCCCGGGTGCGCAGATTAAAGTTCCTGTTTTTGACTTGCCTGGCTCTCTGACCTTGTCTCCTGCATCGCGAACCTTACAGAATCAAACCCAGAACATCTGCCTCCGGAGACTAGACTCCAATGTATTACCTCACCTGCCGTTCGGGGTCAGACACCACCCGGGAGCACGGCCTTTCTTCCGGTCCTGCCCTGGCCCTCCCACTTCTGCGATCAAGAGCACGGACAGGCCTTTGTATCCCTGGAGTTTGCTGGGCGCTCTGCCTTGAGGATCACAGCACTGGCCTGTACCCTCAGTTGGACTCTCTCCTCCCTTGAAGATTTTTCTTTATTTTGGCTCAAATTGACCTTGAACTTCGTGATCCATGGCAGGGGTGAGGGAGGCCTGGGGCATGAGTCTGGGGCTCAGGACAGTGCCTGTTTACCAGCTGGCACAGAATTATCCTGTCCTTTGACTCCCCAGCTTGGCTACCATTGTGCATCCAGGTGAATGTCAGCCATGCCCAGGTCGCGAGACCCAGAGGGATGGGCAAGGTCTCAGGGAACCAGGGGCGCTCCAGACCTACCCTGCACTGACGGCTGCCCCCTTTCTCCTCGTAGCCCGGCTCCAGTACCCAGACCCAAGTCCTCCACTGCTCAGTGGACACCCCCAGCCCAGACCCGTTGCCTTCGCCTTTGCCCAGGGAGGAAGAGAAACCTCTGGCCTTACCTTCTTCTGTCCCCCGGGGCCGCCCGAGTGAGCGTCCCGGACGGGCCTCCTCCTCCAATCAGACGCTCAAGGCCTGTCCCCCTCGCAAGTGGGTACGCCCCCCCAAGTCAGGGCAGGAGCCCCCGCCGGCAAAGGTGGTAACAGACCCGATGGGCGGTGGCTGTGATCGCAGTGACCTCCTGCTGATCGATGATCAGGGTGTGACTTATACCGTCTCAGAAGGGGCCTTGGCTGATGGGCCCGAGGGCTTGGGCCCCAAGAAGACCCCGCACTTCTGCCCCGTGTGCCTGCGGGCCTTCCCCTACCTCTCGGACCTGGAGCGCCATAGCATCTCGCACTCCGAGCTGAAGCCACACAGGTGCAAGGATTGTGGCAAGACCTTCAAGCGGTCCAGCCACCTGTGGTGGCATGCAACATCCACACAGCCCTAAGGCCCTTCCGTTTCCAGCTCTGCCCCCGCCGCTTCCGCGTCCATCCGGGGAGCGCCCCTACCAGTGCCCCATCTGCCGGATGCGCTTCACAGAGGCCAACTCTCTCAGGCGCCATGCCAAACGCAAGCACCCCGAGACCATGGGAGCCCCCGTGTGTCCCCCAGAACCAGGGCCTGAGCTACCGTGGGGACCACGAGGGCATCCTGGCCACAGAAGGGCCTGAGGAAGAGGAGGAGGAGCCCGAGGGAAAAGAGCTGGCCTGACCCACACCCCCGGCCAGGTTTAGGGCTGGGGGCTCAGCTGGTGCTGCGCCTGGGCCCTGTAGCCCAGACACCCTCCTGTCTGGTGGGATTCTTGTTGGGGGCGGGGGTTGCAGGTGAGGACCGCAACTTCTGGTGGGCCCTGCTGCCTTCTGCTGCCTTCTCCCGGACTTACAGGCCCTTGGACGCAGGGGCCTCGGAAATAAATCACTGCCGCCTGGCTTCCCTGTGTGTTCAGTGCTGGTACAGGGCCTGGCCTTCCCCTGCTTCTCTTTTTGTTGTTAGAAAGAGGAAGGGAGAGGGAGAGAATCGGGATCGGCTGCCTCCTTCACGCCCCCTACTGGGGTCAAGCCCCAAACCCAGGCATGTGACCTGACCAGAAAGTGAACCAGCGACCTCCGGTTACATGGAGCAACTCAGCCAACTGAGCCACACTGGCTAGGGCTACTCCTCCTTTTCAAATGCCCTCTGCCCCTACACCACCCATGGGAGTGCATGGGATTTGGGAGGACTCCATGTCACGTGCCTCTAACTTGGTGATAAAGAAGTGGCTTGGCGGCAGCCTCTGTCCCCTCTCCTGGCTCTAGCAGACCCCGAAGCAGTTCCCTAAATATCCACTCTAAGGAAAACATTGAACCTTCTGTACAGATGACACTCCAGGCCCACCCTCCCCCAGTCCAGCCAGGTTCCTGGAAACTCTGCAGCCACCACTTTGCCCCATCTACTTTTCCTGACGGCGTTTGGAAGGAAAAACAGTTGATAGTAGTGGTTAGAACTGACAACTTTGCTAGGGGTTAGGTAGGTAAAGGGGTGTGGCCTGGAGGGGTGGGGACTGAGCAACTAGGCTTACTGGGCAGGTAGGTGAGAACTGTGGGCGGGGCTTAGGAGAAGGCCTCTAAGAGCTGGAGTGGTGCTTACAGTGGCTTAAGGGCTGTTGGCAGTGAGTGAGAGGGGTCTAGAGGTATGGGTAGGTTTTAGCTGAGAGGAGGGGCTTCAAGGGGACACTAGGAGAGCAAGGTGTCAGGAGGGGTGGGCATGACTGCTGTTCAGGACAAGGGGAGAGGGGGAACCTAAGAGGAGTGTCTGAGGGAATCCCCCAGAGAGGGGGAGCTTAGCAGGGTGGGCCCAATAGAACTGGATGGAGCTGCGCGGGCAGAGCTGAGTCAGGGGCGAGGCTTGCAGAAATATATGAGGGGCAATGCAGGTGTGGAAAAGCTGTGGTTTTGACTTCAGGCTGCACGGGAATTGTCTGAAGGATATTTCATTTTATTTTTTAATAGAATTATAGTTGACATACACTCATTAGTGTCAGGTCTCTAACCGTGGTGCGGTGTTTCTGTACATTATGAAATGATCACGATAAGTGGTTTCCACCTGTCACCATACAAAGCCATTACGGTATTATTGACTGTGTCCCCTATTCTGTACCTGACATCGCTGTGACTTATGTATTTTATAACTGGAATTTCCTATGCCCAGGGTTTCTGGTTTAGAACTTCTGGAGCAGGGGCCCTGAGAATTTCCTTTCTAACCATTTCCCGGGTGATGCCGCTTCTGCTGGTGTTTGGACCATAGCGTGAGAACCACTGCTTTAAGGGAATGCTTTAGGAAAGGTTGGAAGCACAGAGATCACATTGAAATTGTGAGACAGGGAGTTTATATGCTAGGGGGTGGAGGGCGGGGCTTAAGTAAGGGCGTGATTTGGCCTAAGAATCCGTGAGGGCGGAGCTTAAGAGGAAGAGGTGGACTTCTAGAGGGTAGGGTCTTGGAGGTGGGGATGGACTCGAGAAAATTAGTGGGACCAAGGCAAAGAGGACGCATTTGGAGAGGTCAGGGAGCTTATAATTAAGCTCTGAAAAAAGTGCTTCAGGTAGGGGGCGGGGCTTAAGCGTGAGATTTGTGCGGTGGGCGTGGTTTAACCCAATGACCAGAGATGTGGGCGGTGCCCTAAGTAGCGGGCGCTCACAGCGCAGGCGCACTGGCTCTGGTCGCTCGCCGGAAGTGGGCTAGGCTTTCCCGGCCAGCGCTCCCCCCAGGCCAACGCGCAAGCGCACTTCCCTCTCCCGGCCGCCACCGCCGCCGCCTCCTCTTTTAGCTGCTCCGAGACGAACGCGACTTCCGTTTCCGGGCGGACGGGCAGGCGGGCGGCGCGGGGCTGCCGGGGAGGGGGAGGAGGCGGCACTTCCGGTCAGGCCCTCGGGTCTCCCCAGAGCAGCGGCGCCTCCTCCGCCTCCTCGGCCTCCTCCCGGCGGAGACCCCCGGCGCCGGTGAGTGACGGGGCGCGTGGCCTGGAGGCCCGGGGACAGAGGGGGCGGGGGGTCCCGCCCAAGCCCGTTCTGGTCCTCAGAACGTCCCCATCAGTGCTGCTCGCGCGGGGCCCTCGCCGGGGTCCCCCATGAGAGCACCCAGATATCTGCCTCATTGACGTTCCTACGTAGGACGGCGGCCAAAGCGCCCTCTTTCGTGTCGCTGCCCCGAACTGCTTTCTCATAGGCTTCCTTCTGCGTAGCCCCCCGGCATTGCCTCCTCGAGGACAGCCCCCCAAATGCCACCAGTGTCGCCTTCCCCAGGCAGACCAGCCGCCCCTGCACCCTCCGTTAGTAGACCCGATAGGTTGCCCCCGAAGAGTGTTGCATTTGCGCTTTATAACGGAATGTCCCCCTTTATCTCTGCCCCCACACACAGCTCCCAGAACTCCCAACCACCCCTTCAACGCCCCCTTCGCTGGGGTAAAAATACTTATTCTTCTGGTCAGCAGCCAAGAATGCTTTTTTTATCTTTTGCACCGCCCTCCTCCCAGTCATTCCCCGGGAAAATACCCCTTTCAACACCCCCAGACCCTCCCGGCATTGAGCAGCTCCCTCTAGAGGTGTGAGCTCACACCCACATCCTCTCCCCCTTCAGGTAGGAACAGCCCGGGCTCGCACCCCATCCTCCAGGTCAGGTCTTCCCGCGGGGCAGCGCCCCACCGAGGGCCTCGTCCTACTCTGTCCCCTCTCAGCCAGTTCTCGCTCCGTCCTCCTCGTCCCCCTGGAGCAGGCCCCCCAGTCTCCCTGGGCGGGAGCTCTTCTCCCCAGGCCTCCATTCACTCCCTCCTCCTTGAGGGATGTGCTCTGTTCTGGGTCCCATGCAGCTGCGAAGGAGGGGGAGGCACGGTCTTTCTGTCGGCTCTACTGTCCAGTTGAGACAGATCAAAAACAAGAAAACGAGCATGATCAGTGGTGCTTTCTGAGGGCCTGGTAGCTACTTCCGAGCTGCAACCTGACTGAGCAGAACTCACTTTGCCGTGCAGATTTGGGGGGTTGTTGCAGGCAGAGGGCAGAGCAGCGCAAAGGTCCTGAGCGGGGCGTGATGGTGGTGATGGGGGAGTGGCCCGAGAGGCCCCTGAGGTGGGAGCCAGGGGAGAGGATCTGTGATCTTACAGGGCCATGGCGGTGAGGGCATTGTGATCCGTTATTTGGCCTTTGTCCGCTCTACCAATCCCAGAATGCATTTCATTTGTCTGTTCAGCAGCTGTTTAATGAGCACCTACTGCACACTGGGAATGCGACAGAGAACAAACTAGACAGGACCCCTGTCCTCATGGGGTGCATGTGGTGGTTCATGGGGTAGAGAGTTACAAAACACGTCTGTGTGAAGGAAATGCAGCAGGATGAGGGCACGTGTTACAGGGACTGCGGGGTTAGAGGATGGTAAGAGGCCTCTTTCAAAAATTTCCCGGCCTCATCTTGTCCTTCACCAAAAAGGTACCCCTCCTCCAGGGCCACTGTGGCCCACCCTGGGCAATGCTCTGAGCTCCTCCCCCCAAGAACGAGATGGTTAACAGGCTGAGCTCTGGGTGCCACTGGTGTTCCTGTGGCTGAGCAAGCCACTCCCTCTTCTTCCAGCCTCGTTCTCACTCACTTAACAAGTATTTTTGGAGACAGGCACTGTGCTGGGTCCTGGGGGTAGAGCAGTGATTAGAACACAGGAGAGATCCTGTGTGCATGGAGCCCCCCTTCTGGAGGGGAGGCCACCCCAAGACAGACCAGCAGAGTGCACGGTTATCAGTGTGTGGCAGGGAGAGGGGGGCAGCGGGAGAGCGGGGCCGCTGGCCGGGTGACAGGTTCCAGGGGTCATGGAGAGCCTCACTGAGAGGTGACATTTGAGCGAAGACGTGCAGGTGGTGAGGGGGTGAGTCAGAGCATTCCGGGCAGGCGTCGCAGCCAGTGCAAAGGCCCGAGCGGGGATGCCGCTGGCACACTGGGCAGCCAGAGGCTGTGGGCTGTGCAGGTCATCACAGGGCCTTTGAGTGGCGTGGGGGTCACTGCAGGGGTTCAGCAGAGGAGGGACGCGGTTTGGCCTTGATCCTCCTGCCTACAAATGACCTTGTGAGTCTGTCATGAAGTTCAGTTGAGACAAGCCACACAAGACACCCCCAGCGCTTGTTGGCCTTCGGTAACTGCTGGGGGCTGGTCAGGGCAGTGGATGAGACTCAGTGTGTTTGCAGTGTAAGGTGGAGTGGGACCTCATTTGGGAGGAATATTGAAAGGCAGCATGTTGTGGATGAGAGCCCGCACTGGAGCCCCGCTGCCTTCCTGGGACCCCTGGCCCTGGGGCCTGTGAGTGGTGTGACTTCAGGAGATCTGTTGACAGCTCTAGCCCTCAGCCTCTCCCTCTGTGAACAGAGTTCCTAGTTGTAACCATTGCTAGGATTATCAGGAAGACTCGCTGAGTGGATGCTGTAAAGGACTGAGGCGTGTACTTGGTGCGTAGAGAACACTCATTCAGTATCACATGCTATTCAGTGATGGCGAACCTATGACACGCGTGTCAGAGGTGACACACGAACTCATTTTTTTGGTTGATTTTTCTTGGTTAAATGGCATTTAAATATATAAAATAAATATCAAAAATATAAGTCTTTGTTTTACTATGGTTGCACATATCAAAAAATTTCTCTATGTGACACGGCACCAGAGTTAAGTTAGGGTTTTTCAAAATGCTGACACGCCGAGCTCAAAAGGTTCGCCATCACTGGCCTAGATGTTACCATTATCGTTACTGTGTTAAACTGGTACGTTATCATGAGGCAGCTTGTTGCAGGGGAGTGGCCCATAGGTCTTGGCCTCAAAGAGACTGGGAATCCCAACCTGCTTTCCCCTAAACTGGCTATCTGACCATGGGAACACACTCCCCGTTTCTCAGTTTCCCCACTTACAAAATGGGACCAGTAACGGCACAGGACTGTTGTGATATATCCAGGTGATGGTTCCTATTGATCCGGTCAAACAATGAACATGAGCTGTGTGACTGTGACTGGTTGCCATGGAACTACTGCCTCTTGAGACTCTTCCCTCATCATCCCTCTGCAGGAAAGCCTCCCCCGATACGTCTCCCCTTAGAAAGTCACCAACGTGCCCGAGCCGGTTTGGCTCAGTGGATAGAGTGTCAGCCCGGAGACCCAAGGGTCCCGGTTCAGTTCTGGGCAAGGGCACGTACTTCGGTTGTAGGCTCGATCCCCGGCCCTGGTCGGGAGAGTGCAGGAGGCAGCCAATCGATGTGTCTCTCTCACATCAATGTTTCTCTCTGTGTGCCTCTCCCCCTGCCTTCCACTCTCTCTAAAAATTGATGGAAAAATATCCTTGGGTGAGGATTAACAAAATAAATAAGGCTCCATGGAAAAGAAGGAAGGAAGGAAGGAAGGAAGGTAGGAAGGAAGGAAGGAAGGAAACTTTTGGGTGCCCTGAAAATGGAAATGTCTCTTATTTCCCAGTGGAATAATCATGAGCCTCATCAGTTCTGTCCCCCAGGAACACCCCTGCTCCTCTCTGACCCGCAGCCCTTCAACATCTACCCACTTGCCCTCAGAACATCACCATCCCTTGATTCCTTCTCCAGGGGACCCACCTCAGTGTCAGCTCAGATGCTGCTAAATGTTCCCCTCCCTTTATGAGGGAATTCTGGTCACCTTAGTCTCACCCTTTCACTCATTCAACAAATATTTATCAATAGAGGCATTTACAGCTATAAATTTACCTCTGAGCACTGCTTTAGCTGCATCCCCTGAGTATGTTGTGTTTCCATGCATCTACCTTCTCTAGTGATTTCTTCATGGGCCCACTGGTGACTTAGGAGGGTGCTGTTTCATTCCCACAAATCAGCAGATATTTATGGAGCACCCACACTGCCAGGCACTGTGCCAGGTGCCGGGGCACAGTGGCAAACAAGGCAGGCCAGTCCTTGCTGTTATGTGTGAAGGCCAGACAGGAAGCACAAGGCAAATGAAATAGACACAGTAAAGCAGTGGCAATGACCATGATGATAAAATGCAGCGGGACAAGGGGCTAGAAAGCAAGTGCTGAGGTGGAGGTGACATCCGAGCAGAGACCTGATGGAGGCAGGAGAGAGCCTTGAGATATGGGGCAGAGGGCACAGGCTCACCACATCGCCGTTCTGTCTGCTCAGGATGGCGACCACCTCCCTCCCACGTAATCCAGAGAACACCCCCAAATAAGGGCTCTCCCCCCGCTCCCCTGTTCCACCCCTAACTCCCTCCAACTCAGGGACCAATCCTACTGGAGGAGGGAGTGGGTCAAGTCACAGACTCACTCTGTGACTTGGGCAAGCCATTTGACCTCTCTCTGCCTTGTTTTCTCATTTGTCCGGTGGAGACAACATGGTCCCTGTGCCATAGTCCTGCAGAGTGTGGGGGTTCAGTGAGTTCCCCTGCACCCCTGCTCAGAAGGGCGGGGCCTACAGGAAGTGCCAGTCAGCGTAGCTGTTAGTAAGGCACTCTGATGGAGGTGAGCCCTGCAGGGCTTCTTCCCCAAGACCCCTCCCCTCCTGCCCCTCCTCTCTGCACCCCTCCACCCCCTGCTTCCTCCGCACCCACCTGCCACTCCAGCCCTGTCCCCCCACTGAGGTTCCACCCCAGGCTGCTGCTCCCACGCCAGCCACACCTTTGCTCCTTCCGGAGATGAGGCGAACCAGAGGGTGTGAAGGACATGGGATGTTGGGTCTCCTCCAAGGACACCCAGAGCTGGCGGCTAAAAATACCACGGGGGGGGGGGGGGGGGGAACGGTACTCACCTTTCACCTGAGGGGGGAGAGCCAGTGGATGGATGGATGGTCAAGCCCTGCCCTTGGTGGGCCCACTGACTCCTACCCCGGGCTAAGGCTCAGAGCCAGGCCCCAGCGCAGGTCAGGTTGGTGGCCAAGAATCTGGCCAGAGCCTGGGAGCTTTGTCCTGCTGGCTCGCCCTGACTTGGTGGAGGTGGGGCGGAGGCTCAGGGATCAATTGTAGAAGCTGAGGGGGGGGGGGGGGGGGGACGGGGGGGGGGGCAGACATGGACAGCCGCAGTCTGGATTGAAGTCATGTAAAGGAGGTACCCAGAGAATGGCCTCCACCTGGAGGGGGCAGGAAGGGGTTCTCTGAGCGGCTGCCGCAGGCTCCGCCCGGGTCAGTGACGTCACTGAAGGTACAAACAGCTCTGGGGACCCAGTGTGCCCTGCCAGTCAGTGCTGTGTCACCCCCCTAGTGCCCCCCACACTCTACGGCCACCGCCCCTTCAGAAGTGGGGAGCGTGTGGGGAGGAGATGGGACCTGAACCCCTCTCCTGCTGTGTTTCCCACGGTGCCAGGCTGCCCTCCCTCTCTGCCGGCCCCCTGCTGTCCCCTGCTTGCCCGGCACTGTCTTCATCCCGGTTCTCTGGGTTTGTGCTGACTCTGTCCCACCAGTAGTGACAGCGGTGACACTGTACTGCCTCCCAGTGACCGGGACCAGCGCTGAGGGGCGGTGGCTATGGTAGTTCTTGCATCCTCCCAGCAGCCCCGGGAAGTGGGGCTGCGCTTTGTCACCTTCACTCGCGGATGAGGAAATCCAGGCACAGAGAGGTCACACAGAATTGCCCTGGTCACACAGCTTAGGTTCAAGTCTGGCTCCGGAGGCCACCCCCTCAACCACTCTGATAGTAACGATTATTATGATTGGACAGAACCTGGGGGGACTGAGGACGGAGGACTGGCCAGGCGGGCGCTGCGGGCTGGGACAGAGCAGAGGCCTGAGTGTTTGCAAAGGGGATTGAGACCAGAGGTGCTGGGAGAATTCGGGTCTGGGCAGGAGAGAACACAGGGGCCTGCCGGCAGTACTGGGGATCCAGGGTGAGGCGGGCAGAGAGAGGTGTGTGAGACCGTGGAGAAGATGGGGTGGGTGTGAGCCTCCAGGGTGGAGAGCCCGCGCCTGCCTGCTTGCTCAGCTGCACCCTTTTCTCCGCAAGGTCTCGCATCCCCGACCCGGCTGAGATGGAGGCCAACGCGGCCGGCAGCGGCGCGGGGGGCGGAGGCATCGGGGGCGAGGACGGAGTGCACTTCCAGAGCTACCCCTTTGACTTCCTGGAGTTCCTCAACCACCAGCGCTTCGAGCCCATGGAGCTGTACGGGGAGCACGCCAAGGCGGTGGCCGCCCTGCCCTGCACCCCGGGGCCCCCGCCGCAGCCCCCGCCACAGCCCCCGCCGCCCCAGTACGACTACCCGCCCCAGGCCGCCTTCAAGCCCAAGGCCGAGACGCCTTCCTCCTCCTCCTCCTCGTCCTCCTCCTCGTCGTCCTCCTCCTCGACCTCCTCCCAAGCCAAGAAGCCTGACCCGCCCCTGCCGCCCGCCTTCGGGGCGCCCCCGCCCCCCCTCTTTGACGCTGCCTTCCCCGCCCCGCAGTGGGGCATCGTGGACCTCTCGGGACACCAGCACCTGTTCGGGAACCTGAAACGGGGAGGACCCGCATCGGGGCCGGGGGTGACGCCTGGGCTGGCCACGGCCACCGGGACCCCCGGGCCGCTCCCCGCCCCGGCACAGACCCCGCCGGGACCCGTCGCGGGGGCGCCCTGCGACCCCACCAAGGACGACAAGGGCTACTTCCGGAGGCTGAAGTACCTGATGGAGCGGCGCTTCCCGTGCGGCGTGTGCCAGAAGTCCTTCAAGCAGTCCTCGCACCTGGTGCAGCACATGCTGGTCCACTCGGGCGAGCGGCCCTACGAGTGCGGCGTCTGCGGCCGCACCTACAACCACGTCTCCAGCCTCATCCGCCACCGCCGCTGCCACAAGGACGCCCCGCCCGCCACCGGGGTCCCGCCGCAGCCCGGTGTGGCCCTTCCGCCATTGGGTCTGCCCGCTCCCCCTGCCGCCGCCGGGGTCCCCCCCTCGATCCCGGCTGGCCCTCCGCCCACACCCACCACCCCCGCTGCTGCCGCAGCCACCACCGCCTCCGTGGACGGAAACGCAGTCCCGGGCGCCCCGGCAAGCGTGGGGGCGCCCCCTCCCGCGCAGGCTGCAGGTGGCGGCGAGGGCCCCTTCGCCTGCCCGCTCTGCTGGAAAGTGTTCAAGAAGCCCAGCCACCTGCACCAGCACCAGATCATCCACACGGGGGAGAAGCCCTTCTCGTGCTCCGTGTGCAGCAAGAGCTTCAACCGCCGGGAGAGCCTCAAGCGCCACGTGAAGACGCACTCGGCCGACCTGCTGCGCCTGCCCTGCGGGGTCTGCGGCAAGGCCTTCCGCGACGCCGCCTACCTGCTCAAGCACCAGGCGGCGCACGCGGGCGCGGCGGGGCCCCGGCCCGTGTACCCCTGTGACCTGTGCGGCAAGTCCTACTCGGCGCCGCAGAGCCTGCTCCGCCACAAGGCCGCGCACGCGCCGCCCGTCGCCCCCGGCGGGGTGGCCGATGCGCCCAAGGATGCGGCGGCCGCCGTCTCGCAGCCCGCGCCCGCCTTTCCCCCGGGCCCCTACCTGCTGCCCCCCGACGCCCCCGCCACCGACACCGAGAAGGCGGCGGCGGCCGCAGCGGCCGTGGTGTACGGGGCCGTGCCCGTGCCGCTCCTGGGCGCGCACCCTCTGCTGCTGGGCGCAGGGACCAGCGGGGCGGGTGGCACGGCCGCCGGCGGCCCCGGAAAGACCTTCTGCTGCGGCATCTGCGGGCGCGGCTTCGGGCGCCGCGAGACCCTGAAGCGCCACGAGCGCATCCACACGGGCGAGAAGCCGCACCAGTGCCCGGTGTGCGGGAAGCGCTTCCGCGAGTCCTTCCACCTGAGCAAGCACCACGTGGTGCACACCCGCGAGCGCCCCTACAAGTGCGAGCTCTGCGGCAAGGTGTTCGGCTACCCGCAGAGCCTGACGCGCCACCGCCAAGTGCACCGGCTGCAGCTGCCCTGCGCCCTGGCCGGGGCCGCCGGCCTCCCCACCACCCAGGGCGCCCCGGGGGCCTGTGGCCCGGGCTCTGGGGCCGCGGCCGCGGGGGCCGCCGAGGGCCTGAGCTACGCCTGCTCGGACTGCGGCGAGCACTTCCCCGATCTCTTCCACGTCATGAGCCACAAAGAAGCCCACATGACGGAGAAGCCCTACGGCTGTGACGCCTGCGGGAAGACCTTCGGCTTCATCGAGAATCTCATGTGGCACAAGCTGGTCCACCAGGCCGCCCCCGAGCGCCTGCTCCCGCAGGCAGCCAGCGGCCAGCAGCCCGCGGACGGCCCTGGCGGCGCCGCCGAGGCAGCCAGCATGCTGGACAACGGGCTGGCCGGGGAGGTGGGGGCGGCCGTGGCGGCGCTGGCTGGGGTGTCCGGGGGCGATGACGCTGGCAGCACAGCGGGGGCCGGGGGCGCCGGGGGTGCCAGCTCCGGCCCCGAGCGCTTCAGCTGTGCCACCTGCGGCCAGAGCTTCAAGCACTTCCTGGGCCTGGTCACTCACAAGTACGTGCACCTGGTGCGACGGACCCTGGGCTGCGGGCTCTGCGGCCAGAGCTTCGCCGGCGCCTACGACCTGCTCCTGCACCGGCGCAGCCACCGGCAGAAGCGCGGCTTCCGCTGCCCGGTGTGCGGCAAGCGCTTCTGGGAGGCGGCCCTGCTGATGCGCCACCAGCGCTGCCACACGGAGCAGCGGCCCTACCGGTGTGGCGTGTGCGGCCGAGGCTTCCTGCGCTCCTGGTACCTGCGGCAGCACCGCGTGGTGCACACCGGCGAGCGGGCCTTCAAGTGCGGCGTGTGCGCCAAGCGCTTCGCGCAGTCGTCCAGCCTGGCGGAGCACCGGCGGCTGCACGCGGTGGCGCGCCCGCAGCGCTGCGGGGCCTGCGGCAAGACCTTCCGCTACCGCTCCAACCTGCTGGAGCACCAGCGGCTGCACCTGGGCGAGCGCGCCTACCGCTGCGAGCACTGCGGCAAGGGCTTCTTCTACCTGAGCTCCGTGCTGCGCCACCAGCGGGCGCACGAGCCCCCGCGGCCCGAGCTGCGCTGCCCCGCCTGCCTCAAGGCCTTCAAGGATCCCGGCTACTTCCGCAAGCACCTGGCGGCCCACCAGGGCGGCAGGCCCTTCCGCTGCTCCTCCTGCGGCGAGGGCTTCTCCAACACCTACGGCCTCAAAAAACACCGCCTGGCGCACAAGGCCGAGGGCCTGGCGGGGCCTGGGGCAGGGGCCGGCACCTTGGCCGGGAAGGAGGCCTGACCTGGGTGGCTTCCCAGGCGCCACTGCACTCAGATGGCCCCTTCCAGACGCGCCCCTCCCCGGCCGCCGGTCAGACTGCCCCCTCCGCGCTGTTTCTCCCTCCATTCTTCAGAACTTCAGGCAGCCTGGCCTCCTTCCAGGCCGTGCTGTACAAACCCCAGGCTGAGTCACGCCCACCCTGGACCCCTCTGGCCCTCCTCCCATCCCATCTGACACTGAACTTGATCCTCCATCTGACTCGTTTTGTAACCCCCATCAGCCCGCCCAGCAGCGCTCTGTCCCCCACACCCTCCGGGGGAGACGGGCAGGAGCTGCCCTTCCTCTTCCCTTGGTTTCCGGCTGGACAGTGGGATGTGAGTGGAGTGGGGAGGGCGCAGGGGGCCTGGGGGCCCTTTCGGATTGTGGGGTGGGGGGCGGGGTGGCAGACGCGGCTTGTACAGAGCAGAGACAATAAACGTATCACCAGGGCGGTGGAGTCCTTCCTTGCCTCCGGGCCGGGGTAAGTGCTGGCAGAGGGAAGGGTGAGGACACTCGCTTCCCGGGATTGTGATTCTCACACATCCTTCACCTTGCCCCGCACCCTCTGCCTCTCCTCACCCCCTGGTATTGCTGAGTGATCACCACGTCCAGGACAGGTAAGTCTGCTCTCGGAAATGCCAGTGTGCCCAGACTCCTTCCCCTTCAAGGGGCCATCCATCTGTTCACAGCCAACAGTGCCCGAAGCCCCGTCGGCCGCGCTTCGCTGGGCACCGGGAAGCACGCCCCTTGTCCCCGAGAGAAAGACACGGAAGGAAAGTCCTGGCCGGCCAGTGTCTGTTCTGGCCTCGTGTGGAGTCACAGGTTGCTCAGAGCGCCTGCCTCCGGGATAATTTGGGGGCATTCCTAAAGCCCTTCAAGCCCTCATGTGGGTTCTCAGGATAGTGAGAGATGTGCAATGGGTGACCCCATTTGTCAGAAGAGGAGGCTGAGGTCCTGGAGAAGGGAGGCTACAAGGACACCTGGAGGGGTCGGGCCAGAGCTGGCCCTGCAGTCCACGTGCCTCGGTGTGGGATAAAGACAAAGCTGGTGGGGGCACTGCCTGCCTGGGTGAGTCAAGTTTGACAACCCCCCCGCCACACACACACACACACACACTGGAAGGCGGCCACCCAGTTCGGCCACCATGCTGTGATGCTGAAGACCCAGTGTCCCAGGCTCAGAAGTCACCGGATGTGGAGCAGCACCCTGAAACAGACACGGGCTGAGGGAGCACGGAGGAGTCACCTTACAGACTCCAGGGCCAAACCAGCTTCCGGGAGGAGAAAGTGACTCCTGAGCCATGACAAAGCCAGGTCACGCGGGCCAAGGATGCCTGGGGGAGGGCTTAGCGTGTCTGGCCAAACCTAGCTATTCTGGAGAGTTTCAAACAGATTAGAACAGATGGGAGGGTTGGTGTGTGGGAAGGTGATCCTGAAGGAGCTCCGGTGACCCCAGACTCTGAAAGCTAGCGGCTGCCAGGCTGATCTCAAACACATTCCGATTAGCCTGTGCATGCAAACAAGAAACAGCCCTATGGCGTGGCTCAGTGGCTGTGAATCAGGAGGTCACAGTTCGATTCCCGGTCAGGCACATGCCTGGGTTGTGGGCTCGGTCCAGGAGGCAGCTGATCAATGATTCTTATCATTGATGTTTCTATCCCTCTCCCTTCCTCTCTGAAATCAATAACAATAGATTGAAAACAAAGAAAAACACCCAAAAATGTGGACTTGGTTGCCAACATTTGAAAATCAAAACATTTTACATAACATGAGCTGCTGGAAAATGTAGACACTTTCGGCCCAGCCTGCCTCCTTCAGTAGCCATGCAGATGGGGCACCCATTCTCCAATCTGTCACCAGGCCCCACTCCCCCAACCCCAACTCTGAGCCCCAGTGCCAGCCTCCATATTTCCCCTGGAACCCGCCACCTTCCTCATTTCCCTCGGCCCCAGCAGGCACCCAGGTTTACAACCCCTTCTCAAAGCCGCGAGGGGCTGTGGGTTGGAGACCAGGTGTGATCTGTGGTTCTGCAGGAGGCACGTGGCTGTGGGATGGAGAAGGGAGGCAGGGCCCGGAGGCTGGGCAGCTGCACGGTTATCCCCAGGTGAGGCCTCATTGGCTTGGTCTACGAGTAGTGATGGTGCAAAGGAGCATTCAGGTCCCGAAGAAATTTCACTGGCTTGGAAGCAGGACATTGAAAAGGGATTAGATAATCGGGTGAGGGATGAAGGCTCAAGTGACAGGCCCAGGTTTCTACCCCGGCATCGGGAGAGAGGAATTGCAGGCATTTCTTTGGGGAAAACAGAAAGTTGTGGTCACGTTATGACGAGGCACCTCCTCTCTCCTGGGGAGCGCTGGGGGAGCAGGAGTGTGAGCAAACCCGGGCTTTCCTTTCTTAATACTGTTCACAGGGGTCCTTCGTTTTGCCAACCACCCCTGGCCCCACTCCCATTGCTGCACCACACACCGCCTCTGCGTAGCCAGATTCTGTCCACCCAGTGCTAAGGAGGTCTGGAGCAAGGTGCGCTGCAGTCCCCTGTTGGTGGCAATACCGTAGTGTGGCCCCTTGACCACCAGCCACCACCCCTCCCCCTCTGCGCAGACAACCCAAACACAAGATCGACCTAGAGCAGCCCTTCCGAAAGCCCTTTAATAGGATCAGACTGGAGGCCACCCACCTCCAGCTCCCAAGTCCTCCCCGCGCCCCGCTGCTCTCATTGCACAGCTGCCACGCGCTGGCCATCAGCTGGCCTTGGGGCAGCCGGGAAGGCAGCAAGCTGTTTGCTTCAGATCGGGAGTGGAGAAGAGAGAACCCTGAGGCTTTCCGTAGAGCTGGGTGGGGGTGGGCTGAGGCGAACGCTCTAGGAGCTGGGCGTGAGGTGGCGTTTGCTGCCTGGATTTCAGTTGCCTCTGAAGAGGAGTCTGATGGGTTTAGGATGGACCATGGAGACAGGGACAGCAGCTCTTGGAGTCGAGATCCTCACGGTCGGTCAGGCTGAATTCTGGAGGTTCAAGTGCTCTAGTCAATGACTTGGGGGCCCCCTGGCTTGAGGTGATGGGATTCCAGTCTCTTTATGGAGGGCCTGGCTGGCGTCTCCCATGTTCAGTGCAACCAGTGAGGTAGGCAAAGGATTCCATCCTGGCCCACCCTAGGCCCCAAGACAGTTCAGGGTTCAGCGATGAAGGGCTGGCCAGGGACACTGGGATAGACCCCAGACCTGCCCATTCCCTCAGCCCTGGCTCCCCCTGCGGAGGGCGCAGGCTGTCTTGCACAAGCAGGCAGACGGACAGACGTTTAGCCCGTGTTCCTTGCATTTAGTTGGACATCCAATGGGCTGTGTTGGTGCCTTTCTCTGACTCTGAGCTGCCCCGTGGGCTTGTGGGAGCCCGGAACGTGGCTGTCCCTCTGCTCTCCCCCAATCTCCCCTCTTCTGTCAGCTGCCTCCTTGTCCCACCCGACTCCTCCCCTGCAACCTGCCGCCTACTGCCCATGGCGACCAGCCTACTGGTCAACCTTCATGGTCGCTGTCTCCCCACGCCCCTCTTCCCCAGCGTTTCCCGCCCCAAACCCACTCCCCGGCCCCTCGGCCCCCGCCGCCAGCTGGCTCCCCGCGTCTCTGGGCCCGGGCCCCGGGCCGTGGAAGTGCGTGCGCTGGTGCTTGCGGAAGTTGGACGAGTTGTTGAAAGTGCGGGCGCAGAGCGCGCAGCGGAAGGGGCGCTCGCCCGTGTGGATGCGGGCGTGGCCGCTCAGCACCGAGGACTGCGTGAAGCCCTTGCCACAGACGCCGCAGTGGTAGGGCCGCTCGCCCGTGTGCACCCGCTCGTGGTCGCGCATGTCCGAGGAGCGGCGGAAGGGCTTGGCGCAGAACCTGCAGGCGAACGGCTTCCCCACCGCCGCGCCCGCCGCCGCCGCCGCCATCACCACCTCGGACCGCTCCGGGGGCACCCCGGGCCCCTGTCCCCGAGCCGCCGCCGCCGCCGCCTCGGGGGGCCTCTCAGAGGTCCCGGGCTCCGCCCCGTGCCGGTGCTGGTGCCGCAGCAGGGCCGCCAGAGCCCTGAAGGCGCGGGGACAGAGCGGGCAGCGGTAAGGGCGCTCTCCCGTGTGCAGGCTGTAGTGGGCGCGGAGGCTGGCGGGGCCCGGGCAGCTGTGGCCACACACGTGACACCGGCTGGGGTCCGCACCCTGCCCGCCGGCCTCGGCCCCGGCCAGGTGGCCATGTTCGTGGAACAGCAGCTCGGAGACCAGACGGAAGGCAGCCGGGCACAAGGCACAGTGAAGAGAGCCTGGCTCCGGGGGCTCGGGCACCAGGGTGGTGTCCGTCACCTTCACCACCTGGATCTCAATGAGGTCGGGCGGGGGCGTGGCGGGGCTGCTGTCATCGGGCACCAGGACCTGGGGTGGGGGTGGGGGGAGAAGAGAGGAGCCTGTGGACCCTGCCCCAAGGCCTCCCCAACACGCCCCACTTCTTTAAAACCTCATTTCCTTTGTACCCCTCGATTCTAGGTCCTGCTCTAGCCCCATCAACACTTCCCCTCCCGGCCAGACAATGAGCCGGCCATGGCTCCCCGCCCCTCCAGCTAAACGCAGCCATGTCCGGCCGTGACTGAGAAAAGCTCCTGAAAGAGCCTCTGTGCTGGGCCCGCTCCTTGTAGCGGCCCATCTCGCCAGCAGCCCGAGTGACCTTTTGAAAATGGAAATCAGATCAAGTCATTTTCCCACTCAAAACGCTCCGTGGCTCCAGCTGCCCTGAAAAATCCCAGACCGCCGAGGAATATCGGCTGCCACCTGCCCCTGCTTATCTCGCGGGCCCCGGTGTAAATATCAGCCGGCACATAGCTGACTGCTCTCGTCTAAATTTAGCTCCCCCACCCCCACTCCGTCTTTATTTCCTTTCTGGAACTCTACACAATCCATCTCCTCAATGCCTCTCTCCCCTACCAGACTGCAAGCTGCGGGCGAGCAGCGTCCTCATCCGCCTCCCCCAGGTAAACGCTCAGCAAATGTTTGTTGAATGAATGAATGAGTGTCCTCGCTCTCCAGCCCCGAGTCGGGAAACCTGAGAGTGGCCTCAAAGCCACCTGGAGCGGTGATTTCTCCCTCAAAAACCATCCCTTGGGAATTCCAGACGCATCACCCAGGCCCTTACAGAGCATCACACCCCCACGCCTACGTGGGTACCCCCACGCCTACGTGAGTGCCCCCAGATCACCTTCCCAGCCTTCCACCCCAGCCCGCTAGCCCCAGTCTCGTGGAGGCCCCGCCCCTCTGAAGGCTCCGCCCCCTAACTTGACAAGTTCAATACCTGGGACCCATCCACCGCCCAGATGCTCCCCAGGCCCCGCCCCAGTAAACCCCGCCCCAACGCCACCATAGGCTGCGCCATAGGCCACGCCCCCATACAACCCGAGAAACCCCGCCCCCAGGCCACGGCTCTAATAGCTCCCCCGCCCAGCCTCAGAGGCCCCGCCCCGGCCCCGCCCCCTGCCCTGCGGCCTCCTCCCGCCCGGAGCCCTCGCCCCGGTCCCCTTCTCGTTCGCACCAGGTCTGGCAGCTCCGGGGAGCGCGGCTCCCGGGCCGCTGAGCTCGGACTCTGGGGCTCCGGGCGCTCCGCGGCCATCTTGTGCCCAGGCCCCGCCCCCTTGGCCTTCAGTCGCCCTGGAAGGGGGTGTGGCTCGCGCCGGCGTCATAGCCACCGCGCAGGCGCCCTGAGGTGGGCGGGGCTTTCAGGTAGGCTGAGTAGCCCCACCTGTCACCTAACCCCCATCCCCTGCCCCCCACCACACACACACACACACACACACACACACACACACACACGGAGACAGCCCGCGTGGGACGCTGGGGACTGCGAATTTCTCTTTTTTTTTTTTTTAAATATATTTTATTGATTTTCCACAGAGGGGAAGGGATAGAGACAGAGAGCCAGAAACATCCATGAGAGAGAAACATCGATCAGCTGCCTCCTGCACACTCCCCACTGGGGACGTGCCCACAACCCAGGTACATGCCCTTGACCGGAATCGAACCTGGGACCCTTCAGTCCGCAGGCCGACGCTCCATCCACTGAGCCAAACCGGTTTCGGCTGCGAATTTCTCTCTCTCTTTTTTTTTTTTTTATATATATATTTTATTGATTTTTACAGAGAGGAAGGGTGAGAGATAGAAAGTTAGAAACATCGATGAGAGAGAAACATCGATCAGCTGCCTCCTGCACATCTCCCACTGGGGATATGCCCGCAACGAAGGTACATGCCCTTGACCGGAATCGAACCTGGGACCTTTCAGTCCGCAGGCCGACGCTCTATCCACTGAGCCAAACCGGTTTCGGCTGCGAATTTCTCTTTAAAAAATATTTTTATTGATTTCAGAGAGGGAGAGAGAGGGAGATAGACACATCAATGATGAGAGGGAATCGCCTCCTGCACGCTCCCCACTGGGGATCCAGCGGCAACCCGGGCATTTGCTCTGACCTGGAATGGAACCGTGACCTCCTGGTTCATAGGTCCACGCTCAACCACTGGGCCACACTGGCCGGGCTAGCATTTCCCCTTTTAACCAGCTTAATAGGCTCTGGCTGTCAACTGACCCTCTCCAGAATTTAGTAACCTTTGCTGGTTTTTCCATAGGTTCTTGTCTTCGCCTGCTCTGTGTGGCTCGTGATCACGCAGTGAAGCCCAGTGTATGAAAGGAAGGATTTTTAGATCCGTTTACAGAAAGGGATTCCGCACACAGCAGCACTGGTGGGCGGGGCTGCAGCTCAGAGCCGCAGGCTGGTGTGACGCCTGGGAAGACAGGCGTTTCAGCAGCACCTGGGACAGGACCGGCCTCTCTGTCACCCACGTACTCCTTCGTGGCCTGGCTGTGACCTCGGAGAAGTTGCCACACTGCTCTGGGCCACGTGCACATCTGCTTGCGTGTGAAACTGTCAGGGGCTGTGAGAACCCAGTGGGAAAAGAGACGGGAAAGACCTTGGGGGCACCCCTACACGGTTTGTGTGGAAGGGCAGCGTAGGACATGCCTAAAAATGACAGCCATTCCCAAATTCCCTTTTCTCCTCGCTCTGGGAACATGATAAGATTGCACTCTCCTTTGCAGTTAGACGTGGTGGTGGTGGTGGTGGTGGTGTGTGTGTGTGTTTGCCAATGAGCAGTTAGTGAAAGCTCGAGGTGAGAGCCAGGGGGGCAGTCACCACGACCCGTTCTTGCCTTTCTGTGCGTGGGGATCAGCTGATTGAAGTTAAGTTTCCAGTCAGCCCGAGTCCCAGAGGATCTGCAGTGAACAACCGGGCTTCCTTGGAGACGTAGCATTAACACACACATTTGTTGTGTCAAGCCACTGAGTTTTGGGGCTGTTTGCAGCATAACCTATTCTATCTTGACTAGTGCACAAAGGGAGTCTTTTATTTATATTTATCTTATTACTAGAGGCTCAGTGCACAAAATTTGTGCACAGGTAGGGTCCCTAGGCCTGGCCTGTGATCAGGGCCGATCAGGTTCCCCACCTCTTCTTTCCCTCACTCCCTCAACTCTGCCTTCACTGGTAGCCCCCCATGTTCTGCACTGCCCCTGGTGGTCAGCACCCGTCATAGCAAGCCATCGAACACCAGAGGGGACAATTTGCATATTAGCCTTTTTTTATATAGGATGAACTATTTCTGTATACAAAAGTATTCAGAATAAACAACCCCCTCTCCTCACTAATAACCTTAAAATATACAGCATTACAGATGCAATCTAAGCCCACAGTGTACCCCACCCATTCTCCTCCCTCTGTCACCTGAGGTTATCAGAGTTTGCATGTTCTGCTTCTCTTCCCCACGCGTGACTTTCTTACTTAGCTACATTTATCAAGCGATATGGCATTGGTCACTATCTCCAGTGCTTTCATGGGCCCTGGCAGTTCTGCCCTCATAGGCTGGGCTCTTTATTTCCAAAAGATATATTTAAAAGCATAGTTTATGGCTGTGTTGATATAAAGATGAACCTAAACTAGGCTGGATTACATTATTTTCTGATTTCAACATTGTCCTTTTTTTTCAAGGGCCCCTAAAAGTGCCATTAGCCCTGTATGTATCTGGTGTGGGCATTGTAAACTTTTTTTTTGAGCAGTTGACAATCTGTTTTTTCTAGGTTAGATGTGACAAGTTTTTTATTACTGACAGTATTACCGATGTCCCCCATTGCCTCCCTTTTACCCCCTCCACCCAGGCCCCACCCTACCCCAGACCTTCATCACACTATTGTCTGTGTCCATGGGCTCTGCATATATGCATACATGTTCTTTGGTTAATCTTTTTCCTTCCCCCGACCCCCTCCCCTCTGAGATCTGTCAGTCTATTCCATGCATCCATGCCTCTGGACATGTTTTGTTCTCTAGTTTATTTTGTTTTGTTAGTTTCCACATATAAGTGAGAGAATATGGTATGACTGGCTTACTTCACTTAGCTTAATCATCTCCATGCCTGGCCGGTGTGGCTCTGTGACCCATTAAGCAGAAGGTCACAGTTTGATTCCAGGTCAGGGCACATGTCTGGGTTGTGGGCTCTATGCCCAGTGTGGGGCATGCAGGAGGCAGCCGATCAATGATTCTATCTCATCATTGATGTTTCTATCACTCTTTCCCTCTCTGTTTCTCTCTCTCTGAAATCAATAAAAAACATTTTTTAAAAATCTCCAGGTCCATCCATGCTTTGCAAAGAGTAAGAGGGCCTCCTCCTCCTCCTCCTCCTCCTTTTCCTCCTCCTTCTCCTTTATCAGCCACATAGAATCCCATTGTGTAATGGATATTTTTATCCACTTGTCTACTGATGGGCGCTTGGGCTGTTTCCAGATCTTAGCTATTGTAAATGCCTATGAACATAGGGTGCATACATTCTTCCTGATTGGTGCTGAGCAGTTGCTAATCTTAGCTGCTCTGAATTGTCCACGCTCCTTTCCCAGGCAAAGACTTGTGCAAATGAGGGGCCTCCGAAGCGTAAGCTTCATTCGCTTCATGGGCCTCCGTTGAATTTGAGACACCAAAGGACCTTCTCCTTTGGAACCGACCTGTACAACAGTCTTTCGTGATGCAGGACGTATCCATGCGTTTCCGAATGTCAGTCTTCTAGCTGTCTTTTCCCTACCTGTTTCTCCCAGGTGCTCTAGCGGGCGACATTTCCATACATATCTTGGTCTTTGTCGCCCCCAGGAGGCCTAGGCGAGCTCCTGGATGCAGCACGTACCCGATAAAAATACGACCTGTCGCTTCTAAGGGGAAGGAAGGCAGGGGACGATTTGGGTCTGGTTCGCTTCTCCTCTTAGCCCCAGAAGCTGGCATATAAGAGACACTGAACGAGCATCTGTTACACAGAACGACTGAGATTCAGGTCTGCGGAACTAGAAGCTCTCGGAACTGTTCCTTCAAGAGTGTGTTTCCGGCCGAAGGGCTTTCACGTGAACACCTTTCCGTCTTTTAGCGGGTTGGAGCCCTAGGGCTCAGAAGGTTGGGTCCCACCGCTTCCTGTGTCCCTGGGAACACAGGGAAGGAAAGGCTCATGCCCCGAGCAGGGGTCGCGAAGCATGAGATGGAGGGTCCCTGGGAGAGTTTGGAGCGATGCTCCCGTCGGCATCCAAGAGCAGAGCCGACAGACTGGGGGGTGGGGGGGTGGGTACCATGGGGAGGACAGAGGAGGAGGAGCCCTCGGGAACATAGAAGGGCCTAAACCAGGGAGTCCTTGGTGGGTCTTGGAGAGAGAGGGTGGGAGCGATGGACTAGGAGGGGTGAGAGGTCACGGGGAGGCGATGGACTTGGAGGGGTGAGAGGTCACGGGGAGGCGATGGACTTGGAGGGGTTTGGTGGGAGGAGATGGGGGAGGCGATGGATTTGGAGGGGGTTGGTCGGAGGAGATGGGGGAGGCGATGGATTTGGAGGGGGTTGGTCGGAGGAGATGGGGGAGGCGATGGATTTGGAGGGGTGAGAGGTCATGGGGAGGCGATGGATTTGGAGGGGGATGGTGGGAGGAAATGGGGGAGGCGATGGATTTGGAGGGGGATGGTGGGAGGAGATGGGGGAGGCGGTGGATTTGGAGGGGGATGGTGGGAGGAGATGGGGGAGGCGGTGGACTTGGTGGGGGTTGGTGGGAGAAGATGGAGGGGGCTGAATACAGGCTCTGAGGTGACAGGCTGCCTTCTAAGGGGATGAAACATTTAGTGTCAGAGGACTAGCCTGAAAGGAGGAGACCTTGGCGTTGGGGAGAGAGACACTCAGGGATTCTGGGGGGAGGGAAGGGGAGTTTGGAAGGGAAGAGGGTTACCCTGATGGGGTGGGATGGAGATGCAGGAAAGAGAAAACCTGCTAGTGATTGAAAGAGGAGGTGGAGGGCAATACAGTAAAGCAGTGGTTCTCAACCTTGGCTGCACATGAGAATCACCTGGGAATCTTTTTAAAATCCTGATTTCTGGGCCTCGTCCTCCGGAAATTCTGATTCTTTGTTATTAATGTTGTGGCCTCACCCCATAACAAAGAAACAGAATTTCCGGAGGATGAGGCACGGAAATCAGGATTTTAAAAAGATTCCCAGGTGATTCTCATGTGCAGCCAAGGTTGAGAACCACTGCAGTAAAGGCATATATGAGCCACACGGGGGCGAGGGGGGTGAGAAGGCCCTCAGCACACCTCGTAGGAACCGGTTGATGGATGGAGATACCGGTGCCCGTCCTGGGAGCACGGGGAAGCAGTGAGGTAGAGTCTAGGGCAGTGATGGCGAACCTATGACACGCATGTCAGAGGTGACACGCAAACTCATTTTTTTGGTTGATTTTTCTTTGTTAAATGGCATTTAAATATATAAAATAAATACAGTGGGGCCTTGACTTACGAGTATCCCGACTAACGAGTTTTTTGAGATACCAGCTATCTCTCGGCCGATTTTTTGCATTGAGTTGATAGAGTAATTTGAGTTAACGAGTTCCTTAACGAGCTCGGTCTCGGAACGAATTAAACTCGTAAGTCAAGGCCCCACTGTATCAAAAATATAAATCTTTGTTTGACTATGGTTGCAAAGATCAAAAAATTTCTATATGTGACACGGCACCAGAGTTAAGTTAGGGTTTTTCAAAATGCTGACACGCCTAGCTCAAAAGGTTCACCATCACTGGATTAGAGTCTGGGCACAGGAAACCCCCAGCTGCCCGGAGAGATGAGGAGCTGAAGGAGTAGGGGAAGGAGGATGACGTAGGTAAGCAAAGACTCGGGGGGTGCAGGCAGGTCCTGTCGCCACTTCGGCCCTTGGCCAACCGCTCCCCACCTTCCTTCAGCTGCTCCTCTGGTTTAAGGGAGACTGTGATTTCATCCTGGAGAACCAGGGTTTTCCTACCCCTAGCAGCCACCACTCCCCTGGGCTAGCCCCTCCCTCCCTCTGGGCCTGCAGGCTCATCTCCTGCCCTGAGTCAAGGCCTATGCCTGCTCATTGACCTCAAGAGCCTATGGCACATGTACACATTCCCGTGGGCGTGAGAGGACAGCCAGGAAGTCAGTGGCGCTGACCCCACAGGTTCATGGCTGCCCTGGTGCCTGCGGGCCTTCCGGAATGCCTCCTGTCTCAAGGCCTAGGGCAGCTGTGGGCAAACTACAGCCCGCGGGCCGGATCCGGCCCGTTTGAAATGAATAAAACTAAAAAAAAAAAAAAAGACCGTACCCTTTTATGTAATGATGTTTACTTTGAATTTATATTAGTTCACCCAAACACTCCATCCATGCTTTTGTTACGGCTCTCCGGTCCAGTTTAAGAACCCATTGTGGCCCTCAAGTCAATAAGTTTGCCCACCCCTGGTAGGGCCTTGATCACGAAAACACCTCGCTCCACCGGGAGTTGTGCGAGGAGGCCTTCCGGCGGCCCAGCTGTCTTCGCGGGCACCTGCTCATCCACCAGGCGTCCTGTCCCTGCTCCTCTGTCCTGGTGGTTCGGGATCACGGGGGGACCTGGCTCAGCACGTCCTGGTGCTCAGGGGAGACAGTCCATTACGGATAGGGGCACAGAACAGATGTCTTTAGCAAGCGCTCCGGCAATTCCCCCCGGGTCTCCAGTTCCCAGCCGGGGGGTTGTCAGTTGCAGAATGAGGCTGTGCTCCTAAGCACAAGGCTGCACTCGTTTCTGGGCCATTCTACCTAAGACTGCGTGATCTCCAGCTGCAGAATGTGCTGGAAGCTCATGGGCGGAAGCAGGAGACACTTCCCAGGGCGACATCCTGTCTCTGCGTCCCCTTAAGTCTCATCCGAGAGGCAAGGGCCCTGGGGTGTTTGTTTGTTTGATTGTTTGGTTAAGCCTCGCCTGAGGATATGTTTCCATTGGTTTTTAGAGGGAGCAGGAGGGAGAGGGAGAGGCAGAGAGAAACATCGATGTGAGAGAGACACATCTATTGGTTGCCTCCTACACACACCCGGACCAGGGCCAGGGAACCTGCAACCGAGATACGTGCCCTTGACCGGAATTGAACCCAGGACCCTTCAGTCCACAGGTCGATGCTCTATCCACTGAGCCAAACTGGCTGAGGGTCCTGGGTTTTAACTCTGCACTGGGTGGACTTTGAGACTGGGCGCTCGCTCTCTGGCCCCAATACCTCGCCTATAAAACAGGAGTGAAGGAGCTCCTCCCTGTCAGCAGCCGCATGGTAGTGAACTGCCAAAGTGCGAAGGCATCCCTGTTCTTGCCTGTTCTTTGTTCCTCCCGGGTCACCCATGTGTCCTCACGGTGCCCCAAGCTCAAGCGGTCACTCCTACTGACCACCATGGGTTGCCCTACACGTCCTGTGGCTGGAGCAGCTCAGGATAATGCCAGGCAGGTGGGCCAGGGCCCTCCAGGCCTTCTGTCCCGTGCACTTGCACGCCTGTGGATGGTGGGGCCTCATGATCTTGTCCCAGGAAAGAAGGGGGGGTGTTGGGGGTGGAGGGAGGTAATGCTTCACTTTTGGAGGTGATTGCACTCATTCATTCATTCATCATGTTACCAATATTGAGCTGAGCCAGGTCCTGAGGATGGAAGGTTGGCCGGGACAGAGCTGGGCCGGGCCTTGGTGGAGAGCAGAAAAGGGGGTAGTAAAGCGGAAAATGAGTAAACAAGCCAGGCCAGCGCAGAGGTGACAGGAAGCGGAGGAAATACACAGGCGGGCGGACCAGGGCAGGCGTCCCCGACCTGACCTCTGACACAGTCAGCCAAGCCTGAGAGCGGAAAGGACCCGGCCCTGTGAGGGGAACAGCAAACACGGCGTCTCTGGGGACCGAGAGGTTTGGGGGGCAGCCAGGTGGTGATGGGGACCAGTTCACACAGGGCCTGAGGGCTCTGGGTTTTATTCTAAATGCAGGGAGGAGGGTTCTAAAGCGGGAATGACCATTTGTGTGTGTGTGTGTGTATGTGAGTGTGTTATTTTTTATTGATATCAGGGAGGAAGAGAAATAGAAACATCAATGATGAGAGAGAATCACTGATCGGCTGCCTCCTGCACACTGCCCACTGGGGACTGAGCCCGCAATCCAGGCATGTGCCCTTGGCTGGAATTGAACCTGGGACCCTTCAGTACGCAGGCTGACGCACTATCTACTGAGCCACACTGGCCAGGGCTGTGTGTGTGTTTTGATGCTGCCATATTGCCATAGGGAGAGGGACGGGAGGAGGCAGAGGTGCTAGGAGCTGTCACCATAAACCGTGGCTTGCAGTGGGTGGTGGCAGCCGTGGGCTGGAAGTGAGGCCCAGTGGTTACCAGCCCTGGCTCAGGGGTCAGGCCGGAGCAGGTGCCCTCCCGGCTCCCCCACCTGTGGATTGGACCACAGAGCAATCACATGATCTCGCCAAGCTTTGTCCACCGCCCCCTCGCCCCCATCTATACAACAGGCAACCTTTCAGCCCCTACCTGGTGGGTCTGCTCTGAGGCTGTGGTGCAGTTAGCAATGGCTGGCACCACGGTAAGGGCTCAGGAAGGTGCTCATTGTTATTTCTGGGGTGGGGGGGGGGCGGTATATGGGTCTGAAACTCAAGAAAGGGATCTTGGGGGAGAGTCCCATTGGGGGGTGTCTGGATCGACCAGGAGCAAAGCTAACCCCTGGGGGGCATTTGGCACATGTGTTGTCAGGAGGGAAGGGGAGTTGGGAAGGAGCTACTCACGTCTGGAGGGTAGATGCCAGGGAAGCTGTTCAACACCCTGCAGGCACAGGGCAGCCGCACAGCAAAGGCCGTCACAGTGCCCAAGCCCAGCAGTCCTGGTGTGGACAGAAGGTGTTGCTGCCCCTTTAAACCACGCCTGTCCCCTCCGTCTCCACTGTCCCCACCTACAGGAAAGTGCTGTCCAGTAGAAATCGAAGGTGAGCCACCCCCAAACCAGTGGAAAGGCACAGGGAAAATGGACGTTAATAACATTCCTTACTGAGCCCAACAAAGTCCTATCGTTTCAAAATACAGTCAGTATAAAAGTCACCCATGAGACGGAGTACACTTTTACTTCTACGAAGTCTAGGAATCTGTGAGACGCCCTGTTTGGCCTGCAGCAGCCTAAGGCAGGCAGGCAGGCAGGCAGGAGCCACCTGCAGCGTTTTATTTATTTTTATAAAATATGCACAAAATTCGTGCAAGGGGTTCGGCCCTTGCAGCTGTGGCTTCATCTGGAAGGTCGTTCAGCTGTCCGGTCTAGTTAGCATATTACACTTTTATTATTATAGATTTTTATTGATTTCAGAGAGGAAGGGAGAGAGAGAGAAACATCAATGGTGAGAGAGAACCATTGATCGGCTGCCTCCTGCACGACCCACATTGGGGATCGAGCCCACAACCCCGGCACGTGCCCTTGGCTGGAATCGAACCCGCGACTCTTCAGTCTGCAGGCACTACCCCCTGAGCGAAGCGGGCCAGGGCGGCCACGTGCGCTTTTTAGATTTAAACGAAGACAAATCAAATTCCAGGTCCTCCGTGCGCAATAGCGCCACGTGGCTAGTGGCTGTCCCATTGGACCGCGCGGGACCTCAGACCGGTTCCAGCCTCGCAGGAAGTTCCTTTGACAGCTCTCCAGGGCTGGACCCGACAATAAGGCCTCTTCTCTCCCCTGTGCACCCCCAGCCCACACACACTTTCCGGGTGTCACGCGGCGCCGCCCCGAACCCGCGGACGCGGCCGCCTGCAGAGGACCCCGCGGCGAGCGCCTCACCTCCCGGCGCAGCTGGAGGTCTAACTGCGGGCGCCCCGAGCTCAGCCGGGTCTCCAAAAGCTCCCGCACCCGGGGCGACCTCCGCACGCCCGCCCACGCCGCCTCCCAGCCTCGGTTTCCCCCCTGACTTCTGCACTCTGTGCCCGGTGCCATCAAGACGGGGCAGCTGCTATCCCTTGGGCCTCCAGCTTCCCTGTCCAGTGGGAAGTGACCCCGCGCCCCGATCGGCTATTCTCTGGGCCTCAGTTTCCCCGCACGCTGGTGGGAAAATAACGGCTGTGCCACCTCAGAACCGGCGGCGGCTTCTGGACCTCGGCCTCCCGGTTGGTCCGTCCCGCCCTGGGCACGGTTGGGCGTGGGGCGCAGCGGGACCGCCTAGTGGAAAGGGAACAATTTGGGCTCGCACGCCCATTCCTAGTGGAACTTCGGGCGGACTCACCGCGCCTGAGCCCCGTTTATAAACCGATCACTGTCACAGCGACCGGACGGTTCCTGTCGGGGCTGTCGGGGAGCAGGGGGCGGGCTTCCGTGCTTCCCGCACCCTCCGCTCCCCGCGGCCAGGCGCTGGGTGAAGGCGGGCAGTAGGGCGGCGGAATCTTTGTGGCGGAGCGCGCGTTCCCAGCCGGCGCCCTTTCCCAGGGACGCCACCGCTCCCCGCGCCCCCACGCCCGCGCCCCCTGCGCTCGCGTCGCCGGCGCCGCCGGCGCGGAACTCCCGGAAGTCTTGGTCCCGTCCCCGCCGGCGCTCGCGAGGGGGAACCCGGGCCTCCCGGGACCTCGGTCTGCACCTCCGGACCCGAGAGGCCGCCGCACCGGGTACGGGGGCCGGGACGGAGGGAGGAGCCTGGCCCGGCCCGGGGACCGCGCAAAGCCGGGCGGGGCGGGGAAGGGGGCTGGCGCTCCCGGGTGGGGGTGGGGCGGGGCGTCGGTCGGAGCCGGGGGGTAGGATGGGGGGGACGGAGGCGCCAACCGGCGGGAGGGGGCGAGGGGACCCGGAATGCACCGAGAAAGGGGTGGAGGGCCCTGCTGGGCATAGCGGGGCGAGGGGCAGAGACATGGAGATGCCCGCTTCTCACCGGAGGGAGGGCGCCGGGGGCTGAGCGGAATAGTTCCGGAAAGGGACTCCCGAGGCCGGGGGTGCTGACCGGGAGGGGGAGGGGAAAGTGTGCGGGACGCTCGGTGTGGTCGGCGGATGCGGCAGCCGCTGGTCCTGGAAGCGCAGAGGCGAAGAGCCGCCGATGGGTAGGGAGTGGGGCGAGGGGTGGAGGCCGTGAGGTGCTAAGGGAGGATCCGCAGTGGAAAGTGGGGAACTAGGTTAGTGGGGCTCGGGGGCTGCAGCTGGAGAGGAAGGTGAGAGACGGGTTTACAGCGCACCTGGCGGGATGGAGAGCCAGGGGGACCCGGGGGGCGGGAGAGGCGCTGCTGCGGGGTCCCGGGGGTCCTGGGGGCTGGGAGGAAGAGGGAGCGAGCACCCTGTACCCCAGCATCGAAGGCCCGGGGCCTGAGCTGAAAGGAGCCCAGAAGCAAATAGGGGAGTAGACGTGGCCGGAGACGGGCTGTCGTAAGTAGGGAAATGGCAGGACGGTGCCCTGGGGGGTCGGGGCTGAGCGGAGGACCCCCAGGAACAGGTGGGGGCCTGGGCGTGCCTTCAGCTGGCGGCGTCCCCAAGCGCCGTGTCTTTGTTGCACGGAGGTGGGGCAGGGGTGCAGCACGAGAGGGGTACGCGTCCCCCGGGAGGCTAACTTCTCCCCCTTCCGTCGCCCCCAGTTGTCGCTCCAGATGCTGCTGCTGCCCCCTCGGCCGCCCCACCCTCGTTCCTCCTCGCCGGAGGCCATGGACCCGCCGTCCCCCAAGGCAGAAAGCCCTTCTTCCACGCCCTCCTCGGTGGCGGCGCCCCTACCCCCGACGCCGGCCCACCTGCTCATCGACGCCAACGGGGTCCCCTACACGTACACGGCGCCGCCGGAGGAGCCGCCCCCGAGCCCGCCCCCCCGCGAGCCGTCGCCGGTGGAGCCCCCACCTCGCAAGGGCTACAACTGCCCGGAGTGCGGCCGCGTCTTTGCCAGCCCCCTGCGGCTGCAGAGCCACCGCGTGTCGCACTCGGACCTCAAGCCCTTCACGTGCGGCGCCTGCGGCAAGGCCTTCAAGCGCTCCAGCCACCTGTCCCGGCACCGCGCCACGCACCGCGCCCGCGCCGGCCCGCCGCACACCTGCCCGCTCTGCCCGCGCCGCTTCCAGGACGCCGCGGAGCTGGCGCAGCACATGAGCCTCCACTAAGTCCAGACGCGGCGCCGGGCCTCGGCGCCCGACCCGCACGCAGCGGCACAACCACACACACTCCCCGGCGCTGCTGAGGCTACTGCCTTACCCCGGGCCTCAGTTTCCCTATCTGTCCCGAGGGAGAACCGTCATTCCTTCCTCCGTCCCTCCCCCTTCCTCCCAGACTGTGTGATGTGAGCCCAGGCGCTGCCCACCCCCCCTCCTGGGCCGGTGCCAGCCCCGCGGTGCGCGGGAACCTTTGCCAGTGACTTTCTCTGAGCCCTGGTGTCCTGCTCCAGCGGTGAGTGGTGGCCCGCGTGGCAGACTCGACAAGAGCACACGCTCGGCTCCTCTGTATCCCCCTCCCACCCCCGCCCCGCACCCTGTTCTCAATAAACATTCCGCACTTCCCGGTGGAGTCCTCCTTTGCGTCTGGGGCGCGGGGCAGCCGCGTTGCGCTGCAGGCCGGGCCGGAGGCGCCTGGGAACCTTCCTGTCGGCGTGTGTTTCTGGCCGGAGCAGTTTCCCGAGGCCCAGGCGCCCCGCTCCCCTCCGTCCCCTGGACCCTCTTCTCTGTCCCCCGGCCCGCAGTCCCCTTACCGGCTCACCAGCCCCTGGGGGACCCGCAGAGGCCCCCGTCCCGCCGCCGCCGCCTGCCACCGCGGGGGTAGCCCGGGCCGATTGCGGAGTCGCCCGGACTCGAGAGGCTGCTGCACCGGGGTACGGGGGCCGGGAGGCGGTGGCGGGCGGAGGGGCGGGGCCCGGCGAGCGGGGCGGGGCGGGGCGGCTGCTCCGCGGGCTCTGCCCACAACTGGCGAAGAGGCCGGCGCCGGGCGCGGGTGGCCCCGGGGCTAGGAGGACCTGGGTGGACGGGCGCGCACGGGCGAGCCCGGCGGGAGCGGCCAGAGGGGTGCAGGGAGGTGGCCACGCGGTGGACGGCCCCGAGGTGGCCCCTCTGAGAAGGGTGGTGTGTGCAGAGGGGCAGACGGGCTGCTGGGTGGCGTGTGCGGGATCGGAGCGGCAGAGAAGGGACCAAGGGGTCGGGAGGTCTGATGGGTGGGGCGGCGGAGTAGAGGGGCACCCAGTGGCCTGGGGAGCGCACAGAGGGGGAGGCAGCCAGGTCCCGGGTGGTGGACCGGCCATAGCAGGGGCTTCCCAAGGAGGGGCCATAGGAGCCTTAACAGCCCGCAGAGTCCAGGGCTCAAGGACTGGAGGAGATGGAGGATGCAGGAGTCTGGGCAGGGTCCAGCTTCCCTCCTCCGTGTAACCTGCCCCTCTCTCCCACCCGCCAGGCCTCAGCCACCCTCCGGATGCTGGTGCTGCCGCCCCCTGCCCTCAGCCCCCGGCGCTGGCCAAGGCGGAGGCCATGGAGGACCCGCCCCCTCGGACAGGCGGGTCCCCAGAACCCGGACCTTCCTCCTCCGCAGGATGCCCCCCGCCCTCCTCCCCTCCGAGGCCCAACCACTACCTGCTCATTGACACCCAGGGCGTCCCGTACACCGTGCTGGTGGAGGAGGAGGCTCCGAGGCAGCCCGGGCCTGCGGGGACTTCAGCCCAGAAAAAGTGCTATAGCTGCCCGGTGTGCTCCCGCGTCTTCGAGTACATGTCCTACCTGCAGCGCCACAGCATCACCCACTCGGAGGTGAAGCCCTTCGCGTGCGACACCTGCGGGAAGGCCTTCAAGCGGGCCAGCCACCTGGCGCGGCACCACTCCATCCATCGGGCCGGCGGGGGGCGGCCCCACGGCTGCCCGCTCTGCCCGCGCCGGTTCCGGGAGGCGGGCGAGCTGGCCCAGCACAGCCGGGTTCACTCCGGGGAGCGCCCGTTCCAGTGCCCGCACTGCCCGCGCCGGTTTATGGAGCAGAACACGCTGCAGAAGCACGCCCGGTGGAAGCACCCGTGAGCCGGGCCGCAGGGCACCCCTGGTACCGTGGGATCTGGGGGAGCCCGGACTCCTGTGGTTCTCAGACACCCGGAGGGCACCTGAGGCTGGGCTGTGGGGCCCTGGACACAGACACAGACCC
Organism: Myotis yumanensis; assembly: GCF_028538775.1. Lineage (NCBI taxonomy): Eukaryota > Metazoa > Chordata > Mammalia > Chiroptera > Vespertilionidae > Myotis > Myotis yumanensis. The sequence continues at coordinate 2,796,381 of NW_027223774.1, read as the reverse complement.
ACCTGCTGCGGAGGCCAAGCTCCGCGGAGGGAGGAGCTCCGGAGTCACCGCGGAGACAAGACGGGAACAAGACCTCGGTTCTCAGAGTGGAGGCCTCCAGCCTCGGCAACACCGGCTGCTCCAGGCTGGACCCTGACAGGGGCCGTGGGGGAGGCCGCTGGGCGTGGGCATTCTCTGGCCTGAAGATGTGGTTGGGGGCCATCGGGAACTCACTCCATCTCGCTGAGGCCTCCATGCGGGTGTTGGGGGCGGGGCTCCAGACCTGCCCCCCCCCCCCCCCCCCCCCCCCCCCAGCTAGGGACTGAGAGTAGTCACCCAATAAACCCGTTTTCTACTTTGAGCACTAGAAGCTTCTTTTTGGACCGAGGCTTGGTCAACCTGCTGCCCGGCAGGGAGACTCAGCCAGTGCCTGGCCCAGTGGGCCTCGGCTTGCCTGACGGGGAAGGGGCCAGTCTGTGCTTGGCTCCTCAGGACCTGTGTCATAGGCAGTGGTTTTTAAAAAAATAATGTAAATTTGTTATTGATTTCAGAGAGGAAGGGAGATAAAAACATCAATGATGAGAATCATGGATTGGCTGCCTCCTGCACACCCCCCACTGGGGATGGAGCCGAGGACCCAGGCATGTGGCCCTGACCGGAAATCGAACCCGGACCTCTGGCTCCTAGGTTGACGCTCAACCACTGAGCCACACCAGTTGGGCCTATGACTTCTTTTTAAAAAAAAAAATTTATTGATTTTTTACAGAGAGGAAGGGAGAGGGATAGAGAGTTAGAAACATCGATGAGAGAGAAACATCGATCAGCTGCCTCCTGCACACCCCCTACTGGGGATGTGCCTGCAACCAAGGTACATGCCCTTGACAGGAATCAAACCTGGGACTCTTCAGTCCACAGGCCTACGCTCTAGCCACTGAGACAAACTGGTCAGGGCCTATGACTTCTTTTAAAAGACTTTTAATTGATTTTGAGAGAGAGAGAGAGAGAGGAAGGGAGAGGGAGAGGGAAAGAGTGAACCATCAATGTGAGAGCAAGCATCAGTGGGCTGCCTCCTGCACGCCCCCTATCGGTGGCCAAGCCTGAAACGCCAGCCCACATGCCCTGACTGGAAATCGAAGAGGCAACCTTTCCACGCGTGGGAGATGCCCAACCAACCCTCCCGCCAGCCAGGGTTCATTTGTGACTTCTTAATGGCTGATTCCATCCTACCATCTTGAATTCGCCTCCCATGAGCCTGTAGTGTGAAAAACACCCATCTAGGGCAGATGCCTCCCTTGGACTTAAAAAGCATAAAGTAAATCCTGCCCTAGCTGGTTTGGCTCAGTGGATAGAGCGTTGGCCTGCGGACCGAAGGGTCCTGGGTTCAATTCTGGTCAAGGGCACGTACTTCGGTTGCAGGCTCCTCCCCAGCTGGGCCCCTGGTCGGGGCTCCTGCAGGAGGCGACCCATCCATGTGTTTCTCTCACATCGATGTTTCTCTCTCTCTTCCTTCCACTCTTTCTAAAAACCAATGGAAAAATATCCGAGTGAGGATTAAATAAATAAAAAATCCTCCTCACCCAAAGATATGTTTTTCATTGATCCTAGAGAGCATCTGTTACCTCCTGTGTATGCCCCGACCAGGGATCAAAACCTGGGCATGTGCCCGGGGAGGGGACGGAAGCCCAGACCCTTCCACGCGGGGGAGGGCGCTCTAACCAGCCGGCCACACGGCCAGGGCGCTGCACCAGGTTTTGGCGAGGCTGCCACTTATTAGTCCTGGGAAGCGGGTAGGAGCGGGCACAGCCCTCTGGGTCGCATTCATCTAGCGCCCCCCACCCCCTGCAGGGTTCACGCTGTGCTCCCGGGAGGGCTGGCAACGCTCCCAGGGCTTGGCGGCTCCGGGCGAACGGGAGGAGGAGAGGCGGGCGGAGCTGCGGCGGGCGCGGGATGAGCCCCAGCTTCTCCAGGAACCTTTCTGGGCCTCTGCGCGGTGCCGGGCGCAGTGCGGGGCCGCGTCGCTTCCCCCGACCCGGTTTTGAGCGGAAGAACAAACAAGCCAGCCGCCTCCGCTCCGCAGCGGGCAGAGAGCCTCCCGCTGCCTGACCTCCGGTGGCACTACCGGCTAACGGAGCCGACCTTCATCTCGAGCCCGGACGGTGGCCGCGCGCGGGGCGGGGCGTTTGCGCGTGACGTCACTGCATCCTCCCCACTTTACAGGTGAGTAAACTGAGCCGGGAGCAGCGGCGGCCGGGGACCCAGGCCTGCACGTGCCAGAGCCAGTCCTTACCCACGGGGCTGGGGGTTCCAGGCCCCTATTTGCCGGGGGGGGGGGGCAACTCCCTCCCCCAGGGTCCCAGGGGCCGTGGGTCTCCGGGGATCGTTTGGGGACCCTCCCCGGCCTTTAACTTTCCTGGCTGTTCCCCACTCTCCCCCGCCCGCCTCGGTGCGCGGCCAGCACCCGGGGGACCCCCGCAGCCAGCGGCTCTCCAGGAATTGGGAATTTCACGACGTTCCCTGCCCGGGCCTCGCGGAGGGCGGGGGCGGGGGCTGCAAGGGGCCATCGCGCAAGTGCGGCCCCGGTCTCCGCCGCATCCCGCGGTCCTCACCTGGGGCCGGGGCTACCGGGGGGAGGCGCGCCGAGCGGCGGATCCGGGGTGCGTCCCTGCCCGCCTCGCCGCCCCCGCCGGTGGGTGGGCGCTTCCCTCCGCTCCCCGCGGCGCGTTGCAGACGCTCCCCGCCGCCGGGCATGGGCGCCGCCGCCGCGGTCGGTTCCCGGGCCGGATTCCGCGCGCGGGTGGGTGAGCGCGGGGCCTGGGCTGCTGCGGGTGGCGGGCGGGCGGGGGCCGCGTCTATACCCGCGGGCTGGCGCACCCCATGTGGGGACCTCTGGCCACCTTCGCCCTCCTCCCACCCGCGGGACGAAGGGCGGGGGAGCATCCCCACGCGTGACCTTCCCCCGCATTGCGCACGCGCCCAGCCTCCCACCGCGGGAAGGGGCATGCTTGCTCCCGCGAGTGCGGGGGAGGCACCCCCACCCCATGCCTGGAAGTTGGGGTCGTTTCCCCACGCACCTCTCGGCCCCGGGGTGACCCCTTCTGGCCAGGATGTCCCCTCCCCGGCCCCATCCGGCCCCGCGCCCCTGCCCCAGCGCCCGTGGAGCGGTCCCGGAGTTTGGGCCCCCGGAATCCTCCCTCACCAGCCCCGAGGGCTCTGGGTTCCCCCCTCCATCAGACCCAGGAGCCCCCCTCAGTCCCGGGAGCCCATCTGTGGCCGCTCTTTCTGTCCAGTGTCTCTGAGGTGCTCGGCGGCCCGGGTCCGCGGGAGGCCGCGCCATGAACGACCGGAGCAGCCGGAGGAGGACGCGTGAGGAAGCCGGGACCCTGCCCCACCCCCGCCCTCTCCTCCCCAGGGTGCGGCCTGGTTCCGGGGGGCGGCACTTCCCTGGGCCGACCCCCCTCTCTTCTCCCCAGTGAAGAAGGACGATGAGGCCTTCGAGATCTCCATCCCCTTGGAGGAGACGCCCCACCTGGACCCGCAGCTCTTCTACAGCCTGAGCCCCTCCCGGGGCAGCTTCGAGGGTGAGCTGGGGGTGGGGGGGCGGGGACAGGGAGGCACTGCAATCAGGGGGGGTGCAGGGCCCTGGAGGCCGGGGTGTGACCAGGGCCCCGCTGCCCTAGAGCCTCCAGAGGCGGCGTCCCCCACCGCGGCGCTGATGAGCGGCGTCAGGGCCCAGCTGCACATGGCCCTGGAGAGGAACTCGTGGCTGCAGAAGCGCATCGAGGACCTGGAGGAGGAGAGGGACTTCCTGCGCTGCCAGCTGGACAAGTTCATCTCCTCTGCGCGCATGGACGCAGGTGAGGCGCCGGGAGCCGGTGCCCTCCCGGACCCAGGCCCCCGCCGACCCTCTCGCCCACACGCATGCTCTGGTGGCCCGTGGGGACCGGCCTCTCTACCTTCTGCTTAGGGCCGTGGTGTCTCCCGGACCCCAGCTTCCTTCCTGCTTCTGCGGATCAGCAGGACCCTGGGCCCCATCCCTTCCCCCAGGATCAGGGCTTTCTTTTGCCAAATCTTTTCATCTTTTAAAATATGTTTTTATTAATTTCAGAGAGAGGGAGAGAGAGAAACATACATTAACGATGATGAGAGAGAATCACTGACCGGCTGCCTCCTGCACACCCCACTGGGGATCGAGCCCGCAACCCAGGTATGTGCCCTGACCGGGATCAAACCGTGACCTCCTGGTTCCCAGGTCAGCGCTCAGCTACTGTTAGCAGCGGTTTGGAGAACCCCTCCTGTATGCCCCCCCCCCCCTCAGTCCCCAGCTGGCTCCCCTTCAAGCTCCTACATCCCTCTCTGTGATTCTATCAAGAGCCTGGGCAAGGGCCCACTTTTTCCCACGCTGGGTGTTATTGGGGACCCCTGTGCTCCGGAACCACCTTGAGCCGGGGGTGCTGGGACTACTGCTCTCCCCACAACATGGGAGCCTCCCAGGATGGCCGAGCCCAGGGGGAACCCCAACACGGGACCTCTCCCAGCTGACCTCCTGGGGGCGGCCTAGAGCCTCAGCACTCCCTCCCGCAAGGGGAGGCAGGCGCGCCATGCCAGCCCACCTGACCCAGAGCCGGAGATTTTGCTCAAGGTCTTAACCCCCCCACCCGGACAAGGCCCTGCCTGCCTCCAGGGTGCCTGGACTGCTCTCTTCAGGAGGTCCCCTTAGGACCCCAGAAAGACCCTCGTCTGCGGTGGGAACTGAACCCCACATGGTCTCAGACTTCCCTGAGGCCCCCAGCGCTGGCTGCCCCCCAGGCCCCTTGCCACCAAGTGTAGGAGTCAGCTGAGCATCCTCAACCAAGCCCCACCCACTTCTGTCCCCAAAGCCCAGCTGACCGTCCTGTATCCAGCCGTCTAGGTAGGGACCTCAGCATCTGGGGACCTGTGTGATGTGACAGCTGCCCCCCCCCCCCCCCCCCCCCAGACAGGCAGACCTCTTGCCGCGGCCTCCCTCCTGTTCCTGAAGGTCACCTGCGTCCCTTTCTCCCCACCTCTCCCCAGAGGACCACTGCCGGGTGAAGCCGGGGCCCAGGCGGGCTGAGGGCGACGGCCGGGGCGGGGCAGCGGGCGAGGCCTCGGACCCCGAGTCGGCCGCCTCCTCGCTCAGCGGAGTGTCCGAGGAAGGCAGTAACCCCGAGAGGAGGCGGCAGAAGCAGAAGGGAGGCGCCGGCCGCCGGCGCTTCGGGAAGCCCAAGGCCCGGGAGAGGCAGCGGGGTGAGGCGGCGCCGGGGCGAAGTGGGGGGGCCGGGGTGGGGCTTGCTGTGTCTTCAACAGACCCGGCCTCCGCCTGTGGTCCCGGCTGTTCTTTACCTTCTGGTCCAGCTTCCCCAGGCCTCCAGCCAGCTCTAGAGCTCTTCCTCCTCTTCCTCCTCCTCCTCCCCGGGGCCTGCCTTCCATTCCCCTCCTCCCAATCCTGCCTCTGTTTCTCCCACCTGCTCTAATTCCTGTCGCCTCTGCCGTGTTGTCCTGGCCGTTCCCGCATGGGGCTCCTCACCCGTGTCTTCCCGTCTCCCTCCGTTCCTTCGCTCTGCCTGGACCCCGGACCCCATCTGTCTCTTGTCCCCACCGGCCCCCCAATGCCAACCTCTCAGCGCCCCCCCCTCCTCCCTTGGCCCCGCAGTGAAGGACGCGGACGGCGTCCTCTGCCGCTACAAGAAGATCCTGGGCACCTTCCAGAAGCTCAAGAGCATGTCGCGGGCCTTCGAGCACCACCGCGTGGACCGCAACACCGTGGCGCTGACCACGCCCATCGCCGAGCTGCTCATCGTGGCGCCCGAGAAGCTGGCCGAGGTGGGCGAGTTCGACCCGTCCAAGGAGCGGCTGCTCGAGTACTCGCGCCGCTGCTTCCTGGCCCTGGACGACGAGACGCTCAAGAAGGTGCAGGCCCTCAAGAAGAGCAAGCTGCTGCTGCCCATCACCTACCGCTTCAAGCGGTGATCCGCCCCCGGGCCCGACGCCCCCGCCCCGCCCGTGCATGAGCGGGGTGCCCCTCGCCAGGCCTGGGGTGGGCAGCGTGCTTCTGCGTGTGCCCCCCCCTCACCCCCCCACTCGCACCTCAGGCCCCTGGTACCTAGCCCTGCCCTCCTTGCTTCCCACATGCCCAGCATCCCTCCCCTTCCCAGGCCTGGGGTGTTTCCTCACTCAGCCGGGCACCCAGGGGCCCGGTCCTGCCCGGTCCTGCTCGTTCCTCCCGCCCTCACCGGGCCCTCCCTCCTGGGAAAAGGGCGCGGACACTGTACAGAACTCGGTCTCGGACCCCAGCCCTGACCGAGGACCCGCATTCCAGGTCACCCCCTAGTCCACACGAGACAGAGAATTAATTATTCAGAGAATTTAAATTAAAGAGTGGATAAAATTTGGAATAAACTAGGCCCCAGCCTCTTCCTGGGAGGGGGTGGCCGTTGCCATGGAGATGGTGACAGCGCCTTGGGGGGTTCCAGGAGGCGGGCTGGTCAGACGGGAGACCGGGAGGTCGGGGAGACAGGGTGTCATTAGCCCCCGAGGCAGCGGCGGGAGGGGCGAAGCAGCTGTGCCCTGGGGAAAAGGCGCAAACCAGCGGTTCTCAACCTGTGGGTCGCGACCCCTTTGGCGGTCGAACGACCCTTTCACAGGGGTCGCCTAAGACCATCCTGCATATCAGATATTCACATGACGATTCATAGCAGTAGCAACATTACAGTTATGAAGTAGCAACGAAAATAATTTTATGGTTGGGTCACAACATGAGGAACTGTATTTAAAGGGCCAGAAGGTTGAGAACCACTGGGCCGTAAACACTACCCGCTGGGGTGCCCGGCCCGCAGGCGGGTCGGCAAGAGGCGGGACTCAATGACCTCCAGCGGAGGCGGCCACCGGGGGAGACCGGGAACCTCTGAGAGGTTTTCGCCGGGAGACTGTGATGCAAGCCTGTCTCCTGGAGTGTCCCTTACGCAGCCTGCTGCGCCTGCGCGGCGGCAGGACAGCGCGGCGCGGAAACGGTTGCTACGGCAACCAGCAGAGGGCGGCCTCGCTTAACTGTCAGGAATTCGGAACTTTCGCTGGGGGAAGGGAAAGTCTCGCGCACGCGCACTGAGGATTCTGGGGGCCCGTCTCCCTCCCCGAGCCCGGATAAGCCTCCCCTAAGACCGACTTCTACGCAGGCGCACGAGCCCGTCTCGCGCCCCAACGCGTCCACTCTGCGCAGACGCACGAAGCCGCGCTGCCAACCTCCGCAGCAGCCGCGCGCACCCGTCACGTCGCCGGCTGCTTTTGTCTCGCGCCACCTTCTTAAGCTTTCCACGAGCTCGGCCTTTCTTTTCCTCCACTCGCCCACCTGGAGCGCCAGGTGGGGATCCGGGACGCCGCCGGGTCCCCGGATCCCTTCCGTTGACCCACCTCGTCTCCGTCCTCCCTCCCTTTTCGGTTCCCGACGACGGAAGGAGCCGAAGCACCGTCGGAAAAAGCCGAAGCCGTCCTTTTCCCGAAGTGGTGGCGGAAAGAGCCGAAGTTCTGCGAGAGGGGAGGAGTGAGCTAGTGGAATCTCCGGAAAGAGCCGAAGCTTGGAATCGAGCTTAATCCCTTGCGCGGCCCGAGGGCGAACACCGGAAAACCTTCGGGGAGTGCTGAGTCCCAGGACGGTTAGGCCTGTCGGAATTAGCGGACTGTTCGGACCGGGCCGGCGGAGTAGAGCTGGGAGCACCTGCGGAAGCGGCGAAAGACGGACGGTTTGAATTGTTGAAAGAATCAGAACCCTTGGCAGGGGCGGGGGGGCACTGGGCGCAGAGGAAGGCGAGGACCCACGGAAGCACCCGAACGTGGAAGAGCTAATTTCCGAAAAGTTACGACAACCTGAGAACCCGGCAAAGCCCTCGCTTCGGGCGTTTTCGGAATAAGCCGAAGCCGCTGCGGCCGATTCCTTCCTCTACTGCCCGGAAATAGCTGACGCTCTTCGGGACGAGGCTCTGGGGAAGGGGCACCTCGCGGGCGGGCGGGCGGGAGGGGCGAGGGGCGGAGCCGGGGCGGGGCGGGGCAGGCGGGGCTCGATTAGGCAGGAGGCGGCGGCGCGCCGGAGGCGGCCGGAAGTAGCCGAAGCGAGCGGCGGAAGTAGCCGAAGCGGCTAGAGCGGGCGGGCGGCAAGGCGAGGTGAGCGCTGCACAGGGCCCTACGCGGCCGCCTCAGCATGTCGGACTTCGACGAGTTCGAGCGGCAGCTCAACGAGAATAAGCAAGGTGAGGGCGCCGGGGACGCGGGGCGGCGGGCGGGGCGGCCCCTGGCTTCCCTCTGTGCCCCCCGCCATTTTCCCCCTCGCTTCCCCTCCTCTCACGGCCGCGCGGCCACCCCCACCCCCACCGTCCCGCGGCGCGCGCCTCGCTCACGTGACCGCCCGGCGTGCCTCGGCGCGCGGCCGGGGAGGGGGCGGCGGGCGCGGGGCAGCACGCATGCGCGCCGCGCTTGGCTCTGCGCTCCGCTCTGTCCCGGGCGGAGGCGGCGCGGAGCAGCGCAGCGCAGGTCCCTCCGCGTGTCCCCCCCGGATCTATTTTTTACTAATCCCGGGAGGGCAGTGCGTTCGTACACATGGGTGTACATGGGGCCCCGCGATCCATCTTTTCCTCGGCCGAGGCACTTCCGCTTCCGGCCGGGTCCGCGGCTCGGGTCTCTCCACGCCCCCTTTGTTCCAAAATGGCGGTTGTGTGGGTTCCCCCCCCCCCCCCCCCCGCCCCCGCCGCCGCCACCACTTCACGTGGGCGCGGGCACGGCCGCGGCGTGGGCCGGCTCTCTTTCCCCGCGGCCGCCACGTGTGCTGAGGCTAGGCCTCGCGGGGTTCCACGCTGTTGTTGGGGGACCTCGGTTCACGGCGTGTGACGTGGGTTGCCTCGTGAAAGAGGGGCGCCCTGTGCTTTTTTTTTGTTTGTTTAAACGTGGTGTGCCCCACGCGTCTTGCTTACATGCAGGCGGCGGCGGCCGCAATGTGCAGTGTTAGCCCCTCATCTCCCCCGCTAGACACAATCTCCAAGGCCTGTCCGGTCCCAGATGGGGGTCCCTAACTAAACATGTCCCCGTAGAGGCGGGGAAACTGAGGCTCTGGAAAGGAGGGGCCCGGCCCAGCTGGGGGCCGTGCGGGGCCGACAGGTGGAGACGCCCAGGGTTCTGGACTCGGGAGGCCCGTTAGGCTTTTAAAAGCCCCTCTGGCCTCAGTACTTCCGTTTGGGGGCGAGGATCCTGAGGGGGCGCAGGTGGGAGCTTGAGGCTCATGCCCGGGCGAGAAGGGCTGGAGGGGGGGCCGGCGCCCCTTTGGGCCCAGCCCAAGTCTGGGGTGAGGGGCTGGGCGAGCGGACAGCGCCGGGAGGCGGGGGGGGGTCCCGGGGCCGAGCGCCTGGTTCCGTGCGGGACCCGCTGACCGGCGGGCGGAGCGGGCTCCGGGCTCACAGCTGCGCGTCTCCTGCCCACGGGTGCCCTGCTCTCCTGGGCAAGGGCTGCGGGGTAGGGAGGGAGGCGGTGAGTGCCCGGGGACGGGTGCCGCCGTGCCAGGCCCTCTAGGCTCCGCAACCGGAATGCAGGAAGGTTAGGGCCTCCCGGGCCCGCAGGGCTGGGTGAGCGGTGACGTGGGCGCAGGTGCGGCCTGTGTCCGCGGACATGGGTGCCCAGGAGTGGGCTTCACATTGCAATCAGCTCGCGCAGGGGGCGCACCCCGGGGAGGGCGCTTTCAGATCCCCTGCCCGTCCGTCCTCCGCGTGTCCGGGGTTGGTGCTGAGCAGGGGAGCTGACCGCCTGACTCTGCTGGGGGGCCGCGCGCTCCCCGAGTGCTGGCCTCCTGGTACCCGAGGCCCTGGGCTGGGGGCGCTGTCCCCACCGGTGGCCACAGCGATTCGCACACCCGAGCTCCCGGTGCCCAGGGTTGGTGTGTCGAGGGGGACGCGCTGCCCACGTGCTGCCCGTCTGTGGGTCTTTGTCTCTGAGCCAAGCCCCTCCCGACTTTACACGGCACCCAGTGCACCTGGGTCTGCAGGCATCCGCGTCCTGCTCCGCCTCCCGGGCGGCAGGTGGCCCTGCTTCCCGGTGGGTGGGTCGGAGCCTGGGGCGGGAGGACCCCGGGCTGGAAGCCGGCCCGTCTCAGCTGTGGTCTCAGGCACAGAGGCAGAGTCCCCGGGTTCTGACGGCCTTGGCCTGACGCTCCCCTCCTGCTTCCGATTTTTGATTCATTTCTGATGTTTTGCCGTCGAAGAGGTAAACCCGGAGGAGGTAATAGCATTGGCGTTAGTGGCCCCGGGCTCTGCCTGGGCTGGGGAGTGGCCTGCTGCCCCCCGAGCTCCCTGACAGGGCAAGGCTCATGTTCGGGCCCCTCCGCTTCCTTGCTTTCCGGCCTTCGGGCCAGTCATGGGGCGCTCTGTGCCTTGGTTTCCCTGTGACAGGAGCCCCCAGCAGGGTTTCCCCAAAGCGGCAGTGAGGATTGAGCTCGAGTGAGATACTAGCCCAGGTCCCGGGTTTGGGGAGCGCCCTGTGCTTGCTGCTGTCTCCCCTTTCGTGGGTGCGTATTTCCCCGGGTGTCAGTGACTGGAGTTGCGGTGCAGGCACCGAAGGCCCGTAATTAATCGTAATTAATCACGTCAGAAAGTGCCGACAGCAGTGGCTGCCCCCTGCCCTGTCCCAAGCGCGTGAGCCTCAGGAGCACGCTGACGGGCTGACGGGGTGGAGGACCAGTGTCTCAATCCAGGCTTGGGGTTCAGCCTGCACCCCTGGGAGGCCGAGGGGTCTGTAGGGAGCAGAGGGCTCTGGCCTTGCTGGGAGGGTGTGCTCTCCTCCTGGGCGAGGGGGTGAGGGAGCTCTGCCACCTCCTGGGTGCTCAGCGGAAGCGGCCCCCCGAGGGCTGTGCGCTGGGCTCTGAGGTGGGGTGGTCGGGGGTTCAGGTCTGCGGGGCAGAAAGAGGGGCCTGGGGAGGGCGCCTGGCTGGGGCTGCGGGGCGCCTGGTGACGGAGGACGTCTCTCCCGAGGGGCCGCGGTCCCTCGGGAAAACATCATTGGGTCTCTTGGTTCCCCAGCCTCTAGCCCTGCCCCTCTCAGGGACGGCCCTGGGTCAGGCCCTCGGCCTGGAGGGGACCAGGAGCCAGCCTCCTCTGTCTTCTCTGGCTCCCCAGCTCCTCCTGAGCAGCCTCAGGTACCTTGCACCCTGGGGGCACCTCCAGGCCCTGTCCCCGCAGGTAACCGGCTCCCGCCCCAGGGTCCCCAGGGTCCCAGACTGGCTGTGGACCCAGGCCGCCTGCCGCTGCCCCTCGGTCGCATCCTGGCCCCGTGGGGGTGGCCTCCCTGGGGCTGGGGCCTGGCCCCCGTGTGTGGGCGGGCAGGGCCACGTCCTCCCTCAGCTCATCCTCCCCCCCCTTGCCCAGAGCGAGACAAGGAGAACCGGCACCGCAAGCGCAGCCACAGCCGCTCACGCAGCCGGGACCGCAAGCGCCGCAGCCGGAGCCGCGACAGGCGCAACCGGGACCAGCGGAGCGCCTCCCGGGACCGGCGGCGACGAAGGTACCAGAGTGGGGCGCCCTGGCCTCTGGCTCCTCTCCCATCTGGGGTGGGATCTGTCTTCCTTGTGAGGGGCTGCCCCACCCTTCCCGCCTCTAGGCCACCCCTTCTTCACCCTCTGAGCCCCTGTGGGACTGCCCGAGGCTGTGCTCCCCCCGAAGGGGGACACCTCAGAGGGCCAGCACCCCCCCCCCCCCCCCCCCCCCCCCACCTTCTGGCGTGGGCCGCGGTGTCTAACGCCTCTACCCTCTCCGGGTGACCCTCGCTCTCCTGCCCCTTAGTGAGGGTGAGGGGGGCGGGTGGGGAAGTCGGGGAAGTCTCGCCCCTCTGATCAGTCCTCCAGCCAGAAAGTGGTCTGCTGGCCTTCCTCCCTCCTGTCTTCCTCTCTCCTGGTGTGGGGTTTGGGGTTTGGGGGGACAGCAGGGCTGAGGGGACCTGCCCTGCCTGGGACTTTGTGCCCCGGGGGGGGGGGGTGTGGGGAAGACAAGGTCCCCAGTCACCCCTCCCCATGCCTTTCCCTCCTGCCCCCAGCAAACCTTTGACCAGAGGCGCTAAAGAGGAGCACGGTGGACTGATGTGAGCTGCTCTTCCTGCCCCTTCCGCCCCGCGGCCACCCCTTCCCCGCCCGCCTGCCCTGAGCACCTGCCTCGAAACCAACCCCTCCCCGGGCCTGGGCCTGACCCGACCCAGACCCTTTCCCTCCGGAAAGAGCGAGCTACTGGTGGGAGCCAGGGGAGCCGGGGGGGGCCGGCAGCCCGCCGCGGCCGCACTGAGGGGGCCTGCCCGCTCTCCCCCCCGCCCTCCCCAGCCGCTCCCCCCGCCATGAGAAGAAGAAGAAGGTCCGCAAATACTGGGACGTGCCACCGCCCGGCTTCGAGCACATCACCCCCATGCAGTACAAGGCCATGCAAGGTGGGCCCCGGGGCGTGGCCGGGTGCTGGAGGCACCCACTCTGGGGGCGGGAATGAGGTCTGCACCCGGGCTTTTGGCCTCTGCCCTTCGAAGCCCCCACACTGGAGCGGGCGCCTGCAGGAGACCCGCTTCCTAAGGCCTCGGGCTCATCAGGGAGCCCCCCTGAGGCCGGGGGCTGTGGGGGGCAATGGAGCAGCCGGGTGCAGGCTGGTCCTGGCGCCCGCTGATCCTTTCTGTCCCCCCTGAAGCTGCGGGTCAGATTCCAGCCACCGCCCTCCTCCCCACCATGACCCCTGACGGTCTGGCTGTGACCCCGACGCCGGTGCCTGTTGTGGGGAGCCAGATGACCAGGCAGGCCCGGCGCCTCTACGTGGGCAACATCCCCTTCGGCATCACTGAGGTACTGCCTCCCGCCTTGCCGTGCCCCTCCCTTCCCCTCCCCCTGTTCCTCCCCTTCCCTCCGACCCCTCCCCTACCTGCACGGGTCGGACTCTGCTCCTGCGAGACCCCCCGGCCCCCTCCCAGACGGACGATGGAGTTGAGCCAGCCAGGGGCCGGGCTGGGGGTGGCCCTCCCTCCCTCCTCTACCCTCACCCGTCTCCCCTCCCCACCCTCCTCCAAACCCATGGATCGAGCACACACATAACTTACCTACGAACCACGAATCCACGCACCCGAGTCCGTGGAGAGAGACAGAGAGGGAGACTCGACACACACACAGACGCACGCCCTCAGTTTCCGACACGCCTCTGCTCTCTGCCGCCTGTCCCATCCTCTCCCTCCCTCCCGTGGTCGCTGCTCTTTTATTTTTGATGGCCCTGACCTCCCCGCCTTCCCCACGTGCCTCTCCCCCTCTCCCCACCCCTTCCCGTGGCACCCCTGAGAACCCCGAGATCAAAGAGTTGTTTCCATTTCTCTTTAAAGTGAAATATTGTGGGGCTGAGATCCCTCGTAGCAACAAAAAGTTTGCTACCGTCGGCGAAGGCAAGTAAGGTCCATTCTGACTTTCTCAACCTGCACTTTGCTACATTTGATGAACCAGCCCCCGACTCCAGGGCCAGATCCCTCCACATCACTCTTCTCTCCTCCCTCCCCTTCCCTTCCCGCGCTCCCCTCCCTGTCCTCCCCCCTCTGTCCCTCTGCTCCTCCCTCCCACTCTCTCCCACTCGGGTCCCACTCGGGCCCCTCCTGCCTGCTGCTGCTTTTCCACTCTCCTGTCATTTCTTCTTTCTCGCCACCGGCTGTTTCTTTCTCCTGTCTCCTTGTTGCCTCTGTTCTGTTTTCCCTCTTCTCCCTGCGGTCATCGTTCTCTGCATTTGACCCTGAACCCTAATTCTCCTTCCCTTTTTGGGCCCCTGGGGCTCGCCCCACACCTGGCCTGGCCCTCGGCGCCTCTGCTGCCCCCTCCCCCTTCTCTCATCCCTCTCCTGCCTTTCCTCCTATTGACCTCTGTCCCCACCCTCTTCCACTCTCCCCCCTCCCTATCCTCTCCCCTTCCCCCCAAACCCTCTGTGTCTCCCTCTCTCACCCTCCCCCTCCTCTCTCCACCCCCTTCCCCGCCCCTCCCTGTCTCCTCTTCCCTCTGCAGGAGGCCATGATGGACTTCTTCAACGCCCAGATGCGCCTGGGCGGGCTGACGCAGGCCCCGGGCAACCCCGTCCTGGCCGTGCAGATCAACCAGGACAAGAACTTTGCCTTCTTGGAGGTGAGCGGGGAGGGGCGGGTCGCTGGTTTGCGCGGGGCTTTCCTGCCGCTGCTCCCTGACCGCTCACGCCCGCCCCTCCACCCGGTCTGTTTCCTTCAGTTCCGCTCAGTGGACGAGACCACCCAGGCCATGGCCTTCGACGGCATCATCTTCCAGGGCCAGTCGCTGAAGATCCGCAGGCCTCACGACTACCAGCCCCTGCCCGGCATGTCGGAGAACCCCTCTGTCTACGTGCCTGGTGAGTGGGGGCCCGGCCCGCCTGTCCCAGCCCGGCTGGCTGCTTGGGAAGCAGAGTGAGTGCTCTAGGCGCGTCTCCTCCGTCCCCCAGACCTTTGAGCTGGGGGCCTCCCCCCTTGGCAGAGGTGACAAGGGGCCAGCGGGTGAGCTGTCCGCTTGGGGACGCACAGCCCAGCTTGTCAGTGGCGGGGCCAGGACCCAGCCAGTGTGGGAGGTGAGGGCCCGGCTCGGGGGCCCGGGGGCAGTGCGAGTGTGCGAGCGCGTCAGTCGGTTACTGCACAGGGGCTCAGGCCCACACCCCAGAAGACAGTTCAGGACATCGTGGGCTTTGTGCTTTTTTTTTTAACGTAAAGCAAAGTGGGGTTTGTTGAAGGTACACCGCGAGGAACGGGCCATCGGAGACTCGGGCCCTGAGCTCCGGCTGATGTGGTTTAAACCACAAAGGTCCACTGGGCAGACACAGCCTCGGTTCCTGTCCCCTTGAGGGGAAGGTTTCCATCGAGACCAAGTGCAGGAGAGCAAGCAGGACGTTACTGACCACAGCAGTCAGACTTAGGGGCCTGCAGCAAGGAGGGGCGTGGAGGAAGCAGCAGGAGAGCTGGGGCTGGGCGGCCTCCGAGAAAAGGGGGGGTTCAGGGGTCAGGCCGGGAGGTGCTGCCACTGCCCGTGGCTCCCCCGGTGAAGTCTCATGGGGGCCCTGGAGGTCAGGGCTGTGGCGGGAGGGGCGAGCGGGGAAGGAATGGCACGTTGGGCTCCTGGAGGGAGAGTGCAGGGGCCGTCACTTTCAGGGGCTTTTAGACCGGCTGAGGGGCGGTCTTCCGGGCGGATCCGTAGCGTGTTCACCAGCTTCGTGCTGATGGACCAAAACGAGCTCATTCTCTTCATGGCTCTTCATTGGACTTCCGGTCTCTGCCTCCCTGAGTGCGGGGGCTTCGGCTACTTACCCTCTGGTTGGGAGACGTGCAAACCATTTCCTCTCCAGTGGCCTTGGTTTAGGGAAGATCGGATTTGCTAGGTGGACACAAACTGCTTTTTAACACCTGCCTCAGTTTCCCTATTGTGCCGGTTCTGGTATTTTCCTGGCTTTTACTGTTCTGTCACAGCTCCCCTCAGAGCCTCCCACCCCTAAGGTCCACGAGGCCAGCTTTTGGGAGGAAAGGCTTTGTTGTGAGGCCAGCAGGCGGGGAGGACAGGAGGCCAGGCTCAAACCGGCCTCCCTGGGAGGGCGCGGCGGGCTGAAGGGTGAGGAAGGGCGGGCTGGCGAGCGGAAGCGCGGACGGTGGTCTTCCCGCAGCAGCCCCTTCCGTGAGGAAGGTCCAGGGGATGGAGTCCGTCAGCCCGCTCTGGCTCTGGGTGTCCCTGGAGGTCAGTCCTGTGTGCATGCTGGGCCGTGTGACATGTATGACTTACAAGGACAGCGCAGTATCTTGGAAACAGGATTCGGCCAGTTTGAGCGGCTTACTTGGTTACAGGGGAAGCTAGTGTGGGTCCTGGGGCCCACCACCAGGTGTTCCCCCAGTTTTGTCTCTGTTCCATGGACTCATGCGGGAACCCCACGTCCCACCCCGTCCCGCAGCCAGTGCACAGTCAGCCGGGAGGTGGCAGCAGGCCTGGGCCGGCACCCCTCCGTGTGGGCAGGGCCAGAGGAGATGTTTAGGCTGCGCAGGCTGTCCGCTCTCTGGAAGGTTCTACTCTGCGCTGTGGTTAGCAGCAGCGACCACACCTTCTGAGCGGCCATGCCACTCGCCCTGACCTTCCCAGGCCTGGACAGTGAGGTTTTGTGCCGTATTTATACGCCATGAAGTGAGCTCGCAGGCTGTGAAATCGGGCAGGACCCAGGACCCAGGCCTGGGGTGGGAGGGGCTATGCCGCTGCGCGGGGGCGGGGCCTCAGGCCGCCAGAGTCACCAGTCATTGTCACCAGGCGGGCTGACAGGTGCTCTGTGTTGGGGCAGGGGGTCTGCCCGCTGGGGCGTGGCTCCCGAGGGCGCCTTTTAGAAACTGGGCAGCTCTTCACCTGGCAGAGTGGTGGCGACATGGGGTTCCAGAGGGCAGCACCTCGGGCTGGGTGCCCGCTCGTCCCCAGGGCTCCCCCACAGCGGTTTGGGTAGATTCGTTGCATCTCTGACTTTTGGAAACTGAGGTGTAACGCACACTGACCTCTAAGTATCAGTGTCTGGGAGCTGCTCCCAGGTAGGCTCTTCCCTGGAAACCCATGTGTCCTGCTCAGTTATCATTGGGGAGCCGCCCCTCCAAGCTCCTGTGCCAGGCACTTCTTGGTGTGGTGCTTTGGGTCGCCTGGTGGCCTTTGTGACAGCCCTGTGACACCCGGGGCCAGTGTGGGCCCCGCCTGCCTCCTAGATGTTGATTGGCGCTTGCCTGGCCGGCGTGGCTCAGTGGTTGAGTGGCAACCTATGAACCAGGAGGTCATGGTCCAATTCCCGGTCGGCATACCGGGTTGCAGGCTCCATCTCCAGTGTGGGGCGTGCAGAGGGCAGCCAGTCAATGATTCTCATCATTGATGTTTCGCTCTTTCCTCCCTCTCTAAAATAAAAATATATATACTTTAAAACAATAAATATTTAGTGGCACCCAGTTGTGCCCACGCATTGCCCATGGTTTACACAGCTCTTACCCAGTGGCCAACCTGGGTGATAACAGACCCCGGCCCACAAGCTGGAAATACTCACCGGCCGGCCCTTGGGCAGTGGGTGCGGGAGCCGTTGCACAGGCTGGCGGGGCTCGGGCACTGCCGACTGGCTCCAGGGCCAGGCTGGGCGTCTGCTCGCCGGTTCCCTGTGCGGATGGAGACACCAGATACGGGACTGCGTCCCAGGTCCTTGCCTGGAGGTGGCCGCACGGAGCCTGAGCAGCACACAGGCCGCCACCGAGCTGCTCTTTGGGCGGTTTGGGCCCCACGCCTTGGCCCCCGCCCACCAGGGGGCTGGCTGGAGCGGGATTCTGCCTGCAGGCTGAGCATCCTCGAGTCCTACTCTTTCTGTAATAAGGCTAGTGATTGGGTTTTCTGTTCTCCAGAAAAAAGTCAGTTTTACAATTGAAGGGAAAAGCATTTCCTAAAACTCAGCAGGCGTTCTTTTTTTAAAGGATATCTTTATTGATTTCAGAGAGGGGGAGAGAGATGATGAGAGAGAACCATTGATGGGCTGCCTCCCACACGCCCCCCACTGGGGAGCAAGCCTGCAAACCTGGCAGGTGCTCTTGCCAGGAATTGAACTTGGGACCCTTCAGTCCGCAGGCCGACGCTCTATCCCACCCAGCGAGGGCCCCAGTTGTTCTTGATGGGAAGGTCAGGACCCTGGGAGGCAGCTTCCTCATCTCTGCAGAAGGGCACGGACCTGCAGCCAGACGTGCGTCATGGGGGCGGCGACCCTTAAACGCGTTCCCCCGGAAGCCGGCCCCGCCCAGTGCTGGTGTCCTGTGCTGAGACTGTTAGATAAGACGTGGACGGGGGCAGGGAGAGCCCGAGTGTGTGCGGGCCGGGAGGCACGTGACCTTTGGTGGGTGAATCCACGTGGCTGTGAACTCCCGCCCACTGCCAGGCTCCCCCTGCAGGTCAGGGCCGAGTCCCACTCTGCCTCAGGGGCGCCTGCCTGTGGGCTCCGCCCCGCCCTTCCTGGGCAAGGTTTTCTGTGCCAGACCCAGCGGTCACCAGGCCGCCGTGGTCCGGCCGAGGCAGAGGACACTGGCACTGACAAGACTGCTTGGTTGTCGGGTCCGTGCGGCCTTCGGGAAGGTGGCAGGGAGTAGGGGCAGGGGCAGCCGCAGGCGCGCTTGGAGGCCGTGCCTTATGTCAGAGGTTGTGGCAGACGTCGGGGGCTTGGTTTTGGCGCTGAGACCAGCCCAGGTTCCCAGTCGGCAGTGCCCTTTCCTGGCCATGGGACCGTGAGAGGTCACTCCCTGCGCTAGAGCCCAGCGGCCACGAGGGGCCTCCGGGGCCGGGCCCCCCTCAGGCCCTGTGTGAAGGACACAGTTTGTCCGGACCGTCCCCTCCATGCGCCCTCCGTGCTAGGTGCCACCTTCTCCCTCTGAGGCTCGGAGCCTCACTTAGCTCTGCAGCCCCACCTGAACCCAGGGGCCTGTCTGGGGTGCCCGCAGCGCCCTCGCTTCCCTGAGGTGCGTGGCACTGCAGGTACCGGACTGGGCCGGATGTCTGGGGTTCACCCGGCTCGGCCTCACCGGCCGGTGATGTAACCTCTGTCCACGTCCTCCGCTGTCGGGAAAGCCCTTAGTTCGCTGTGGAGTCGGGCGAGTGGCTCCTGGAGGCCCTTTCCTGCCTGTGTGAACTCAGGCCAGCACTCTCTCTGCCTCAGTTTACCCCTGTCGCACTGGGTAGGCTGTGGCGAGCATTGAGGTGTAGACTGAATAGGACCCAGGTGCCTGCCCTGTGGGGACTGCTCCGTCCTAGGCCCCAGCTCCCAGGGTGCTCTGCTCCTCCCCTTGGACAGGCGGGTCTATGGTGCTGGGAGTGGCTGGGTTGGTGCCAGCACTTCGGCAGAAGGCTGGGCAGGTGGTGGGAGGAGCTCAGCCTCCCAGGGGTGCGGTGGCTCGGTCTCGGGTGTGTGCCCCAGCCCAGCTCACCTGCCCAGGGTCAGGAGGGGTGGGGCTGCTGCTTGGTGGGGGCCTGCAGAGGGAGGCAGGGGCAGGAGCACATCCGGTTGGGAGGCCAGTGGTCAGTCCAGACTGTGCGGGGGCTGCCGGTACCTGTTGCCGAGCCCAGAGTTCAGGGCACAGTCATCACTAAACCCACTCAGCCAACGTGACCTTGCTGTGTCAGCCCCCACTGGCGCCAGGGGCTCGGTGCTGAGTGAGCCAGGCACCTCAGGGACACAGCAGATCCCTCCAGTGTCACACTTGCCCGGGGCCAGAGCGTCTGGGGCTGGGTGGCTGCGTGGAGTGCAGCAGCGCTGGGGGCGGGCCGAGAGCCTGTCTGTCTCCCGGGAGGCGGCGGTAAGGTTGGAGGGTGGAGAAGGGCTTGTGGGTCTTGGAGGCCCTGTCAGTAGGGTGAGGTTCCATGGCTGCGGGCAGCAGGTGGGGTGTGAGCTCAGGTCTTCATGGCCCCCGGGCGGGATTGATGCTTTGCATCATGCTGGTGGCTGTCACCCCGGTACCTGGGAGGCTGGGCAGGCTTGGGGGACAAGGCGTTTTCTATTGTCAGCTGTCACCGGGCCGGGAGGAAGGCGGGCCTCTCCCTGCACACTCCCCCAGGGTTCGGTGGCAACCTCTTGGTGGGCATCCAAGTCTGTCCCTTCCTTCTCCCCCCAGGAGTGGTGTCCACTGTGGTCCCGGACTCTGCCCACAAGCTGTTCATCGGGGGCTTACCCAACTACCTGAACGATGACCAGGTAGGCCTCTCGCCACCCCCTTCCCACCCCCACCTTCACCCGAACAAACCCTGATGGCTCGGCGGCCGCCCCCACAGGTGAAAGAGCTGCTCACATCGTTCGGGCCTCTCAAGGCCTTCAACCTGGTCAAGGACAGCGCCACCGGGCTCTCCAAGGGCTACGCCTTCTGTGAGTACGTGGACATCAACGTCACGGACCAGGTGAGCCCGGGCCCCGGCTCGGCTGAATCCGCCTTTGCCCCCACCCTGCTGTGTTATCACTGAGGTCTCCCCTCGGGATGGGCGGGAGGAGGCCGGCCAGCCTCGGGGCCCTGCCGGGGCTTTCCAAGCTCCCAGCCCTTTGCCTTCCCCTCTTCCCCCACCAATGCCCGGATCTGTGGTATTGGGGGGCACCCTGGGCTCCTGGGCCCTGACCCGTACCTCTTCCCTGCGCCCCCACCCGTCGTCCTCCAAACATAGGCCATTGCGGGGCTGAACGGGATGCAGCTGGGGGACAAGAAACTGCTGGTCCAGAGGGCGAGTGTGGGAGCCAAGAATGCCACGCTGGTGAGCCTCCCGGCACGTCATCTTCCATTGGCTTGGGGGTCGGGGGGCGGGAAGGGGCGGGGCTCGGTGTGCCGGGATGGTTGGCATCTGGGGGGGCGGTCCGTGACACCCCTGCCTGCTTGCCCCACAGAGCACCATCAACCAGACCCCCGTGACCCTGCAAGTGCCGGGCCTGATGAGCTCCCAGGTGCAGATGGGCGGCCACCCCACGGAGGTCCTGTGCCTCATGAACATGGTGCTGCCCGAGGAGCTGCTGGACGACGAGGAGTACGAGGAGATCGTGGAGGACGTGCGGGACGAGTGTAGCAAGTACGGGCTGGTCAAGTCCATCGAGATCCCCCGGCCCGTGGACGGCGTCGAGGTGCCCGGCTGCGGGAAGGTGCGTGCGTCTACCCTCTGCCCCGCCGCTCTCCGGCGTCTCCTACACACCCTCCTCTGGCCCTCGGGCACCCAGGGCCCGTGCAGGCAGCAGAACTGCTGTGGCCAGAACTTGGTGCAGAGCTTGCCTGCTATGTGACCTTGTGTGCAGGTGGTTTGGCCTTGTCCTCGGAGTGGGGGAAAAGTGCTAAAAATAGTCACCACTCCTACGTACTCACCTCCCGGGTGCCAGGTGCCCTTCTAAGCGACCCCGCTAAACTCACCTGGTTACCCCAGAGCTCTCCCAGCAGCTCCTGGGGCCCCTTCCTGGGAGGACACAAGCCACATGGTCAGGTGTCAGGTTCTCACGGCCTGATTTCCGAGCCCCCTGGGTCCTGTCACCTCCGGCCCTGTGCCCTGGAGGCAGGCTGTGCACCTCACCCAGGGAACCGGAGGGCCTCCCGCTGAAGCCGGCCAGGCCTGTCACTGTGGGGAAGGGCGCAGGCCCTGGCACTGCTCTCAGATGGGAACGTCAGGGTGCAGAGGTGGCCGTAAGCACCTGAGGGGGCCCCGCTCTTGGCAGCAGGCAGGTGGGGGGCGGGGCGGGGCGGGGCAGAGCCTCGGGCAGGAGTGTGCTTGGTGCTGTCAGCAGCACGAGGACGGGGCCTGAGTATCAGAGGAACCAGTGATCCTGCCTCGTCTCTGGGATCAGCCTGTTTTGTTTTTAAACTTTATTCTTTCCAAACATGTAAAAGTAGAGAGAAACTGTCAGAGTGATAGCGATGTAATATATTATTTGGGTTGTGTGTGGCATGTATAAAGCAGTTTTAGAGTGTAGCTTCCAGTTAGCAACAACTTATCCTCCTTAAAGTCTATAGTCGGCTTCCCGTTCACCCCCCCTTTCTGCTGAAATAACTTGAGGCAGGTGGCGTGTTTCACCTGAGACACTGAGGCAGCTAGTTTTGGGGTCTGTGCTGTGCGTTGTTAGATGTTGAGCTCTGTCCCGGGCCTCCACCTACCAGATCCTGGGAGCACTGCACACCCCTGTGACAACCAAAACACACCTCCAGACACGGTCACGTAGCCTGGGGACATATTCGCCCTGGCTGAGAACTGCTTGACGTAACTTTTTAAACCTTTTAACGACACTGTAATACCATTATTAACAAAACCATCCTTAGTACCTACCCGGTCTGTGCTCAGCTTTTCCTTAGGGTCTCAGAAATGTCTCCTCCAGTTGGTTCCTTTCGGAGTACAAACCAGGAATCATGCAACTTGGTTTTAAACTTGCTTACAGTTGATGAGTTCTGCATCCCCCTGCCGCCTTTGCAAGCGTTTTCATTGCTGAGGCAGTAGGTGCATCCAGAACCCATGTAGCCCCCTCGGCTCCTGTAAACTGGTGGTTCAAGCAAGTAGGCACCTGAATAGATCAAAGTTCAACTTTTTCTTCTGTGTCAACCCAGGTTTGAAGCCTAATTTCTGAGCTTCCCTTACTTCATCCATTGTCTGGGGAGAGCATGGCCCTTGGGTGCCTGGGGTCCACCTGGTACAGAGATCACACGTGTGACCTCTCCCCCTGGTGCCTGCCCCGCCTCTGCACACCTCTGCTCCCTGCTCTCCTGCTCTTTGACCCCGGGTTCTGGAGGGCATGTGGGTAATGCCCCCCCACCTGCAGTGAGCCCCGGGTTTGGGTGGTGCTGGCTGATGGCTGGGTAGCCAGCTAGCACCTACAGGGACCCGGCCTCTCCCCTGCCTCTCTCCTGCAGATCTTCGTGGAGTTCACCTCTGTGTTTGACTGCCAGAAAGCCATGCAGGGCCTGACAGGTCGCAAGTTCGCCAACAGAGTGGTTGTCACAAAATACTGTGACCCCGATTCTTACCACCGCCGGGACTTCTGGTAGAGGCGGCGGGGGTGGGTGGGGCCGGGCTGGCTGGGGGCTGCTCCCCCCGCCCCCTCCCTCTTTCCCCCTCCGAAGACGATGGGCAGAGGAGTGACAGCCGAATGACAGCCGGCAGCAACTGGAATGGCAGCAATTAAGGGTGGGGGGGGGCGGGGCGGGGATGGGGAAGTGTGCACACGGCCCACACACACGCACCCACAGACACAGAGGGAAGGGGCCTGGATCGGGGCGCACGGCAGGGTGGGGTGGGACCCCACACCCCTCCCCAAGACAGCCTCTCCTCCCTCACACCCCACCCCTCCCCTTTTCCACTGTAGGAACAGCGTGTTTATATTTTATGGCCAAACTATTTTGAATTTTGTTGTCCGGCCCTTTGCCCTCCCTCTCCCTCCCCGGCTCCGCAGCTCCAGCCCTTTGGCCTCTAGTCGTCCCCTTGGTTTCTTAACGTAGTTGGTTCTCTCCTCTAGTCCCGCGGCCCTGCCCCTCCTCTGTGGCGGTTTCATATTTGCTAAGACGAATTTGCTCATTAAACATTTTGTTGTATTTTACTTGACGGGCTGCGCTGTCTGCTGTGTGTAACCCGGGTGTTCCCCGGCCCAGGTGCCCTTGGCTCTGGCGGGCGCGCTGCCTTCTCGGCGGACGCGGGGTGTGTCCGGAGGCGGTGCAACGGGCGGCCCAGCGTGGGCTCCGTGCCCGGCTGGGCGGAGGGGAGGGGGGCGAGCGGCCCGCCTCCTGGGCCGGGGCCGGGGCGGGGGCGGGGTGGGAACTGCGCGGCCTCCCCGGGCCCTGGCGGCGGCGGTGGGCGGAAGTGAGGCTGGCGAAGCCCGTCAACCGGGCCTCGCGCGCCGGAAGTGACGTTAAGCCGGTGGGTAGGGCTGAGAAAGCCGGTGCCGCGCAGACTCGGTGGTCGGCGCCGGGCGGGGCGCGCGACCACTTCCGCTTCCGGTCCGTCGCCTCTTTCGGTTGCTTCCCGTCCGCTTGGAGGCTCCCCTTCCCCGCCCGGCTCTCCGCGTCCCTCCCGGGCGCCGGGCGGCGGGGCCGTCGTCGTGCGGTCCTCCGTGCGTCCGCGCGTCCGCCCGAGCGCGTTCCCGCCTCCGCTGCCCGCGGCTCGGCGCGCGCCCCGCGACACCGAGGCCGAGCGGGGGCAGGGGGCTGCCCGCCATGACCCCCCGGAGTCCGGCGTGAGGGGGCCGAGGTGAGCGCGGGCCGGGCACGGGCCGGGGCGCGGGCGTCTGCCGGTCCCCGGTCGCCTCCGCGGCCGTGGTGTCTCGGCGCCGGGTGGGCCTGCACCGCCCGCGTCTCCGCCTCCGGCGTCGGTCTCTGTCACCGCCGCGGCCTTGCCGGGCCGTGTCCGTCTCGCCGTCTTACCAAGCACGGTCCCCGCGGCGGTGCGCGCCTGGTGGGCACGGCTCCTGCTCGGGTCTCGCGCGGGCGGCCGGGTCTGCGGTCAGCAGGCGTCTCTCTGCGCTGTCCGCTGCCCTCGCGCCGCGGGCCCCTCTCCGCGGGCCGGCGGCTGGGGTTCGGGGGCTCGGGCCGCCCCTCCCCCAGGCCCCGGGTCTGGTGCTGGCGACTCGGGCTCCGGAGCCGGGCCCGCTGCCCGGTCGCCTGGATGTCTGGTGCCTTCTGGCCCCACCTGGCCGCGCCCGAGCCTCCAGCCTTGGGGTGTTCGCAGTCGCTGCTCCTCCGGCCGCTGCGCGCTTGGCGAGGGGGCGCCGGTGACGTGCCCGCCGCTGTCCACTGTCCAGCAGGTAGAAAGCGTGTCATTGGCCGCGGGGAGCCCTGGCCTCCCCCGCTGCGGCGTGTCTGTCCTGCCAGGTGCTGTGTCGGTCGTTTTGAGGGTCCGGCCCCCCCGGAGAATTTTGTCCTGCCCCCCACCCTCTCTTGAATGGAACGGTTCCCCCACTTTTTGTGGAGCTTAGCCTGGTGCTAAGCAGCGTGGTGGTGGGGGACCTGAGTGAGCTGGTCGTGTGTTTTCTGATGTGCTTCGCTGTGAGCGCGCGGGGCCGGGGGTCTTCCGATGCCCGATGCCCCCCTCGTGGACGGGCTTGGGTTTCCTCTGAGAACAGCCACCCGGCCGGCCCTGGATGGGCCTGTCTCAGCCACCAGCAGGCCTGCCGGGTAGGGGTGTCTCCTGCCTTTCCCAGCGGAGGTTGCTGGGAGCAGGTGGCCAGGATCGGACCCAGATTCCCCCCTCTCTCTATTACGTGCCGTCTTCCTTGTCTCGGGTTTGCCGGTCCCAGGTCACTGCTGCCCTGTGTGGTTTGCTTTTCTCTCCCTGCCTCGCCGCCTCTCCGGGGCTCTGTACCCACGTGCGGTTGGGTCCCTGCCCGTGTCACTGCGTCTGGGTAGCCCCCTGCCCGCTCTCCCTGTCCCGCTCTCCCGGTCTCGCTCATTCCCTTTCCTCTCCGTCTCCCCACTCCATCTCTTGTCCAGGTGTGTCTGGCTGTGGGCCGTGGCCACCTCTCTCCAACTCTTTACATCTCCCTCCAGTGCCTGGGCCTCAGGTCGTGGGCGGGCTCGGCGGGTGTCTGTCATGGGTTGCGGAAGCGATGGGTGGTGGTGGTCAGAGCCAGGCTGCTCCCAGTTAGGCCTGCGTCCTGGGGCGAGGAAGTTGGCCCCCCTGGGCCTCGGTTTCCCCCCCATGAGGTGCCCGTGAGTCACGGGCTCGCGAGGATTCATTGAGTTGCTGTGTGTCCAGCACTTAGAGGAGCGCCAGCTACGGGGTCAGGGCCAGGGCCGGGGAGGGGCTGCTGGGTTGTCCCTGTTGCCGATTCTTGCCCCCCCTGTTCTTTCCTGGCAGCCTGGTCTCCCCTGGAAGGTATGACTTCTGGGGCCCAGGCCGGCCCAGCCTTGGCTGAAACCCTTAACCTCCACTGGCCTGAGGCAGGCGCCTGTGAGAACACAGCTGCCCTGAGGTGTTAAGTGAGATAATGGACTCTGGCTCCCAGGGAGGCCGCAGCCCAGGGCTGAGCTCGGCCTTATCTCTCCTCCCGAGCCTCGCCTCTCACTCCCTTCCCGCTCCTCCGCCTCCTCCGTGCAAGTCCTTGCGTCTGCCTCGGATTCTGCCCCTCCACTCTGCTCCAGGGGTGCTTCCTGCCCTCCCCCTGCCCTTCCTTCCAGTTTATTGAAAGGCTCTTCCGGCCCAGCCCCTCTGATGGGAAAAGCAGTGTCCAGACAGACGAGGCCTCTGCCCCCGAGGCTGGTGGGGGGGCCTTAGCCCCAGAGACAGATGAGTACAGAGTCACCAGGCAAAGGTGCCCCCACGAGGCCCTCCCAGTGGAGGAGGCCTTGGCTTTTGCTGTTTAAGGTCTGGGACGTGGTGCCCTGGGGGAGAGTGGGAGGGACCGGTGACTAGGGAGAGGGAGGGCAGGTGACCAGCTCCGGACACTGCCCACCCGGGCAGCCTGCCTCCCGCGCCCTGGTCCGCACAGCTCCCTGAGTTACCAGTGGGGCCCCATTTTACAGAGAGGAAAACTGAGGTGTGGGAGTCCTCAGCCCACCCAGGTGGCGGGCCAGGAAGTGCTGAGCTGGGTGTGTCCCCTGGGCCGTGGTCTGTCACTGCTCGCTCTGCCTCGGTGAGCAGGGGCCGCGAGCAGGAAGGAGCTGGCCACGTTTGAGGAACCGAAATGGATGGGGTGACTAAAATGGAGGGGGGCAAGGGCCGGAGCCTCCGCGGTCACTGAGGACCCCATCCTTCCCGCGGCTGGCATGGGGCCCACGAGGGCAGGGGTTCGGGCTGGGCGGCCCCGGGTCCCAGGTGTGTCTCCAAGGCCCCTCCTCTCCTCAGATGCGGTGACCTGCCAGCCCTGCAGTGGCCTCCCTCCTGCAGTTGCCTCCTTTGCCCACGACCCGGGGGGCCCGCCCCTGGCACCACCACCGGCCGCCATGTCGACCTCGTCGCTGCGGCGCCAGATGAAAAACATCGTCCACAACTACTCGGAGGCCGAGATCAAGGTCCGTGAGGCCACGAGCAACGACCCCTGGGGCCCGTCCAGCTCGCTCATGTCTGAGATCGCCGACCTCACCTACAACGTCGTCGCCTTCTCGGAGATCATGAGCATGATCTGGAAGCGGCTCAACGACCACGGCAAGAACTGGCGGCACGTCTACAAGGTCAGTGCCCGCGGCGGGTGGGGGTCACGCGTGGACCCGTGGGCGGGCTGGGGGGGGGGCGCTCGGTTGGGACGCGAGGGCGGGCGCTCTGGACAGGCTGCGGCCGACCCTGTTTCCGGAGGAGCCGGAGTCTCCATCTCCCTGTAAGATCGCTCTCGTTTCGTGGCCACAAACATGACATCTTAGGATTTTGACTTTAACTTATTTCTGAAGACGTGGCCACTCCTTCCAGGAATCACGCACCTGGGAGGCCTGAGCAGGTGCATAATGTCCGTCCCCCTGCCCCAGTCCAGTTCCCTCCCAGAGCCGCTTCCGCAGCCTCTGTCTTCCTGCGGGGCCCTGTCTGTATGTCCGAGCACCGGGGGTGTGGGGGGCCACGGACGGATCTCAGGCGCTTCCATGGCGTATGCCCTTGTGGGAAACGGAGCCGTACATTAGCGTGGTTTTGCCGTGCGCCGTTTACACCCACTTTTCATAGGGAAACGAGCCTGAGTCCTAGAGATGAGACCCTGTGGGGACAGAAAGGATTTGTCACTGTTTTTAACGAGCGCGCAGCAGTCTGTGTGTGGGCTGGCCTGCTCGGCGGGACCAGCTGCACAAACACGGCTGCCTTCAGCGTTCTTGCATTGCCATGTTGTGGGGTTGGGATTTCTGGGTGGAAGGACGCGTGAATGTGCCACTTGGATAAATGTGGCTGCAGTGCCGTCCACGAGAGCGGCCTGTTGACTCGCCCAGTGGTGCAGGCAGGCACCCTCCCCAAGGACCGGACAGACCGACCGCCAGCAGCGCTCGAGCTGGCCTCCTGTGTGCGGCCGGGGGCGGGGGCTTGGGTTGGTGGCCAGGGCCCACTGCCGGCCGTGTGGCCTCGGGCCAGTCCCTGGACCTCCCACGTGTGAGGGTCCAGCCCAGGAGTGTTGGAGGGGCCTCCTGTTGTCATTCCTTCAGGAACCGTGGGTGCGGGCCTGAGGCCTGCGCGGGCCGGGCTGTCCGCTGGACTCATCGTTGAGTCAGTTTTTGGTCATTTCCGGGCGAGCCTTTGCATGCAGGTGACAGAGGGCCAGGGCCGGGAGGGCCGAATCCAGGAGCGCAGCCTGAGGCAGGGAACGGTGGAGGCACTTTCCTGTCTCCGTGTTCCAGGGGAGGAAACCGAGGCACAGAGGCGGGGGGTGTGCTGACACTCTCCGGGAGGGAGCTGTGTCAGCTGCCTGGTCCCAGGAATGCGCGTCTGGGCAGCCAACTACGGCCCAGGGGCCAAATCTGGCCCTGCCTGTTTGTAGATAAAGCTTTGTCGGCTGAGGCCGGCCTCTGGGTGTGCAGTGTCTGTTCTGTGGGGCACAGCGGTGTGGTCGGGACAGGACCGCACGTGCTGGGACAGAAAGCTGGCGTGTTTCCCCTCTGGCCCTCACCCAGCGCTCCTCCTGGAGCCCCGGGCGGCGCGGCCTGGCTGCTTCCAGAGGGAACGGACTGTTGGACCAGCTAGTTGCCCACTTTTAAAGCACGTCCCCACTTCCCACTGAGGCCCAGGGCGGGAGTGTGCAACCTGGCTCGCGCCTGCAGGTGTGCGCACCTGCGCGGCCACCGCCCGGGCACAGGCCCTGCCCTGTCTGCTGAGGTTGTCCTAGAACGTCTCACAGCGGTTCTGGTGTCAGCCCCACGCTCCCCGCCGGGCGGGAGGTTGACCAGTGTGGTGGCCATTCCTACAACCACATGGCGGGTACCCGGGAGCCTGTCGCCCCCGAGGGGGTGGGTGTTTGGGTTATTTCCGGGTTCACCGTCTTTTCACCACAATCCCCAAGTCCCCGAGCTCTGGAAATGAGCATTTTCAGGGTTCGTTCGCACAGGGTGCGCCCAGGACTGAGGTGGGGCTGTTTGCCTGGCATTTCTCGGTCCCATGACGCGTGAGCGGGGTGCCCTCCGCCAGGGGGGCTGTGTCGCGTGTGGGGAGCAGGGCCGGCAGGGTCGGGAGCCCGCCTCCCGCAGGGGTGACTTGTCCTTTCCTTTCTCCTCCAACGCGCAAACACCTGGAGGGCCAGTTAAAGACTAACCTCCGCTCGCAGAGGTAAATACTGCGACACGCCTTCGGGAAGCCTGCCAGGCCCAGGTCGGGCTCCGGCAGAGGTCACAGGTTCAGAGGGCTTGCCTCAGTGCCCGGCCCTCCCGCAGCTCCTCCTGGGCGGGTTTGGGGGCTCTGCCCTTCTCCGAGGGAGGCCGCCACGGGGGTGTCTGGCTCCCCAGGCTGCAGGCTCCGGACTACAAAGGCCTGCCCGTTCCCTCCCCCCTTTTAATTTAACTTGAAAAGACAATTTGTTGTCACATCATAAAGTGCAGAGGCACCAAAGGCTGTTCCTCCCCTCCTTCCCCCCCTGCCCAGCCTGTTGGTGTGAAGTTTCACACTTGCAGTTGTGGCTGCTCTACACCAGCCACCTATAGAGACCGAGGCCTGGAGACTAGAGACCGCAGTCTGCAGCGGAAGGCAGTGTGTCGGGCTGGGGGAGGGGGGCGCTGGGGGCGGTAGAGAAAGCAGTGTGGCTGGGGCGGGCTGGCTCGGGTCTGTGGGAACGGGCTCTGGTGGGGAACGCGGCCTGGCACAGACGGGCAGTCATTTGTCTCCCTACCCTTTAGATTTGCGTTTCACAGAAGCAGCTGGGTCCGGGCATCCGCGAGGTCCGGGGGCTGGGTGACGGCCGCTGCGGCCCTTACGGACGTGCACGTAGCTCCCAGGACACGCAGCTCCCAGGGCACGCCACCGACCCCTTTGAAGTCTGGAGTTGGGGGCCTTAAGCGCCTTCCCAGTGCTGTCAGTGTGGTCACCCCAGGCAGACACCCTGCCCATGGCGTCAGCCCGGCCTCCGGTGCTGGCCACCCTGCTCTATGAGCTGTGTCCACGCCCTGCCGTGCGGGTCAGCGGGGCTCCTGGTGCTGCTGTCACTGCGGGCACCTGTGTGGTCAGGCTCAGCAGGGGTGGCACGGTCAGCGCCGCCTTCCCCTCAGGCTGTGGTCCGGCATCCTGTGGACAGGCCGGGGCTGGCGCTGGAACCCGAGTGACCGCCGTGTCCCCCTGCCCCCCCCCCGCAGGCCATGACGCTGATGGAGTACCTCATCAAGACGGGCTCGGAGCGCGTGTCGCAGCAGTGCAAGGAGAACATGTACGCCGTGCAGACGCTCAAGGACTTCCAGTACGTGGACCGCGACGGCAAGGACCAGGGCGTCAACGTGCGCGAGAAGGCCAAGCAGCTGGTGGCCCTACTGCGCGACGAGGACCGGCTGCGGGAGGAGCGAGCCCACGCGCTCAAGACCAAGGAGAAGCTGGCGCAGACCGCCACGGGTGAGCCGTGTCCCGTGGCCCAGGAGCCGGTCTCCTCCTGCCCCTGCTGGGCCCCTCCCGCTGCTCCTTGCCCTCCTCGCTGCGCTCACTCCCAGATGCCAGCTGAGCGATGCCCTGCGCACAGCCTGGGTCCTGGAGAGGGCTGGGTGCCCGCAGTCCTGTCTGTGTCCATGCCCAGGAGGAGAGAATGCCGCTGGAGGGGAGAGGGCTCCCCAAGCCCCGGGTCAGAGACAGCCCCCGGGGGAGGGCACGCCCTCAGTGCAGCCTGGCCTGGGAGGAGCAGGCGGCACCAAGGCCCCAGAGGCCGTGTGAGGCACAGGCCAGCGGTGGCTGGGGAGCAGCTGGAGGCAGAACCTGCTGTTGACCCCCAGGAAGTGGGTGGGGTGAGCGAGCTCGGTTTGGGGTGGTGACCTACATTGGGAAAGAGGCACTGGGGCGTCTGCGTGTGGCCCCCAGCGTAGGGCACATCTCGGGGAGCTTTCCGTTTGACCACTGGGTGGGGGAAAGGCCTTGTGTCCTGGGCAGGCGGGCGTCACTGCAGAAACGGCGGTGTCAGCGCGGTGGGCCACACGGCACAGACAGTTCGTGTGGCTGGGACGTAGACCTGGCGGGGCCGGGGCCCAGGGCCCCAAGGGGCCAGGCAGTTCCAGGCGGTGGGGAGGCGGTGCCTGCGGACAACGGGGTGCAGAGTTCTCTGTGAGCAATGGCAGGAGGAGGCGCCTGGGCCTGCGGGAAGGACCAGATGCCCGGGGAGCCATGACCCCCGCCTGCCCGCGGGAGCCTGGCGTGTTGGGAGGGCTGGGCATTCTGCTCTGACCTGTCACAGTACTCTCCGTCCAGCAGCCACTCGGAGGTCAGGGCCGCGCTCCAGGCCGCGGGGGGTGGGGTGGGGTGGGGTGGGGGGTGCGCTCCAGGCAGGGGGAGGTGGGCTCTCAGCGTCCGCTTGGCCTCAGGGCTGCCTCCTCCTGCCACTCGCAGGCGTTAGTCTTAGACCTTGAAGTTTCGGTTGTGTGTGCTTTTCTCAGCGACTTGAGATAGTATTCATCTTTGGATTTTTTCCCTCCCAACCCCTTAAAACAATGAAACCCTTTCTTGGCTGACGGGCTGATAAAGGCTGGGCCAGCGTGGCTGTGGCCCGGTTTGCTGACCCGAGCCCTGGGCACCGTGAGGGGTGGGCCAGGAGCGGGTCCGCAGGGCTGACGGCCGGAGCTGAGGGGCGCTGCTGCCCTGGTGCCTCTACTTCTCCACAGGCAGAGGCTCGGCCTTAGGCTGGGGCTGGGGGCCGGGAGGAGCAGGGTGGGCCTGGTCAGCTCAGCGCGTCTCTCCATCCTTCCTTCGTCCATGACTCGGGCAGGTGTTGTGCCTCCCTAATGCCCACGGTCCTTAGCTGTCAGCCAGCCCCCCCCCGGGGGGGAGCTCAGGTTCCCCAGGTCCCCCCTCACCTGCAGGGCTGTGCTTCCCTGACCTGTCCTCCCGGGTGGGGCTGCTGGGGCTGCGGGAGCTCAGCTCAGGCCCCTCCCCCACTCCTGGGCCCCAGATGGGTTCAGGGCTGCTGGGCTGGAAGCAGGAGGTCGGGCTGGGGGTTCCCCTGTCTTCACTGTCTCACGGCCCCCCCTCCACCCCCCCGCAGCCTCCTCTGCAGCAGTGGGCGCGGGGGCCCCGCCCGAGGCCGAGCAGGCGTGGCCGCAGAGCAGCGGGGAGGAGGAGCTGCAGCTGCAGCTGGCCTTGGCCATGAGCAAGGAGGAGGCAGACCAGGTACCCAGCGGCTGGCGCGGGGCGGGCGCGGCGTGGCAGGGTTTGACTTTTGTTCTGCCATCCCATCTCCATGCCTCCCCTCGCCCGCCTGCCCGCCCTCTCTCGGAGGCCTGCAGTCTCTCCCTGTCTCTGCTCACCCTGGACCCTGTGCTCTGCCTCCGTCCCTCCTCACTCCGTCCTGGGCTCCCCTCCCGGCTCCCTTCCCCTCGCCTTCCCTCCCTCCCTCCCTCCTCGCCCTGGAGGCTTGTCTTCCTCTGGCTCTGCCTGCCCCTCCCCAGTTTGGGGAACCGTTTCTCCGTGTCTTTGGCTTTGCCTGACCCGGCTCTTTGTCTCCGTCTGTCTGTCTGTTTCTCTATCTGTATCTTAGTCTCTCTTGCTGTGTCTCTGTGTCTGCCTCCTCTCTCTCTCTCTCTCTCTCTCTCGCTCTCGCTCTCTCTTGGCCGCCTCCCCCGCCCGCCCCTCACACTGTCTCTCCCCCAGCCCCCGTCCTGCGGCCCCGAGGATGACGTCCAGCTCCAGCTGGCCCTTAGTTTGAGCCGAGAGGAGCACGATAAGGTCAGAGAGTCTCCCCGCCCGCAGGCCCTGGGACCCGCCCCGGTCCCGCCGCCTCTGAGCTTCCCCGCCCTCGCTAGCTGGCACGCTGGCACCGCAGCATCTGTAGCCGTGGACCTTGTGTGGGACGGAGCCCCGTGACGCCCGCTCAGGTGTCAGACAGACAGACAGCGAGGGCCTCTCCCTCCGCGGCATCCGGGCCTCGTCACCTCCTCCCTGCAGACCTGTGTCCTCACCCGCCTGCCCCGCCCGCGACCTGTCCGCCCATCCCACACGTCCGCATCCCATTTTAATTTCCGTCACCTTTGTCGGGGTGGGAGAGGGTGCGCGCGTCGGGCCACTCAGACTGACCTTCCCCTGCCGCCTGCCTTCGTGGCCCAAACAGGAGGAGCGGATCCGCCGTGGGGATGATCTGAGGCTGCAGATGGCCATAGAGGAGAGCAAGCGGGAGACCGGGGGCCAGGAGGAGGTGAGTGTGGGGAGGAGGTGTGGGCCCTGCCCTGGGTGCATGGGGCCTGTGTCCCAGCTGCCTGTCCTGTGGCCTCGCACTGTGTGTGTCCCCAGTGTCTTCACAGCAAGGCCAGCCTCCCAGGCCGTGGCTTTGTGTCACGAGACTGGTCCTGGCTCCCAGGGTGGGGACAGACCCCCGGCCAGTGAGGGCGGACAGCTCCTGGCTGGGTGGCCAACACTCTTGCCAGTGCTCCCGCACAGCTCAGCGTCCCCGGGACTTTGACCATCTACGCACAGCCCCGGCCACTACGGCACCCGGCCACGGGCCTCTGTGCTGCTTGCATCCTGGGGGGTGGTCACCTCCACATCCCAGGACAGGGCTCTTGTCGCCGAGTCCAGCCAGGACGCGGGACCTGTCGGGGAGGGAGTGCAGCGTGGGGAAGCCTGGAGCGGGCCGTGATGCGGAGGCGCTGGCCAGGCCGGGTGCGCTTGGGGTGCACCGGTCAGCGGGCGTGGTGCTGGGCTGTGGGCGTCTCTGGCCGCTGTCCTCATTTGTCCAGGGGCCGTGGTGGGCACGTGGGGGGGAGGGGGTGCGGGGTGGGAAGGGTGTAGGGAAGGCCGGGTGCTGGGCTCAGGTACCAGGATCGGGGGTGCTGTCTCCCCCTCAGTCCTGTCCTGCTCACCCCTCCCCGCTTTCTCTGCAGTCGTCCCTCATGGATCTCGCTGATGTTTTTACGGCCCCGGCTCCTCCGACGGCCTCGGACCCCTGGGGGGGCCCAGCACCCATGGCCACTGCCATCCCCACAGCCACCCCTGCCTCGGACCCTTGGGGGGGACCTCCTGTTCCTCCAGCTGCTGATCCCTGGGGTGGCCCGGCCCCTACCCCAGCCTCCGGGGACCCCTGGAGGCCTGCTGCCCCTGCGGGGCCCCCAGCTGACCCTTGGGGTGGGACCCAGGCCCCTGCAGCTGGAGAGGGGCCTACCCCTGACCCGTGGGGGAGCTCAGACGGTGAGTGCCAGCCCCGGCCCCGGGCGCAGTCCTGGGCATGAGGTAGCTCCGAGGAGACAGCCTAGTGGGGCGGGAAGAGGGGGGCGGCCGGAAGGTCATGGGGAGGCTGGTGGACACAGGGGAGGTCTTCCTGGCTGGACCCAGCCTGATGGGGGAAGGGACTGGGCCTGGCGCAGAGGGGTGAGGGCAGGGGGCCTGGAGCCACAGATTCGAGGAGACAACCCCCATCTGCCACAGGTGGGCCCAGCCCCTCACGCGCCTCCTTCTCACCAGGTGGGGCCCTGGTCGGTGGACCCCCAGCTGCTGATCCCTGGGCCCCAGCCCCGGCCTTCTCAGACCCCTGGGGGGGGTCACCTGCCAAGCCCAGCACCAACGGCACTGCAGGTACTGGGCGGGCGCTGGGCGGGTGCTGGGCGGGGGCAGAGTTTCCAGTGAAGAGTCTCCCGATCCCTGCGCAGGGAGGGGCGGGGGAGGTGGGAGGGCGGCCCCGGGAGCCAAGTGTACCTCCCGACCCCCATGGCCCTGTGACCCCCACAGTGGTCGGGGGCTTCGACGCAGAGCCTGACGAGTTCTCTGACTTTGACCGACTACGCACAGCCCTGCCGACCTCAGGGAGCAGCACAGGTGAGCGCCCGCCGTGCCCGCCCCCCGAGGCCCGCCCAGGCAGGGTCAGAGTTGGCGGGTGTACAGCCTGGCCAGGCCCAGGGCCCATCTTGTATAAAAACAGCTTTATTTGTTGAGTCTAACTGACCGTCCCCATCCCCATCTTCAACAAACGTTAGCTGTGTCTGTGTCGTGAGATGATTTCAGGCTTAGAGGAAAGTGGGACAACAGCATAAAGAGGTTCCTTCCTTGGCTCAGCCCGGCCTCTGGCCTCCCTGCCCGGGCGGTTCTCCCAGGTGCCTCCCTGTGCCCTGTGCAACCCTCCCTCACCTGCCCTGCCCCCTGCCCCGCCCCCCTGCCGGGGGGTGGGGGGGGGGGGCAGGTAGCACCATGTTCCCGCAGTCTGTCGGGAACGCCTCTGGTGTGGGTTTGCCTGTGGCCCCTGTGGTCCCTCTTGCAGTGAAGCGGGGCCTCTGGGGCTCCCCGTGTGCCTGTCTCAGCACTAGCTGGGGTTCCTGAGTCAGCTTTTACAGCAGATGGCAAAGGACGGCCCCAGCCCAGCCCGCCTCCCACTGCGTGTGGGCCCAGCAGGCTCTGCTCTGGAGGTCGCCACGTGGTGTCCCCTGCCCTGGGCCTGGGGCCTGGCTCTGCCGCTCCACCCTGTGCCCTCTGCCCTCCCAGGGGAGCTGCAGCTGCTGGCCGGGGAGGTGCCCGCCCGCAGCCCCGGGGCCTTCGACATGAGCGGGGTCGAGGGCTCTCTGGCCGAGGCTGTGGGGAGCCCCCCGCCCAAGGCTGCCCCGACCCCCACGCCGCCCACACGGAAGACGCCGGAGTCATTCCTGGGGCCCAACGCAGCCCTCGTGGACCTGGACTCCCTGGTGACTCGGCCGGGCCCCACGCTGCCGGGAGCCAAGGCCTCCAACCCCTTCCTGCCCAGCGGTGAGTGGCCTCGGAGCAGGGGTGCTGGGGGCCCCTCCCTCTGGCAGGAACAGGGGTGCTGGGCCCCCCGTGGGCAGGGGGGTGTGGGGGGGCCCCCTCCCGCAGGCAGGCCCTGACTGCTGTGCGCCTCTCTTCTCCTGCAGGAGCCCCGGCCACCGGCCCCTCCGTCACCAACCCCTTCCAGCCCGCGCCCCCTGCAACGCTCACCCTGAACCAGCTCCGGCTCAGCCCCGGGCCCCCGGTCCCGGGGGCACCACCGACATACATCTCTCCCCTGGGCGGGGGCCCAGGCCTGCCCCCAATCCTGCCCCCGGGTCCCCCGGCCCCCAACACTAACCCCTTCCTCCTATAAGCCGGGCTGGGGCGTGGCCTGCCAGCCCCGCCGCTGCCTGGGACACCAGTGTGTGAGTGCATGTGAAGCGGCCCGCGCCCTCCCTCCTGGGGCCACTCACACTACACCTCTTCTCACCCACCGCCGCCCCAGACACCACCCGGGGGATGGGGAGGTGCCGGCCAGAGGAGAACCCCGTCCGTGGCATTAGAAGGAGGGACAGCAGGCCCCGTCCCCCTCCTCCCGCTCCTGACTGGCCCCTTGATCAGTGTTGAGCCTCCTCCCCGCACACCCTCGGTGAATCCTTGGTGATGATTTTGGCAACTTCGGGAATAAATGGCAATTCTCATGGGCGTGGCTCCCACAGTTCCCATCCGTCCTTCACGTGGCCCTTCACCTGGAGGCCCAGGGTGTGGGGGCAGCACCCCTGGTTTCTGACCTTCTGGAGCTGGGGGGGGTGTGGGGTGCAGGGCCAGGTGTCCCGCCTCCACAGCCTTTGTTCTTGCCCAGGAGACACCTTGGCACAGGTGAGGGGACGGGTGCAGAGCAGTCACAGGCCAGGGAGCGGCTGAGCTGGCCGGGGTGGCCTGTGCCCCCAGGGCAGCCGAGGGGACGTGTCCCCAGAGGGGAGTAGCAGGGGAGCGGGTGTGGGTGAAGGCCCTGCGGCTCACCAGGTTGATGGGCTGGGCTGGCAGGGCCACCAGGACAGGCCTGGGCTGTGGAGCCCTCAGGCGGCTGCTTCAGGGCTTGGTGCCGGGAGTGTCTCCTGGGCCTGGGGAGGCGGGGCCCCTGGGGCCCAGTGAGGGGGAGGGGGAGGCCTCCAGGCCACTGCTTCCCTGGAGCTGCCTTCCAGTCTTTAAAGAAGTCAGCCTCTGCTCCAAGGTTGCAGGTTCGATCCCGGGTCAGGGCGCATAGAAGCAGCCAATGAATGTGTTAACAAGTAGGACAGCAGCCCTGGCCAGTTGGCTCAGTGGATAGAGCATCGGCCTGCCCACTGAAGGGTCCCGGGTTCTATTCCCAGTCAGGGGCACATGCCTGGGTTCCAGGCGCGATCCCCTGTGGGGGATGTGCAGGAGGCAGCCGATCCATGGTTCTCTCCCTCTGAAATCAATAAAAATATATTTAAAAAGTAAGTAGGACAATAAATCAACCTCTCCCTTCCCCTCTCTAAAACCAATAAAAGTATAAATAGGGAAGGCAGTGAAATAAAGCGAGCTGTGGTCTTCTGTGTGCGTGTTTGTCTCGGGGGAGGAGGGCAGGACCCGGCGCGGGGCAGGCTCTGGCCCAGGCAGGTCTGCAAAGCCGCCGCCGCCTCCCGGAGCCTGTGCAGGAGATTCTAGAACATTCCGGCCCCCGCTTCCCACTGGAGCTGCCACGGGGTCCCGACCCACCCCTGCCCCGAAGCCAGAGCACCGGGCTGGCAGGGGCCGGACGGTCCCTCCTGGATGTTGGAGGGTCATTCCTGCCTCGCTGGTTCACTTCCGCTTCGCGTGCCTCCCTTTTTCTTCCATTTCGTCTCCAGGGCCCGCGCGGGTCTGATGTCGGGCTTGGGGTCAGGCCACCCCGGCCTTTATGGGCCGTGAAGGGTCGTGGGGGTGCGGTTCTGCCCAGGGCGGTCCCTGTCCAGGCGGCGGGAGTGGACAGGCGCCCGCCGAGGGGCGGGGCTGCGGGGCTGCGGGGCTGCGGGTCCACCGGGGTCAGGCCCAGGGCGGGCGCTGTGCGGTCTGCGGCCGGCAGGGGGCGCCCGAGACCAGGTCAGTCGCCGGAGCTCGGCCTCCAGGCTGCCCGGGCGGTCCCGGGGCGCGGCCCACACACCCGCCACCGCGCCTGCCTCCCGCGCCTGCTCCTGAGCCTCTCGGCCGCAGCCTTCCCGCGTGCGTGGGCGCTTCTGCGGGGACTCCCGAGCGCCCGGATCCCAGCTCCGAGCGCCCGGATCCCAGCTCCGAGCGCAGCCCCGCTCAGCCTGCCCCGGCAGGTTCCGCCTCCAGCTGATGCCCAGCGTCCTTCCCGCCGGGGCGGAGGCCTTTCACCCGTTTAGTCCTCAAACCCCTCCCCCCTCGGGCTGCTTGTCAGTAAAGCCAGTGGACACGCAGCCACACCGGTGGATTCCTAGCCGCCACCTGCCCGCCCGATTGTGCCTCCGGCCCGGGACAACCACACTCCCCATGTGCTGACACGCTTCCCACCCCGAATTTTTTAAAAAATATATTTTATTGATTTTTTACAGAGAGGAAGGGAGAGGGATAGTTAGAAACATCAATGGGAGAGAAACATCGACCAGCTGCCTCTTGCACACCCCCTACTGGGGATGTGTCCGCAACACAGGTACATGCCCTTGACCGGAATCCAACCCGGGACCCATCAGTCCGCAGGCCGACGCTCTATCCACTGAGCCAAACCGGTTTCAGCACACATCCAGCGTTTTATTTAGTCTCTAACCTCCTCTCCACACCAACTTCAAAGAAAAAAGCGAAGCGTTTGGCCCTGGATCTGCAAATTCAGAACACGTTTATTAGCTAATCAGATACGCAGTCCCAAATGGCACCACCGAAACCACACCGCACCCGGGAGGCCCGTTTCCCGCCGACGTGACTCATTTCCGCTCGGCCTCAGGGACTCGGCCACGGTTTTCTGCTGCAACTCGTGGCGCACGGGTCACAGGCAGGCACGCCGGTCGCGGTGAGCGCGCAGGTAGCCCGTGTCCGTGTCCCCCAGCTCCGGGCTTCCCTGGACCCTCCCCCGACCGCTGCCCGGCGGGGACTCAGGGACAGAGGGCCAGCCAGCTCTCAGCATCCCCTGTGCAATCCGCAGGCCCGAAAAAGGGGCGCAGGGGCTCCTCAGCCGAAATGGGGAACGTGAACACGTGGGACCCATCGGCCACGTGGTAGAAGGAGAAGGTCCCCATCTCCACGTCCAGGAAGAGGCCCAGGCGGCGCAGGCGGGGCTGGACCATGAGCCCCAAGGGGGGCTCGGTGCCGGCGATGAACTGGTTCCCGTCCTTGCAGCTCACGGTCCAGAAGCCGAGCTCCGCGGACAGGACCACCTCGCCCTGCCGGGGCGCCGACTCCCTGCAGAGGCCCAGGCTCCACTGCCGGCTGCTTCCCACGTCCACCTCCCAGTAGTGGCGACCGGAGGTGAAGCGGGGAGAGCCCAGGACGCAGGGGGAGTCGTTGAATCTCCCAGGGTGGGCTCGGCGCCCCCGTGGGAGACCCCCGATGCGGACCCGCTGCAGGTTCTCGGAGATGGTGAGGTAGTTGTGGGCGGTGTCCACGTCCAAGGTCATGTCCACTGTGGAGAGAGAAAGGGTGGACTCAGCAGGTGCACGCCCCGGGCCCCCCCTTCCTGGCCACTGCCAAGGCCCCCACACCTTCCTGTCTGCAGTGGGCATTTTCCTGGGGAGACTTCCCTGGCTCCGGATTCAATAGAATTTTATCTACAGGAGGAATGATTATAACTGAGGAGCTAGTCTTTGTCCATCGTAGGTATTCTCTTGACATTAAGTGATTCAATTGAGTAAGGACTTTTCTTCTCTCTCTCTTCTTTAATAAATATATTGCTTTCAGGAAGGGAGAGGGAGAGAGAGATAGAAACATCAATGATGAGAGAGAATCATGGATGGGCAACTTCCTGCATGCCGCCTACAGGGGATGGAGCCTGCAACCCAGGAATTGAACTGTGACCTCCTGATTCATAAGTTAACGCTCAACCACTGAGCCATACGGGCTGGGCTAAAAAAAATTTTTTTTTTTTATTGATTTCAGAGAGGAAGGGAGAGGGAGAGAGAGAAAGAAACATCAATGAGAGGGAATCACTGCCTCCTGCACGCCCCCTACTGGGGGACCAAGCCAGCAACCTGAGAATCTGCCCTGACTGGCAATCAAACCATGACCTCCGTTCATAGGTTGATGCCCAACCACTGAGCCACCCGGGCTGGGTGGGACTTCCTTTCTCTTCAGTAAGGAATACACACGAAAAATAGACCACGAGTACCATTTGTTCTCAAAATTATCATAATGCCCGGCAAGGGGCCTTGATCAATGATTCTCCCTCATCATGGATGTTTCTCTCTCCCTCTCCTTTCCTCTCGGAAATCAATAAAATAATAATCATGCAGATTATCACAAATTTCAAGGGATGGAAAATATTTTACTTCTTGCAAAATGATATTGACGTTAAACATTAAAGCTTTCTCTAATCTCTTCTTTTAAAAAATATTTTTTTACTGGCTTCAGAAAGGAAAGGGAGAAAGAGATAGAAACATCCATGATGAGAGACAATCAGCCAATCGTTGATTGGCTGCCTTCAACCCCCAATGCCCCACACATGTGCCCTGACGGGGAATCAAACCTGGGACCCTTTAGTCTGCAGGCCGAGGCTCTATCCACTGAGGAACACCGGCGAGGGCTTACCCTGTCTTCATAAACAGTTACCTTCCTCACTTGCTGTTGGTGACTAGGCCATGGCGCTTTACTGCAGCTACAATGAACAGGGAACAGGAGGTGCTCGGAGTCCTGACATTACGACGTGTCAGAACCTCAGCAGCAACCTGGACCCAGACCCGATGGGGCGGCGGAAGGAGACTGAGTCTGCGCGGCCGGGCCTCCTGCTCCGACCCTCTCGCTGGGCAGGGAGAGTGGGCCTCCTTATAGGACCTGCGCAGCGAGCCCGAGCAGCCTCAGGCATGAACCCTGCCCCCCACAGACCAATGGCGTTTGTTGTTTGCTTTCTTTCCTTTTAAATGAAAAACAAATGTTTTTATTGGTTTTTAGAGAGAGAAAAGGAGAGGGAGAGGTAGAGAATTAGCCATGAGAGAAACATGCATTGGCTGCCTCCTGCACGCCCCCTACTGGGGATTGATACCCCACACCACTCTCTGGGGCACTGTTTTAATTTGGTGGATGGTGTTAATCCTCACCCCGAGATCTTTTTTCCATTGCTTTTTAGAGTGCAAGCTAGGGAGGGAGTCGGGGGAGGGAGAGGGAGAGAGAGAGAGAGAGAGAGAGAGAAGCATTGATGTAGGTCGACTGGCTGCCTTCAGAGGGGCCGGGACAGTGTTGGTGGAGGGAGCCCTCAGCCCAGGTGGGTGCCCTTGAAGGGAATCTGAATCCCCGCCCCTTGGGCTGGTGCTCCTCCCAGTGAGCCCCACCGGCTGGGGCTCTTTTTAAATGTTGGAATTAATTTATTTTTCATCGTAATCGAACTTGGGGACTGAAGGGTCCCCAGGCCGACGCTCTTTCCACTGAGCCAAACTGGCTATTACATGTTCACTGTAACTTAAAAGTAAATAGAAAAAGATACTTAAAAAAATTTCCTTGCCCTGGCTGGTGTTGCTCAGTGGGTAGAGCGTCGGCCCGCGGACTGAAGGGTCCCGGGTTAGATTCTGGTCAAGGACACCTGTCCAGGTTGCAGGCTCCATCCTCAGTGGGGGGGGGGGGGGGGGGGGGGGGTGCAGGAGGCAGCCGATCCATGATTCTCATCACTGATGCTTCTCTCTCTCTCCCCCTCTCCCTTCCTCTCTGAAATCAATAAAAATATATTTTTAAAAATTTTCTTAAAAACACATGAACAATAACAAGACTCGGGTAGTACGTTGTCTGTAACATCCAGTCCACGCAAAATCAGGTTTCTGCCTGTGCCCGTCTCCAGTGGGGCGACTGGGACTATTGGGGAGCCCAGGTCTAGGGCGATGCAGGGTTATATTTCCCTAAAAACCTACAGCCGGTTGTCATGTAGACACTCGGGCTAGAGACACTGGGAAAGAATGAACATTCCAGGTGCGGCCGCCAGGGGAGGCCCGCCTGTCACGGGGCCTCGAGAAACTGCCTTCCCTCTGGGTCGGGGCAGGGCGCCCAGAGGTCTCACCGTGGAACTTGCGAATCTTGGGGTCCATCTGCAGGACGGATGCCAGCTGGGGCTCCATCGCCTTGGCCTTGGCCGCCAGCCTGCCCAGCACTCTGTTGGGCTTGATGTCGGCAGTCTGAGAAACCTTGGAGCAGTTGGAGCACCGCACCCCCTGGCCGCCCGGCTCCTTGGGCAGGGCGCGCAGGCACCGGCGGCAGCAGATGTAGCCGCACTTGAGCTTCACGGGGTCCTCAAAGTACGTGAGGCAGACGGGGCAGCGGGCGGCTTCCTTAAAGTGCTGGGCCATGGCCGCCGCCTGGGGGGTAAGAGGGGGGGACCGGGCGCGGTGAGCCTCTCTTGAGGGAGAGGGACTCATGGGTCCCGGGACGCCTCCTCTTTCTAGGATAAACATTTGCAACCAGGACCCCTGGGTGAGGAGGATGCAATCGAAGGGCCAATAGAAATGGCTCCAAGCCCTGAACTTCTGAGGTGCAACACGCTGGTTGGGGTGGGGCTTAGCCACAGTGAAATGCGTGCAGCCTAAGATTTTGAAGACCAGAGGGAAAGAATGTGCGCTCTCGCCCTGAGCGGTTTGGCTCGGTGGATAGAGTGTTGGCCTGTGGACTGAAGAGCCCCAGGTTCAATTCCGGTCAAGGGCATGTACCTTGGTTGTGGGCACATCCCCAGTAGGGGGTGTGCAGGAGGCAGCTGATCGATGTTTCTCTCTCATCGATGTTTCTAACTCTCTATCCCTCTCCCTTCCTCTCTGTAAAAAATCAATAAAATATATTTTTTAAAAAATCAATAAAATATATTTAAAAAAACAAAAAAAGAATGTGCGCTCTCTCCTGCACAGCGCCCCCCCCCCCCCCAAATTGATTCCCTGTTGGAAGGATCTACACCTGCCTATCAGGAGAAAATTAGCGTTTAATTTTTCTTTAGGCTTCCACGCTTCCCCATGTGTTGGGAATCGAACCCGAGTCCCTTGGGAGGGAGGGCAGCTGCTCTAACCACTAAGCAAACCCAGACGGACCTGGGTCGCCTTCCTTAGTCTTTGCTTATGGGGCTACTAGAGCATGAGTTTACAACGACAATTCGGGGTCCCCTGATAGATCCAGTGGGAAGTGCTGGCTGAGACCTGAAACCCTCCGCGTCTCCCCGCTGCCCCGCCCCCCCTGGATGGGGTGGAAACCCACCGCGGAACCCGAGAGGCGGAGGAAGTCCGTGGGGGACACGCTTCGCACCGCCTCAGAGTCCGCCAAGCTCGGACCTGATGATCAAATTCTTACTCCCACCTGGTCCTGAACCGCCGAGTCCTGCCTACCGCTCCCATCAGAGGCCCCTGTCCCTCAGTGTCCACGCCATGCCTGGCCTTGAGTTGGCCCCAGACAGCACCTGCTGAATCGATAGGTCCCTCGATTCCCAAGACTTTCTGTAGACATTTGAAAGTGAAAACGAAATCCCCTCAGATTGACTCACCTCTCAGACACGAAATCCCCTTCTGGCCTCTGGCTACTTCACTTGAAGGCTCAGCTGTGGAGCGAGGTCGACCAGCAAGCCGGCCGGTTTTATTGGACAAGTAGCTCCTCCCACCTCACTCACTTCCTGTCCGTTAGGCCTAATTTCATCAGATGTTGATGAAAATAATGGGATTTTCTCCGGTCAGAGAGATTACCAGGGACAAAGGAAGTGATTGTATACAGAAGTTATTTTTAAACTAACATGAACAAAATATTGCCGTGTATTCATTCTACATTAGATCTTAAATATTATGTCTGTCAATCCATTAGATTTAGGATTGAAATGAAAGACGGTCCTCATTATTAATCTTTCTAAAATGGCCTGGCTGGTTTGGCTCAGTGGATAGAGCATCAGCCTGCGGACTGAAGAGTCCTGGGTTCGATT
Organism: Myotis yumanensis; assembly: GCF_028538775.1. NCBI lineage: Eukaryota > Metazoa > Chordata > Mammalia > Chiroptera > Vespertilionidae > Myotis > Myotis yumanensis. The sequence continues at coordinate 2,753,017 of NW_027223774.1, read as the reverse complement.
CCGGTCAAGGGCACATGCGGGGTTTCCGGCTCCATCCCCAGCAGGGGGCGTGCAGGAGGCAGCCGATCCATGATTCTCTCTCATCATTGATGTTTCTATCTCCCTCTCCTTTCCCTTCCTCTCTCTAATATATATATATATTTTGTTGTTGTTGTTGTTGTTGTTGTTGTTGGGAAGCGTAGAGTATGGGGAAAGCAGACCCTCATGTTATGAGCAGAGTGGACCGTCATTGGCGGTGGGAGAAGACTGTTTGCTGAAGCCCAGAGCTTACTGATGTCAGAGAGCGAGAACCTATTGGTAGTGCATGGGGATATGCCGGGGGAAGATCCTTCACACCTGAAACAAGCTGCAACAGTTTCACATCACCCACGAAGCCTCATCAATCAAGAGTCACGCTGGCCAATGGGAGGGGAGCGATTCCACAGCCAATCAAAGGGCAGGCATGGCCTTATAGTCTTGGCGCCCACAGATGCTTTCTGATGGGGACCAGCCTGGAGGACCAGCCGCCAGATTGGGTGAGGATGCCTTCTTTCAAAACTTCCTTCCTCTCTCTCTCTCTCTCTCTCTCTCTCTCTCTCTCTCTCTCTCTCTCTCCCTCTTCTCAGCACTTCCTGCAGGTCTAGAGTGCATAAAGAACGAGGTAGCGGGCACCCAAAAGAACCAAGTCCTGCCCCTTCATTGAGGGAAGGATGCTCTAAGGGGAAACGCGTTTACATTCAAGCAGAGATGGTGCACCCAGCACTTCTCTTGAAACCTGTGTTTCCAATGCTGAACTGGGTGAGAGAACAGGACCGAGGCCTCCTAGTTTTTTCAAATGGAATCGGAGCCCTGGCCGGGTAGCTCAGATGCTAAGAGCGACCTCCCCATACGCCAAGGTTGCAGGTTTGACTCCCCGGCACATACAAGAATCAACCAATGAATGTATAAATCAGTGGAGCAACAAATCTCTCTCTCTCAAATCAATAAATTAAAAAAATAAATAAAATGAAACAAAATTGAATCAGAGACAGAGTTGGAAGACCTTGGGTAGCGGAACTAAGGAGAAATGATGAAGATCCCCAAAGCCAAAGTCTTAGACTTGGCTGGTCTCTCGGTTCTGATTGTGAGATTCACGGAACCTGGGGAGACAATGAAAACCAGGTCCGGGCGATTACGGAGGGAGGGGCAGGCGGGCAAACGGGAGGTTTGAGTGTGAGACTTGCCGTCTTGGTCATTGAGATGGATGATTGGCTTCCAGCTCCCAATCTTTCACCATAGGAAGTTCCAGTGGGCCCGCATTTTACCCCGAATCACATGTAAATGGTAATGTGGGTCAGGCGTGGCCGCAGAAGTGGAAGGAGAAGGGGTGGGTCAGGTGCTGTGAGTTGTGGAGACCGTGGCAGGCTGTGCCCAGATGGTGCATGAGTGGTTAGGGTGTTTCCAGGGGTTGCCCACGTCTGGACCCTGCAGTGTGCGGGACGGGTGTCAACCTGCTGCATCCGAAAGGGCTTCAGGGGACACGCACACTGTGTTCAGGAGATTTCAGCTAGAAAAGCAAGGAGAGAGGAATGTTTAGAGAAAAGCCTTATGACACAAGCTTTTTCAATTGTGGTAAAATACCCATAAAACAAAGTTTCCTATTTTAACCGTTAAAATGTATGTATTTATTTATTTATGCGTGAGAGAGAAGTACTGATTTGTTGTTCCACTTGTCCATGCATTTGTTGGCTGCTTCTCGTATGTCTGGAGATCGAGCCCACAACCCGGGCATGTGCCCTTGACTGGAATCAAACCCGGTACCCTTCAGTCCGCAGGCTGATGCTCTATCCACTGAGCAACACCGGCCAGGGCCCTCCTCACTCTTTATTTCCATCTCCTAGAGCAGTAATGGCGAACCTTTTGAGCTCGGCGTGTCAGCATTTTGAAAAAACCCAACTTAACTCTGGTGCCGTGTCACATATAGAAGTTGTTTGATATTTGCAACCATAGCAAAACAAAGATTTCTATTTTTGATATTTATTTTATATATTTAAATGCCATTTAACAAAGAAAAATCAACCAAAAGAATGAGTTCGCGTGTCACCTCTGACACGTGTGTCATAGGTTCGCCATCATTGCCCTAGAGTGAGGTCACCTTGACTTTCATGTCAGCTCCTTTGTTCTCCGTCATTGCCATTGGCTTAGACCAGTGATGGCGAGCCTATGACACACGTGTCAGAGGTGACACTCGAACTCATTCTTTTGGTTGATTTTTCTTTGTTAAATGGCATTTAAATATATACAATAAATATCAAAAATAGAAATCTTTGTTTTGCTATGGTTGCAAATATCAAACAATTTCTCTATGTGACACGGCACCAGAGTTAAGTTGGGGTTTTTCAAAATGCTGACACCCCGAGCTCAAAAGGTTCGCCATCACTGGCTTAGACTGTACTGAGTATGGTGGCATGGTGCTGCTGGGAATGTCAGTCATGACATTCACGAGGGGAAATGGTCATAAACTTGCTTCACATGGGTTACAACCTATAGTTATTAACCCAGAAAAATATCTGCTTATATGTGCAGGGCACAGGTGAGAGCTTGCTCACAAAAGGGTCATTCACGTTATAAAAAAAAATCTAGAAAACCTCTCCTAGTCCTGGCCGGTGTGGCCTCGTGTTAGAGCATCCACCTGTGCACTGAAGGGTCGTAGGTTTGATTCCAAGTCAAGGGCAGGTACCTGGGTTGCAGGTTTGAGCCCTTGCCCTGATTGGGGCACATGTGGGAGGCAACCAATCAATGTGTCTCTCTCACTTTGGTGTTTTTTCTCTCTCTCTCTCCCCCCTCTCCCCCCCTCTCCCTTCCACTCTCTCTAAAAGATCAATGGGAAAAATGTCCTCAGGTGAGGATTAACAAAAACCAACACACCAAACAAAAAAGCCATCTACCAGTCAACTGTAGCATTAAGAAACTGGAATAGTGCCCTAGCTGGTTTGGCTCAGTGGATAGAGCGTCAGCCTTAGGACTAAAAGGTCTGGGCTTGATTCCGGGCAAGGGCATGTACCTCAGTTCAGGCTCAATTCTGGCCCTGGATGGAGCACACGTGGGAGGCAACCAATTGATGTATCTCTCTCACATTGATGTTTCTCTCTCTGTCTCTCCCCCTCCCTTTCACTCCCTCTAAAAATCAATGGAAAAATATCCTCGGGTGAGGTTTAACAAAACAAACAAACAAAAAAGAGATTGGAATAGTAGCAGTGGACTACTATCCAGCAATGCAAATGGGCAACATGCAGCCACGTGGACAAGTCTTAGAAAAAGAATGCCAACCGCCCAAACCGGTTTGGCTCAGCGGATAGAGCCTCGGCCTGTGGACTCAAGGGTCCCAGGTTCAATTCCAGTCCAGGACATATAGGTCAAGGGCATATACCTTGGTTGCGGGCACATCCCCAGTAGCGGGTGTGCAAGAGGCAGATGTTTGATTGATGTTTCTCTCTCATGGATGTTTCTAACTCTATCCCTCTCCCCTCCTCTCTGTAAAAAATCAATAAAATTTATTTTAAAAAAAAGAAAAAAAAAGAGTGCCAACCAAAGCAGGCCATTTGCTAAAATGAATCCTCCGACATCAAGCTGTATCGCTCAGAATGTGCATCTAAGTTGAACAATTATATATGTCTTTCTCATTTTATTTATTTATTTATTTATTTATTTATTTATTTATTTATTTTACTGATTTTCTACAGAGAGGAAGGGAGAGGGATAGAGAGTTAGGAACATCATTGAGAGAGAAACATTGATCAGCTGCCTCCTGCACGCCCCCCACTGGGGATGTGCCCACAGCCAAGACACATGCCCCCGACCAGAATTGAACCTGGGACCCTTGAGTCCACAGGCCGACGCTCCATCCACTGAGCCAAACTGGTCAGGGCTCATTTTATTTTTTAAAATAAAAATGTACTATTAAAATAAATTTTACCTGATTCTTATTACCTTTTTAATGTGTTCATAAGAAATTTTTTTTGTTAAAATATTCTTTTTAAAATGCACGTTTCCATTACAGTTGACATTTAATATTGTGTTAGCTTCGTGCATACAGCACAGTGGGTGGACAGTTACATCACTTACAAGTGCTCACCTGGTAAGTCTGGTACCCACGCGGCACCACCGGTGTCACTCCAGTGTGATGGGCTGTGATCCCGATGCTGTGCTTCAAATCCCACCGCTGCTTTGTAAGTATCAACTTGTATTTCTTGGCCCTTCCCCCTTTCACCCCGTTCTCTAACCCTCCTCCCCTTGGGCAGTCACCAGTCTGCCCTCTGTGTCTATGAGTCTGTTTGTTTTGTTGGTTCATATATTTTGATTTTTAGATTCCACATGTAAGTGAGACTATGAGGTATTTGTCTTTCTCCATCTGACTTCTTTCACTTAGCACAATAACACCTTCCAGGCCCATCCATGTAAGATGTCATTAATTTTATGGCCAAGTCATATTCCATTGTATATTTGCACCACGTTTTCTTTTTTATTTTAAATTTATTAATCCTCACCTGAGGATATTTTTTCATGCGTTTTCAGAGAGAGTGGAAGGGAGGGGAAGAGACAGAGAGAGAAACATTGATGTGAGAGACACGTCATTGGTTGCCCCCGACCAGGGCCAGGGCCGAGCTTAGGATCGAGCATGTGCCCTTGACTGGAATCGAACCTGGAACCCTTCAGTCTGTAGGTGGACACTCTATCCACTGAGCTAAACCAACCAGGGCTACATCACTTCTTTTTTTCCCTCCAAATATATTTTTATTGATTTCAGAGAGGAAGGGAGAGGGAGAGAGAGAGAGAGAAACATCAATGATGAGAGAGAGTTATTGATCGCTGCCTCCTGCACATCCCACACTGGGTATTGAGTCTGCAACCTGGGCCTGTGCCCTGACTGAGAATCAAACCGTGAGCTCCTGGTTCATAGGTTGACACTCAACAACTGAGCCATGCCACTGGGCTGCACCACATCTTTATCCCATCGTGGGCTCTTGGGTTGGTTCCATATCTTGGCTATCTATATATATAAAAGCCTAAGTGACCCTTAAGATCGGTAGACTGAAAAAAAAAAAAAAAAAGATCGGTAGACTGAACGACCAGTTGACTGGTTGCTATGACGCACACTGACCACCAGGGGGCAGACATTCAACACAGGAGCTGCCCCCTGGTGGTTAGTACAGCCAACCTCCCCTGGCCAGTCAACCTCCCGCGGTCCCTCCCCCAGGACTGGGCGGCCGAGGGACCCCACCCATGCATGAATTCACGCACCGGGCCTCTACTGTAAATAATAGACTGAAGCTACTTTCAACGGCTGGGATTTAACTCTCTAATCTCCTCATTCTTCCCCAGGAATCACCGATTTCTTGTTTTTGAAGATTTCCACCTCCCCTCCCGCCTCCCTGGAGGAGTCTGAGCTCATAGTCCTGGGACACCATGGCTGAATCTTTTTTTTCTGACATTTGCTTGCTGTCGTACCTAAAGGAGCTGAGGAAGAATGAGTTCTGGAAATTTAAGGAGCTCCTCAAGCAAGAACCCAAACAATCTGACCTCGGGCCGATCCCGTGGCCAGAGCTGAAGAGGGCTTCCAAAGATGATCTGGCCAAGTTGCTATGCAGGCACTACCCAGGCAAACAGGCCTGGGAAGTCGCCCTGAGGCTGTTTCCTCAGGTCAATCGGAGAGACCTCTGGGCCAAGGCCGGGGATGAGATCAGAAGTAAGTGTGGCCCTAGCCAGTGTGGCTCAGTGGATAGAGCGTCAGCCTGAGGACTGAAGGGTCCCAGGTTCGATTCTGGTCAAGGGCACATGCCTGGGTTGCAGGCTGGATCCCCAATAGGGGATTGTGCAGGAGGCAGCCAATCAATGATTCTCTCTCATCATTGATGTTTCTCTGTCTCTCTCCCTCTCCCTTCCTCTCTGAAATAAAAATAAATAAATAAAAAGAAGTAAGTGTGCGATGCAGGAGTAGGACCCGGGGGGGGGGGGGTGTATTGGCAACTCACAACAAAGGTGGGTCTGTGGGAGCTTGCATTAACAAAGGTGATCTCGTCCTCGAATAATGGTCACCCCTCCTTCCATTGAGAATGTGATGGGTTAAGGGGAGACTTGGCGGTGGTAGAAAAATGACAAGGCAGCTCCACTCATATGTGGGCCAGTGATGGCCGGCCGGTGGCTAGTGCCGGAGACAGACTGTTTCTCAGTGGTGTTCCCATTTTTCAGTCCCAATTAGAGTCCATGCTGTCCCAGGAGATGGCCTTGGACTTAGAGTCTGTGAGGTGGAATTCCATATGACAGTTGTCCATCCTTTGACCGGACCTGCACAAGGAGCCAGGCGGAATCCAATAGTAGGAAATAGTGGCAGAGAGCTTACGTTCCCGGTATATAGGAAGCACTTTTGTTTTTTTAAATCCTTGCCAGAGGATATGTCTAATGAATTTTTTAGAGAGAGGAAGGGAGAGAGAGAGCAACATCAATATGAGAAACTTATTGACTGCCTCCTGCATGACCCTACTGAGCCACACTGGCCAGGCTTAAAATTGTTTTTTTATTTTTTTATTTTTTTTATTTTCTTTTTTAAATCTTCATTGTTCAGATTATTACATTTGTTCCTCTTTTTTCCCCCCATAACTCCCCTCCTTCCAGCTCCCACCCCACCCTCCACCCTCACTCCCCACCCACTGAGTTCATCCATAGGTGCATGATTTTTGTCCAGTCACTTCCCGCATCTCCCACACCCCTTTTCCCCCAAGAATAGTCAGTCCATTCCCTTTCTATGTCCCTGATTCATTATAATCACCAGTTCATTCTGTACATCAGGTTATTTATTCACTTGATTCTTAGATTCATTTGTTGATAGATGCATATTTGTTGTTCATAATTTGTATCTTTACCTTTTTCTTCTTCTTCCTCTTCTTAAAGGATACCTTTCAGCATTTCATATAATACTGGTTTGGCGGTGATGAACTCCTTTAGTTTTTCCTTATCTGTGAAGCTCTTTATCTGACCTTCAATTCTGAATGATAGCTTTGCTGGATAAAGTAATCTTGGTTGTAGGTTCTTGGTGTTCAGCACTTTGAATATTTCTTGCCATTCCCTTCTGGCCTGCAAAGTTTCTGTTGAGAAATCAGCTGACAGTCGTATGGGTATTCCCTTGTAGGTAATTGAGCCTCTTTCTCTTGCTGCTTTTAAGATTTTCTCTTTGTCTTTTGCTCTTGGCATTTTAATGATGATGTGTCTTGGTGTGGTCCTCTTTGGATTCCTTTTGTTTGGGGTTCTCTGCGCTTCTTGGACCTGTAAGTCCATTTCTTTCTCCAGGTGGGGGAAGTTTTCTGCCATTATTTCTTGAAATAGGTTTTCAATATCTTGCTGTCTCTCATCTTCTGGCACTCCAATGACTCTGATATTAGTCCGCTTAAAGCTGTCCCAGAGGCTCCTTACACTATCTTCACACTTTCGGATTCTTCTTTCATTTTGCTTTTCCAATTGGGTGTTTTTTGTCGAATCTTTGGTTTGATGCTTGTGCTCCTCTGGTCTGCTATTGGGTATAATATTCTTTATTTCAGTCCGTGTATGCTTACTTTCTAATTTCTTTATCGTAGCATCGAGGGTCTCATTAGTTTTCGTGAGGCTCTGCACAAATTTATGGCAAGCCCTCAAAATTGTGATTCTTAGCTCCATATCCTCCATTTCTGTCATGTTTTTTTGTCTCCGCATCTTTTATGCTTTCTTGGTGCACCCCCTTGTGGTCTCTGTGCGCAGTCTTGTTCTAGCCAAGCCTTAATTGTTGTAGTTAACACTAGAGGGATTTGACCACCAGGCCGACTGGCTGTGGAAATCAGCTGTGGGAAAACTTCAGTCCTCAGGGGAGGCGCTAGTCCAGCCCTTGCCTGAGGCGATCGGTAAATGGCTGTGCGCAGGGTTTGGGCGGGGTGGGCTCAACAGGGCGGGGGGAGGGAGCAGCTATGGCCGCTCTCAGTCCGTCCCCAGGGGCTCTGCCTCTCTGTCCCAGCAATCGCTGCAAACCTTGGAGGGGCCGTAGCCAGACAGTCCCGCTTCTCCCGTTTGAGTCTGGGTCCCTAGAGACTCATCCGGATCTGTAGCCCAGAGTCTGAGACTCGCTCCTGATTGAAAACGACAATCGCGCCCTCAGCCGCCAGCCCGCTTTGCGCGCGCACCCTCACCACCGCACCGCCGTACCTTTAAATTTTCCACACTGCGCCTCCGCTGAGCGTCGGAATGCTGTTGTTTTTGCTTCTAGTTGAAGAGACTCTCCTCAGCCAGCCTTCCCGTGGTTCTGGTTGATGTCCGCTCCGACTTTTAGTTGTATTTTTGAAGTGGTTGTCCACGGCGGCAGTCTTCGGTGTTTACCTATGCCGCCATCTTCCTTTTTCTCCCAAAATTGTTTTTTTAAAAATTAAATTTATTGGGGTGGTATTGGTTAATAACATTATGTAAGTTTCAGGTGTATAATTCTATAATACAACATATGTATATTGGGTTGTATGTTCATCTCCCAACTTTAAAATTTTTTTAAAATATATTTTTATTGATTTCAGAGAGGGAGAGGGAGAGGGAAAAGGAGAGAGAGGTAGAAATGTCAACGATGAGAGAGAATCATTGATAGGCTGCCTCCTGCACATCCCCTACTGGGGATCGAGCCCGAAACCTGGGTATATGCCTTTACTGGGAATCCAACTGTGACCTTGTGGTTCATAGGTCAGTGCTCAACCACTGAGCCACATGGCTGGACTATTTGACCCCTTTTACCCTCTTCATCCTTACCCCACTCTCTTCCCCCCTGGAAACCACCGCACTGTTGTCTGTGTCGGTGAGTTCGTTTGTTGCTTTCTGTTTTATGCTCCACATGTGAGTGAAACCATAGGGTTCTTGTCCTTTTCTGTCTGACTTATTTCATTTAGCTTAATACTCTCAAGATCCACCCGTGTTGTTGTAAATGGCAATATTTCACTTTTTAAAAATTCCTGAAAGTGTAGCATTAGAACTTTCATTACAATTATCTTTAGGATCACAACTTAATATTTGACCTTTGTTAATGTGTAATTGTATATGGGTTATATTTGTTTTGGGTGTGCAATATAGTGATTTGACATTTTTATACCCTATAATATGATCACCCAACTAGTAACTATCTGTCACTGGGTAAACTTATCACATATTATTGACTATATTCCCCTCCCCCTTTGCACCCATCCACCCCCCCCCTCCTTTCTGGTAACGATTCCTTTGGTCTCTGTTTCTATGAATCTGTTCTCAATTCCTTTGTGTGTTTGTTTTCTTTACGACCCAGCAATTCCACTTTTGGGTGTCTATCCAAAGGAAACAAAACCACTAATTCGAAAAGATGTATGTCACCCCTATGTCCATTGCACCATTATGTACAATAGCCAAGCTATGGAAGCAACCCAAGTGCCCACAGATAGACAAATGCATAAAGATGTGATGCATATATACAATGGAATATTACTTGGCCATAAAAATAAAATCTGGCCAGTTACGACTATGTGGATGGATCTAGAAGGTATTATACTCAGTGAAATAGGTCAGACCAAGAAAACGCATACCATATGGTTTCACTTATATTTTGTCATTTTTCATGGCTGTGTAGTATTCCCTGTATACTCGTCCCATGCCTTTTTTATCCCATCATTCTTTGTCTTAGCTATTGTGAATGAGCACATTTTTAAAAAATTTAAATTCTTGATTGTTGAAAGTATTACACATGTCTCCTTTTCCCTTCATTGATCTCTCCCCAGCCACCCCCACTGCCCAGCACATGCCCTCACCCCCCTACTGTCTGTGTCCATGGTTATGCTTATATGCATGCATACAAGTCCTTTGGTTGATCTCCCCTCCCCCCCCCCCCCCCGCCTTCCCCTGGATTTATTTTAGTTCATCAGTTTATGTTGTTCATTATATTCCACAAATGAGTGAGATCATGTGATATTTATCTTTCTCTGACTGGTTTATTTCACTTAGTACAATGCTCTCCAGGCCTATCCGTGCTGTTGCAAATGGTAGGAGTTCCTTCCTTTTCATTGCAGCATAGTATTCCATTGTGTAGATGTACCACAGTGTTCTAATCCATTCCTCTGCTGATAGGCATTTAGGCTGTTTCCAGATCTTAGCTATGGTGAATTGTGCTGTTATGAACGTAGGGGTGCATATGTCCTTTCTGATGGGTGTTTCTGGTTTCTTGGGATACATTCCTAGAAGTGAGATCACTGGGGCAAATGGGAGTTCCAGTTTTTTTGTTTTTTGTTTTTTTTAAAAATATATTTTATTGATTTTCCACAGAGAGGAGGGGAGAGGGACAGAGAGCTAGAAACATCGATGAGAGAGAAACATTGATCAGCTGCCTCCTGCATGCCCCCCACTGGGGATGTGCCCGCAACCAAGGCACATGCCCTTAACCAGAATCGAACCTGGGATCCTTGAGTCCGCAGGCCGACGCTCTATCCGCTGAGCCAAACCGGTTAGGGCGGGGAGTTCCAGTTTTTAAATTGCCTTGTATTCTGTCCTCCTGAACTCAGGTCAGATCAACCCGTATAAAAGCCACATGAGGAAAAAGTTCTCTGACATATGGCAGAACGAGACGTGCCTGGCGGTGCCAGAGAGCTTCCACGCGGAGTCCACCAAGACTGAATACGAGAGTCTGAGCGAGGCGTTTGCGGCCGACAAGGTGGGCGAGCACTCGGTCACGGTGGCCCTGGGCAGCGCGAAGGCGACCGGGAAGACCACGCTGCTGAGGAAGGTGATGCTGCAATGGGCCGAGGGCAACCTCTGGAAGGGCCGGTTCACCTTTGTCTTCTTCCTCAACTGCTGCGAGATGAACATCATCGACAAGACCAGCCTGGTGGAGTTCCTCTCCAAGGACTGGCCCGAGTCTTCCGAGCCCATCCACGACGTCTTCTCCCGGCCCAAGAAGATCCTGTTCATCATAGACGGCTTGGAGGACCTGAAGGTCGACATGGGCCTGGACGGCGACCTGTGCAGCAACTGGGAGCAGCCGCGGCCGGTCCACGTGGTCCTGCAGAGCCTGCTGCAGAGGACGCTGCTGCCGGAGGCCTCCCTGCTGGTCTCCCTGAGCGGGGAGTGGCTCAGGAAGTTCAACCACCTGCTGCACCACCCGGTGTTCGTCTACCTCCCCGGGTTCTCGGGCTACTTCAAGTGGCTCTATTTCTCCCGGTTCTTCCAGGACGCGGACCAGGCCGACCAGGCCTTCAGTGTGGTGAGTGGCCACATGCCACTGTTCACCCTGTGCCAGTACCCCCTGGTGTGCTGGCTGGTGTGCGAGTGTCTGAAAAAGCAGCTGCAGAGATGCCAGCCCCTGGGGGTGAACTCCCAAACCACCACGTGTATCTACTCCTCCTTCCTCACCAGCGTGTTCCAGCCGGAGCGCACGGGCTGGGCGCCGGGCCACTGCCACAGCCGCCTCAAGTGTCTGTGCGCCTTGGCTGCCGAGGGCACGTGGGCCGGCCGGTTCGCCTTCCAGCCCTCGGACCTGGACGAGAACACGGTGTCGGAGGCCCACGCCCTGGCCTGGGTGAGAATGGGGCTCCTGCGCCAGAACGGGAGCCGCTGGGTCTTCCCGCACCAGTCCTTGCAGGAGTTGTGCGCCGCCCTGTGGTACCTGCTCAGGCTCCCCCGGGAGCCGCAGCACCCCCGCATCTACAGCGCCACGCAGCTGGTCACGGCCGTCATGACCGAGGCCCCCTTCTACCTGAAGGACACGGCACTCTTTCTGTTTGGGTTCGCCACGGAGCGGGTGGCCGGCCTGCTGGAGGCGGCCTGGGGCTTCGAGCTGGCCGCGAGCCTGCGGGAGGAGATCACACAGTGCCTGCAGGGCCTGAGCCAGCAGGTGGCCCGCGGTGAGCTGCAGATCAACTTCCAGGAGCTGTTCAACTGCGTGTTTGAGACGCAGGACCCCGGCTTTGCCACACAGGTGATGAGCATGTTCCCGGACATTGACGTGTGCATCAGCAAGCCCGACGACCTGATGACCTACGCCTGCTGCCTCCAGTACGCCCTGAACCTGCAGACTCTCCACCTGAGCGTAGAGGACGTGTTCTCGGAAGACTGCAGAGGCCTGTTAGAGTGAGTCCAGCGGCCCACGCCCGCCCCGCCCCACCCTGCCCCGCCCCCACGACATCTGTGGCTCGCTTGCTGGGTATTTTATGGGTCCTTATACTTTTGCGCTTAGAAACAAACAACACACATGGATTCTTTTTTTTTTTTACTAGAGGCCGAGTGCAAGAAATTCATAAGGGTAGGGTCCCTAGGCCTGGCGGTGGGGCCTTCCTTCATTCTGGGCCACCCCCTGGTGGTCAGCGCATGTCATAGCAAGTGGTCAGTTCCCTGTCTAACTCCCAGAGGGGACAATTTGCATACTAGCCTTTTATTATTTATTTTTTTATCTTTTTAAATCCTCACCCGAGGACATTTTCCCACTGATTTTAGAGAGAGTGGAAGAGAGAGGGAAAGACTGAGAGAACTCACATTGATTGGTTGCCTCCTGGACTCGCCCTGATGGGGGGCGGAGGAGGGGGGAGGAGCCTGAGACGGAGGTACCTGCCCTTGACCAGAATGGAACCCCAGGCTGACGCTTTACCGACTGAGAAACACAGGCTGGGGCAAAATATGGCTTTTAAAATCAAATTTGCTAGCTGTGACCAGGAGCGGTGACTTCTGAAGGTTTTCCATCTGTAGAGATATGGATAAACGTGTTTTTAAAATTCTCATTTATTTACTGATTTTAGAGAGAGGAAGTGGGAGGGAGGGAGAGAGACACATCGATTTGTTGTTCTACTGATTCATACATTCATTGGTTGATTCTGTACCTGCCCTGACCAGCGATTGAACCCACAACCTTGATGCGTGGGGACAACACTCTAAGCAACTGAGCTCCCTGGCCAGGGCCTCTCTGCTGGTTTTTTTAAAAAAAATATGTTTTATTGATTTTTTACAGAGAGGAAGGGAGAGAGATAGAGAGTTAGAAACATCGATGAGAGAGCAACACCGATCAGCTGCCTCCTGCACATCTCCCACTGGGGATGTGCCCGCAACCCGGGGATGTGCCCGCAACCAAGGTACATGCCCTTGACTGGAATCGAACCCGGGACCTTTCAGTCCACAAGCCGACGCTCTATCCACTGAGCCAAACCGGTTTCGGCTCTGCTGGTTTTCAACGTTGTGGCCTGTCAGCAGGTATAGGCCACCAGCTCACACCTCAGCTCTTAAATGCATCCCATCTTTCACATTCGTTTTAATTTTTTTAAATTTTAATGGAGGTCAATGGACATGTACTGTTACCTCAGTTTCTGTGGCACAACATCATGATTCAGTATTTATATGTTGTGAAATGACCACAAGTCTAGTGAACACCCGTCACCATACATAGCTACTGCAGTATTTTCTTGGTCTTGGGACAATGACATGTAAGATCTACTGTTTTATAACTGCAAACACACACTACATTATTATTAACTGCAGTCATGCTGCAATTACATCCCCAGGACTTACTTATTGTATACCTGTACAGTCATGTTTTTTTAAAAAAATATATATTTTTATTGATTTCAGGGAGGAAGGGAGAGGGAGAGAGAGAGATAGAAACATCAATGATGAGAGAGAATCATGGATCAGCTGTCTCCTGCATGCCTCCTACTGGGGCTCAAGCCCACAACCCGGGCATGTGCCCTTGACTGGAATCAAACCCAGGATCCTTCAGTCTGCAAGCCAATGCTCTATCCACTGAGCAAAACCAGCTATGGCTTGTTTTTTTATTGTTTTTGTTTGTTTTTTAATCCTCACCTGAGGATACATTCATTGACCTCAGAGAGAGGAAGGGAGACAGACGGGGAGAAACATCAATGTGAGAGAAACATTGATTGATTGCCTCCCATACACTGGCCAGATGTGGAGAAAAGGAAATACTCTTTTCCAGTTCGTGTTTTCATTTTCGTTGGCTAAATACTCAGATCTGGCCAGTGATTGAACCTGAAATCTGGGTATGCGCCCTAATGGGGAATTGAACCCACAACCTCTTGGTGTATGGGATGATGCACCAACCAACGGAGCCACCCAGCCAGGGCTGCATGGTCATGTTTTTGGATGTGATTCCCCGTTCACTGATGGATCACCCAGCACCAACCTTTGCTCATAAAAATCAAGTATTATCCCTTCAAAGACGAGGAAATGGAGGCAGAATAAGACTGAGTCATTTGCACAGGTCACATAACTCACAAGTGGCTCCAACGGGATTTGATCCCATTGCCCAGGGTCTGCTCTCTCTGAGCCACGTTGACTCAGTTTACCTGGCTGCACCTCTCTGTATTCAGGCCTGGGTGCCCATCAGCTTGGAGGGGCTTTGGGAACGGTGTCCTGCCTGTTCTGAGACCGTCCCGAGTTGAATGTCACCACGGGTGTGGCACAGTGTCTGTCTTCCCACAGCAAAGACCAGAAACTCTCCTACTGGCGGGCCCTGTGCTGCGTGTTCACCAACAGCAGGGACTTCCAGATGCTGGATTTGGACAACTGCATTTTCAACGAGGCCTCCCAGGCGATCCTCTGGAAGGCGCTGGCTCAGCCCACTTGCAAACTTCAAAAGTTGGTGTAAGTGGGGTGTCACCCTGTTTTTTTTTTTCATAGTAGACATTCATTCTCTCCATTCTGGCTTTTGAAAAAGTAAGTATGGTTAGTGTGCAATCTTATCTATATATATTAAAACCTAAGCGACCATTACCACTGGTCAACTGCTCGCTATAAGGTGCACTGACCACCAGAGGGCAGCTCCTGTGTTGACCATCTGTCCCCTGGTGGTCAGTGTGTGTCATAGCAACCAGTCATTCCCAGTAGTTCTGCAGTTAGGGTCAATTTGCATATCACCCTTTTATTATATAGGATGCTGCAATGAACACAGCAGTGCATATATCTTTTCCAGTTCATGTTTTCATTTTCTTTGGATAAATACTCAGTAGTAGGATCGCTGGGTCATATGGGAGTCCTATTTTTAATTTTTTGAGGAAACTCCACACTGTTTTCCACAGTGGCTGCACCGGTGATGGCGAACCTTTTGAACTCGGCATGTCAGCATTTTGAAAAACCCTAACTTAACTCTGGTGCCATGTCACATATACAATTTTTTTGATATTTGCAACCATAGTAAAACAAAGACTTATATTTTTGATATTTTATATATTTAAATATCATTTAACAAAGAAAAATCAACCAAGAAATGAGTTCGCGTGTCATAGGTTCGCCATCACTGGGCTGCACCAACCTGCATTCCCACCAGCAGTGCATGAGGATTCCTTTTCTCCACATCCTCACCAGCACGTGCTTGCGGATTTACTGGTGGTAGCCATTCTGGCAGGTGTGAGGTGAGACCTCATTGTGGTTTTAATTTGCATCTCTCTGATGATTAGTGATATCTGGTATCTTTTCATATGTCTGTTGGCCATCTGGATGTCTTCTTTGGAGAAATGTCTTTTCAGCCTTCTGTCTATGTTTTGGTCAGATTGTTTATTATTTTTTTTTGTTATCATGTTGTATGAGTTCTTTATATATGTTGGATATTAACCTTTTCTCAAATATATCATTTATGAATGTCATCTCCCACGCAGCAGACCGTCTTTCTGTTTTCTTGCCAGTTTCCTTTGCTGTGCAGCAGCTTTTTAGTTTGATAAACCAATGTGTCCAAAGACAGCTCAGAGAGCATCACTTGATAGGAAAGTCTGAGCAAGAAACAAACTTCTGGCAAACAGGAAGACCGCCAAACGGAGCGTGGCCCTGGCTGGCGGCTCAGTTGGGTGGAGCGTCATCCTGTAAACCAAAAGGTTTTGGCTTCAGTTCCCAGTCAGGGCAGATACCTAGGTTGCAGGTTCAATCCACAGGCACATATGCAGGTTTTGAATTCAATCTCTGCTCAGGGCACAGATGTAGGTTTCGGGTTCAATCCCAAGTCAGGACACATACACATAGGTGGGCTGTGAATTCAATCCCTGGTCAGGGTTTGGGGTTCAGTTCCCAGTCAGGACACATACCCCAAGCCATGGAGCCCCGGTGCCTGTCCGCTGCCTGAAGACCCCAGGGAAAGAATTTGCAGGTGGGAATAACCAGGGTTCTTCGGACAGCGTGGTAGGCCTAGCGGGGCGGGCAGGAAGAGCCGGGAGGAAGTACCTGCTTGGTGCTGGGATTCACCCCCTGGTCCCCCATCTCGTCCTTGGCAGGTACAACTTTGCTTCCAACGTGGGAGAGAGCGCAGACTTCTTTAAGGCCCTGGTTCACAACCCCAACCTGACCTACCTGAACCTGCACGGCACCAACCTGTCCTCCGAGGAGGTCGCGCAGCTGAGCGAGGCGCTGAGGCACCCCATGTGCAGCATCCAACAGCTGATGTGAGTCTCCGCGGCGGCTGTGGGGAGTGACGTGTTTTTGATGCTCAGAATCTTTGACTTTCCTCACTGCCTCTCAGTACCTGCCCGCGGGCGAGGGCCAGGAGATGGTTTTCTAACCGCATGAGGGCTCCGACGGGGTTTTTCTCAACCTCAGAGCTACTGACAAATCATCAGCTCAGCAGATCGAGCGCCAGGTAATCCTCTGTTGCGGAGGGGGGCGCTATTGAGTGGCTCCCTGGCCTCCACCCACTCATGGCAGCAGCATCCTCCCCCAGGCCCACAACCACACACACGTCTCCAGACGCGGGGAAACATCTGCGTATGTCAACAGTCATTGTGAGAACCACACACTCCGACTTTTTCCTAATGTCAGTGAAAGGCAACCCCAGGCTAATAAGGAGAGCCTGGCTGGTGTGGCTCAGTGGATAGAGTGTCGGCCTGAGGACTGAAAGGTCCCAGGTTCGATTCCCATCAAGGGCACACGCCCGGGTTTTGGGCTAGATTCCCAGTAGGGGGTGTGCAGGAGGCAGCCAGTCAATGCTCCTCTCTCATCACTGTTGCTTCTCTCTGCCTCTCCCTCTCCCTTTCTCTCTGAAATCAATACAAATATTTTAAAAATATATTTTATTGATTTTTTACAGAGAGGAAGGGAGAGGGACAGAGAACTAGAAACATCGATGAGAGAAGCATCAATCAGCTGCCTCCTGCACACCTCCCACTGGGGATGTGCCCGCAACCAAGGCACATGCCCTTGACTGGAATCGAACCCGGGACCCTTCAGTCCACAGGCCGACGCTCTATCCAGTGAGCCAAACCGGCCAGGGCAATACAAATATTTTTTTAAAAAGGTTAATAAGGAGAATGATGGAGTCACATTTTCTGTTAGGAAGTCTGAAATGTGGCCATTGGATTGGCAGGTGCAAGAATAGAAGCTGGGTGTGGCCCATGCCTGATTAAAAAACATTTTTTTTTGCCCTGGCTGGTGTTGTTCAGTGGTTGGACATCCTCGGTGCACCTGGAGGTTGCCAGTCGATTCTGGTCAAGGCACATGCTTGATGCTTCTTTGTCACGTCGGTGTTTCCCTCCCTCTCTCTCAAATCTACTGAGAAATCTTTAAAAATATATATATATTTTAATTGTTTCATTGCTTAAAGTATTACAAAGAGTATTACATATGTCTACTCTTTTTCCCACCCTTAACAATCCCCTGGCCTCCACTACCCCCCAGTGTCTTATGTCCATTGGTTATGCTTATCTGCATGCATACAAGTCCTTTGGTTGATGTCTTACCCGCCCCGCCCCTCAACCCTCCCCAGCCTTCCCGCTGTAGTTTGACAGTCTGTTCGAGGCTGCTTTGCCTCTGTATCTATTTTTGTTCATAAATTTATAATGGTCTTTATTATCTATAAATGAGTGAGATCATGTGGTATTTTTCCTTCATTGACTGGCTTATTTCATTTAGCATAATGCTCTCCAGTTCCATCCATGCTGTTGCAAATGTTATACTTGACATACAATAACATATTACTTTCAGGTATACAGGCTAGTGATTAGATGTTTATATAGTTTACAAAGGGATCCCCCAGTAAGTCTAGTCCCCACCTGGCACCATACACAGTTATTACAATATTATTTTTTATATTTTTTTTATATTTTTATAGATTTCAGAGAGGAAGGGAGAGGGAGAGGGAGAGAGAGAGAGAGAGAAAGAGAGTCATCAATAATGAGAGAGAATCATTGGTTGGCTGCCTCCTGCACATCCCCTGCTGGGGATCGAGCCCACAATCCTGGGCATGTGCCCTTGACAGGAATTGAACCTGGGGCCCTTCACTCCGCAGGTTGATGCTCTATCCACTGAGCCAAACTGACTAGGGCAATTACTACAATATTATTGACTATATTCCCTGTCCTGTACTTTACATCCTGGTGGTTTTTTAAAAAAATATATATTTTATTGATTTTTCACAGAGAAGAAGGGAGAGAGAGAGAAACATAGATCAGCTGCCTCCTGCACACCCCCTACTGGGGATGTGCCCACAACCCAGGTACATGCCCTTGACCGGAATCGAACCTGGGACCTTTCAGTCCGCAGGCTGATGCTCTATCCACTGAGCCAAACCGGTTTCGGCCCTGGTGGTTTTTATACCTGGTAATTTGAACTTCTTAATCCCTTCACCTTTTCCACCCTGCCCCCCAAGACCCCTCCCCTCTGGTGACCCTCAGTCTGTTCTTTTAAATATATATAATTATTGATTTCAGGAAGGAAAAGAGAGGGAGAGAGAGAGAGAGAAACATCAATGATGGGAGAGAATAATTGATTGGCTGCCTCCTGCACGCCCCCCACTGGGGAGAGAACCCACAACTCAGGCATGTGCCCTTGACCCTAATAGGGCTGGGAACCTTCAGTCCCAGGGCGGTGCTGTATCCACTGGGCCACACCAGCCAGGGCCCTGTGACTGGCACTTTGTATTTGTACTTCTTGATCCCTTCACCTTTCCCACCTGCTCCCAAGCCCCTCCCCTTTGCCGACCCTCGGTCTGTTCTGTTTGTCTCTTTGCCAATGAGCCCTGCACCGCCTTGCTCACTGCCCTGCGCCCCATGTCCCCTCCCCGCTCCTGCAGGCTGGGCAAGTGCGACATCACCGACGAGGCCTGCGAAGACATCGCGCTGCTCCTGGTGAGCAGCCGGAAGCTGAAGCTGGTGTCACTGATGGAGAACCCGGTGATGGACAGCGGCGCCCTGCTGCTCAGCGAGGCGCTCAAGCACCCGGACTGCGCGCTGGAGTCGCTGCTGTAAGTGTGTCTGGGCCTCACGGACCCCTCAGCCATCAGGGCAACCCAAGCTGCCCTGGCCGGTGTGGCCCAGAGGATAGAGCCTTGGCCGGACGACTCAAGGGTCCTGGGTTCCATTCCCCTCAAGGGCACATGCCCGGGTTGCCGGCTGGATTCCCGGGTGGGACATGCAGGAGGCAGCCGATCAGTGATTCTCTCGTCATTGATGTTTCTCTCTCTCTCTCTCTCCCTCTCTCTTCCTCTCTGAAACCAATACAAATATATTTTTAGAAAGAAAAGAAAAAAGGAGCCCTTCCCCTCCAGTGGCCGACCCCTTGCGAGCTCTCCCACCCCCTCGTCGCTCTCTTCCCTTCCCCTGGGAAGGGGTGTCGGGGAGGGGCGGGGGTGAGGCTGTGGCAGCAATGAGGGGGGTGGGAAGGAGGTTCCCGCGGGTCCCGTAGGCCCACGGGGGCCCAGACACGGCGGGGGGCGGGGAGGGCTGCGGCAGTGGGTACTCTGGATGCGAGCCGGCTTTGGCAGGCATCTCCCTTGCGCCCGGGGTGGTGTGGAGAAGGGGTTGCACCTCCACTCGCCTCCGGCCATGCGCTTGTCTCCCACGCCAGGATCGCATCCCCCTCTCCCCCACCCAGCCGCGCTGGGCCGGCGCCTAGCAGCTCACTTAGAACTGGTGACTGTTGAATTAAAACAAAGCATCGTGAAGGCCCAGCGGGTGCTGAGATGATGTGATTTCTGCCCAGGGCTCTGATTGTGAAGTGAAGACATTCAATGAAGTGCGGGTAAAAGGGAATAACTATGACTCTCTTAAGGTAGCCAAATGCCTCCTCATCTAATTAGTGACGCACATGAATGGATGAACGAGATTCCCACTGTCCCTACCTACTATCCAGTGAAACCATAGCCGAGGGTTGGCGGAATCAGCGGTGAAAGAAGACCCTGTTGAGCTTGACTCTAGTCTGGCAGGTGAAGAGACATGAGAGGTGTAGAATAAATGGGAGGCCTGGCGCCCCTCCATCTCTGCGAGGGGGTGGGGTCAGCCAGTGAAATACCACCACTGGGTGGACAGTGCCAGGTGAGGAGTGTGACTGGGGCGGTACATCTGTCACACAGGAACGTAGGTGTCCTAAGGCGAGCTCAGGAGGACAGAAACCTCCCGTGGAGCAGAAGGGCAAAAGCTCGCTTGATCTTGATTTTCAGTACGAATATGGACCGTGAAAGTGGGGCCTCACAATCCTTCTGACCTTCTGGGTTTTAAGCAGGAGGTGTCAGAAAAGTCACCACAGGAATAACTGGCTTGTGGTGGCCAAGCGTTCATAGCGACGTCGCTTTCTGATCCTTCGCTGTGGGCTCTTCCCATCATTCCCATCATTGTGAAGCAGAATTCCTCACGCGTGGGATTGCTCACCCACTAAGACGGAACGTGAGATGGGTTAGATTCAACCTCCTGAGGATGTGTTGTTGCCATGGTAATTCTGCTCAGTAGGAGAGGAACCGCAGGTTCAGTTGGTGGATGTGCTTGGCTGAGGAGCCCATGGGGCGAAGCTACCATCTGTGGGATTATGACTGAAGCTTCTAAATCAGAATCCCGCCCAGACAGGACCATAAGGCTGCACCTCGGGCCTCGGTTGCCCTCAGATAGCCGGTCCCTGCCAGCGGGCTGTCTCGCTTCCTCTGTGCATCTGGTAGGTCTGGTGCGGAGAGCCCTTGGTCCTGGGAAATGGGGTGCCGCTGGAAAGGGGTCCGCCCCCTCTGTTCTTCACGAAATGCACGTTTGTGGGGAGCCTGGTGCTAAACCATTCGCAGTTGACCTGCTTCTGGGTGGGGGTTTCGTAAGTAGCAGAGCAGCTCCCTCGCTGTGATCTATTGAAAGTCAGCCCTCCACACAAGGGTTTGTCTCGCTTCTGGCCTCTTTCCTTGGGGAGGGGGAGGGAAGTGGGGAGGGGACGGTCGCCCGCGCCCTACGGTGGGGGCACGCAGCAGCCTAGGAAAGAAAGGGGGACACCGCTCCCCTGGAGCCCATGGTGGCATTAGCGACCCTTCCTTCCTTCCTTTTGTGCCCCATCATGGCGACCAGTCGCCTCCTCTCCGGAACCCCACCGCAGGGCCTTTTGGCCCCGGGCTGGGACTGGGAAGTGGGGGTGGGTGGCGGTGGACTCGGTCCCTGACCGAGGCGGGCTGAGGGCCGGCTCCTCCCCCTCTGAGAAGCTTGGTCGACCAGCCTCCCAAAACCGCTGGCGCAGGGCGGCTGCAGGGACAGAAGGTTGTGTGGTGGCTCGGGGTCGACCAGATGGTCCGGCCCAGACAGTCTCTGGCGGAGGCTGTTGGGACCGTAAGAGACGGGGTCGATCAGATGGCCCGGCCCTGACAGTCTCTGGCGGAGGCTGTTGGGACCGTAAGAGACAGGGTCGACCAGATGGCCCGGCCCAGACAGTCTCTGGCGGGGACCGCAAGAGGCGGGGTTGACCAGATGGCCCGGCCCAGACAGTCTCTGGCGGAGGCTGTTGGGACCGTAAGAGACGGGGTCGATCAGATGGCCCGGCCCAGACAGTCTCTGGCGGAGGTGGTTGGGACCGCAAGAGGCGGGGTCGACCAGATGGCCAGGCCCAGACAGTCTCTGGCGGAGGTTGTTGGGACCGTAAGAGACGGGGTCGATCAGATGGCCCGGCCCAGACAGTCTCTGGCGGAGGCGGTTGGGACCGCAAGAGGCGGGGTCGACCAGATGGCCAGGCCCAGACAGTCTCTGGCGGAGGCAGCGCTTGGAACCGCAAGAGACGGGGTCGACTAGATGGCCCGGCCCAGACTTTGTCTCTGGCGGTGGGCCAGAGCGATTGGGTTGACCAGTTGTCTGTGGAGATGAGAACTGAGAGACTGAAGACAAGGGGCTGGTGATTGAACTGGGGGATGCGGGGGGAGGGGGTGGGGAAGTGGGGGATGCGAGCAGGGGGCGGGTCCAAGGCCGGGGGCGGGGCTGGGTCCAGGGGAGGGGCCGGGGCCCGAAGACCAAATAAAAGTTGACAGAATATTAAAAAAAAAAAGGATTTAGCCCTGGCAGGTGTTGCTCAACTGCTGGAGTGTCTGCCTGTGCACGGAAGGGTCACGGGTTCGATTCCTGGTCCAGGGCACATATGTGGATTGCAGGTTTGATCCCCCACCCAGGTCAGGGCGGGTGTGGCACATGCGGGAGGCAACCAGTGGATGTGTCTCTCTCACATCCGTGTTTGTCTCTCTGTCTTTCTCTCTCTCTGTGTCCCTCCCATTCTCTAAAAATTATTGGCAAAAATATTCTTGGGTGAGGATTAACAAAAGGAAAAAAAGAAAGGGAAAGAAAAAGGGATTCAGCTCCGGCCAGTGTGGCTCCATTGAGCGCCCTGACCTGCTTACCAAAAGGTGGCGTGTTAGAGTCCAGGTCAGGGCTCCATCCCCAGTAGGGGGCGTGCAGGAGGCAGCCCATTGATGTCTATCATCGGTGTTTCTCTCTCCCTCTCCCTTCCTCTTGCTCTTAAAAAAAGAAATAAAAACGTATTAAAAAATAAAACAAAAAGGTGTTTATTGGATTCCTTTCAGGTGCAGGGCTTCGCAAGTCCCGTGTTGTGACCTTCCCCCTGCTCATGTACGAGGGGACCGCTCCCTCTGCTGGGGCTCGGCGGTGAGGGCAGCAGAGTGCAGACTTGGTTTGCCTGTGGGGCCACAGGAAACTTGGTGTTAAATCAGAAAAATACGGTGCCGCCTGAAGTGGGGGCTGGTGCAGGGGCAGTCACGTCTAAGGGAGCAGAGGGGCCTCCAGAAGCAGGCCTTCTATTTGCCGTGGCTTGTGGCTCCATTGGTTGGTTTGTCCCAAAAGGTTGCAGGTTTGATTCCGGTCAGGGCACGTACCCAGGCTGTTTCCATCCTCATTCATTGCACATACCTTAAGCAACCGATGGATGTTTCTCTTTTACATTGATGCCTCTCTCGTTCTCTCTCCTCCTCCCCCACTCCCAAATCAATAAACATATCCTCAGGGGAGGGTAAAAAAAATACACCCAACTTTTACTTGTGTGTGTGTGCACACATTCAGTGTGCAGGTGTGTACAGACATATGCGTTGTGCACACACACAGTGGCATTTAAAATAGAGGAGGACTGGAATACTGTTACTGATATGACTTATTTATTTATTTAAAATTAATTTTATTGACTGATAATTACAGAGTAGAAGAGAGGTGAGAGAGAGAGAGATAAACATCAATGTAAGAGAGACACATCGATTAGTTGCCTCCTGACAAGGGCCAGGGATCAAGCCTGCAACCGAAGTACATGCCGTTGACCGGAATTGAACCCAGGACCCTTTAGTCCACAGGTTGATGCTCTATTCACTGAGCCAAACTGGTCAGGGATGAGATGATTTTTTTAGACTGTGAAAGAAATTTAACAGTAAAATAAATTCCAGGGCCCTAGCTGGTGTGGCTCAGTGGATAGAGTGTTGGCCTGCAGACTAAAGGGTCCCAGGTTCGACTCCGGTCAAGGGCACATGCTTGGGTTATGGGCTCGACCCCCAGTGGGGGGCATGCAGGAGGCAGCCCATCAATGGTTCTCTCTCATCATTGATGTTTCTATCTCTCTCTTCCTCTCCCTTCCTTTCTGAAATCAATAAAAATATATTAAAAAAATAAATTCCAGCCGAAACCGGTTTGGCTCAGTGGATAGAGCGTCGGCCTATGGACTGAAGGGTCCCAGGTTCGATTCTGGTCAAGGGCATGTGCCTGGGTTGCAGGCACATCCCCAGTAGGAGATGTGCAGGAGGATCGATGTTTCTCTCTCATCAATGTTTCTAACTCTCTATCTCTCTCCCTTCCTCTCTGTAAAAAATCAATAAAAAAATATATATATATAAATAAATTCCAGGGATAGTAAACATCAAAACCAAACTATTTAATTAATTTATTGATTTGAGAGAGAGAGAGAGAGAGAGAGAGAGAGAGAGAAAGACATCTGTTTGTTGTCCCACTTACTGATGCATTCACTGGTTGGTTGACTCTTATATGTGCCCTGACCAAGAATTGAACCTGCGACCTTTTGGTGTATGGGACAATGCTCCAACCAATGGAGCACACCAGCCAGGGCAACTGCTACACATTTTAGTCCTCTTATGTTTACTCAAGTGAGCGCTGGGTACGAGGAACGGTAAAGATCTTGCATGTGCCTTCAGGAAACTGTTACCGCATGCAGCATAAGCAGGCTGACAGTGCATGTGTGTGTGCTCGTCTCTCTGCAGACTGACATACTGCTGCCTCACCTCTGATGCCTGTGACTACATCGCCCAGGCCCTCGTGCGGAGCACCACTCTGTCCCTTCTTGATCTGGGGTCCAATTTCCTGGAAGACAGTGGAGTGAAGCTTCTCTGTGAAGCATTGAGGCAGCCAAGCTGCAACTTACAGCAGCTGTGGTAGGTCTGGCTACAATTGACTCAAATGTCAGGTGGTTTTTGATGCTGGAGTCCTATCCTGCAAAGGACACAGGAAGGAGGGAAAGTGTGGGGTCTGCTGGGAAAAAAAACAAGGCTACGTGTTGACCCCACTTGGTACTTCTAGGAATGCCAGTGGTGTGTTGATGCGTGTGTGTCTTAATTAAAGGGCTCCTGGAATTTTGGGACATGCTCCTCTGTAGTTGGGTCTCGGGGCCCTCTGTGCTCTACACTCATTGGGTGAACGTGTGAGGGCGCTGCCCCTCTCCCCATGAGGATAAGTATATTGCCCACCGGAAAGAATTGAGGCACCGAGTGGGAATGATGCACATACAGAAACATTACCTATGATTTGCCCGTGACCAGCGCATGATTGATAACAGTAGGAGACACCTCATGGGAGCATTCATTCCTCCTGTGGGTAGATGAGGAACATGGTAACTGAAACGCTCCATCAGCCCTGTTTCTATAGAAGTCGATTTTATGGAATTTCATATGCACACATAGGTGTGTGTACATACACACACATGTGAGTGTGAGGCTGCAAGTAAGTGTATATTTGTGTATATATGGTGGGTTCTCAGTCTCGGCATGGTTGACATTTGGCCTAGATCATTCTTTGTCATGGGAGTGCTGTCCTGTGCTTTGTAGGATGTTTTAACCGAACAGGGATATTGGTAGCACCCTGTGTCCTAGTGTGGCAACCAAAAATGTCTCCATGCATTGCCCAATGTCCCCTGGGAGGGGCATGAGCAAAAATCATCTTTGCTTGAGAACCACAGATAAGTGTACACACAGCAATACACACATACACATGCATGTATCAGATGTATTACACATAAGTGTGTATGTATGTGTGCCTATATATGCATGCCCATAGACACTCACTCATGCAGGTATACATGTCAGACTTATGCACATGTGTGTATATATGTGTGCATGTGTATATAGGCACATGTATGTTAGCAGGTGATGAGTACTGTGGAGAAGCACAAGCTTAAATGCAGCGAGCAGACTGGGACATGATACTATGTAAAGTATTCAGGGCAGTCCTCACCAAAAGGTGCCATTCGTGGAGAGATTTGAAGGGCGTGAGGAGTAGCCTTGCTAGCGCATTGAAAGCGGGAAACGTATTTATACGTTTTAGTTATATGTTTAAGTTGACTGGTAGTAGAGCGCGGGTGATAAAAACTACCCGCAAACAATGTGCTAGTATTTGAGCCGAGAGCATTCCCACCAATGAGAACACTAAGAGCAGAGGCCCCAGGCAGAGAGGCCATGAGGGCAGGAGAATTGCAGGGAGCCCAGAGTGCTGGGCCGAAGAGATGGAACTGAGAAGTTGTAGGATCTTCATCATCACAACAATCACCACCTCCATCATCACCATCACCACAGTCACCACAATCATTATCATCACTACTGACCGTTATCATCACTATCACCATCACCATCACCATCACCTTCATCATCATCATCTCCAGCATCATCACTATTATCACCACCACCACCACCACCATCACCATGACCACCACCATCATCACCATTATCATTATCATCACCACAATCACCATCACTATCATCACAATCACCATGACCACCGTGACCATTATCACTACCACCATCACCATAATCTTCCCCACCATCATCATCTCCAGCATCATCACCACTATTATCACTATCACCACCATCATTACTATTATCATCACCATCACTACCACCATCATCACCATCACCACCACCACCATCATCATCTCCATATCACTTCCAGCATCATCATCATCATCATTACAACCTCCACCATCATCACTATTATCATTGTCATCATCACAATCACCATCACTATCATCACCATCATCACAATCACCATGACCACCATGACCATATCATCACTACTACCATCACCATAATCTTCACTATCATCATCACTATCATCATCATCATCATCACCACCACCATCATCACTATCATCATCATCACCATCTCCTGCGTCATCACTGTCATCATCATCATCTCGGAAGCGCTAGGGCATTTCCTCCTTCATAGCAATAAGTGGAAGTAAGCTGATGCATTCAAGTCTGGACCTCATGATTGTGTCTGTTTATGTGTGTATCCCCCCCCCCCCCCCCTCAGGTTGGTGGGTTGTTACCTCACTCCTGTTTGCTGTGAGGACCTCTCTACTGTTCTTATTAGCAACGAAAAACTGAAGACTCTGAAACTAGGGGAAAATAAAATACAAGATGCTGGTGTCAAACAGTTATGTGGGGCGTTGAAGCACCCTAACTGTAAACTGGAGAATCTTGGGTGAGTGTGTACTGATGGTCTTTGTGGGAAAGCTTCCCTGTTTCAAGAATAGGAACAGCTGGAGGATTCCCAGGACTGAAGGGAAGCAGTTTCAAAAACAAGTGGGTCTGGAACTATCTAAGTAAAGTGCTGTCCTTGGCACTACGTATTGACATCTGGGACTAGATCGTTCTTTGTTGTGACGGGGAGAGGGGACTGTCCTGTGCACTGTAGGATGTTTGGCTGCGTCCCTGGCTTCTTTCTACCCACCAGCTGCCAGTAGCATCCCCAGATGTGTCGAATGCTCTCCTGACATTGCCACGTGTCCTCCAGGGGACACAATGGCCCCAGTTGAGAACCACTGGTCTAGACCATCAAGTCTCCTGCTCAGACGCGTGGAACTGGCATTTCACAATAGCGGGCCTTCCAGCCCAGCCAAAGCCGGGTGGTTTCTCTGGTGTGCTTCTCTGTGGCAGGCTGGAGCTCTGTGAGCTCACCACTGCCTGCTGTGAGGACCTGGCCTCGGCTCTCACCGTCTGCAAATCACTGAGGGGCCTGAACCTGGAATGGAACAGCTTGGACCACGATGGGATGGTGGTGCTGTGTGAAGCTTTGGGCCATCAGGACTGTGCACTGCAGCTGCTTGGGTGAGTGGACGCTTGTCTTGGTGGTGAGTGATCTCAGAGTGACATTCATCTCTGGGGCAGGTCTGCTGAGCCTTGGTACAATGGACGCGAGGGCTGCAGAGCTCTTGGTTGCATCGCAGAGTGTTGAACAGCATCCCTGGTGTCTACCTGCACGTCGCATGCCCATAGCACCTCTCTCCAGTTGTGATGATAAAAAAATGGAAACTTTAGCGGGGCCGGCGTGGCTCAGTGGTTGAGTGTCCACCTATGAACCTAGAGGTCATGGTTCGATTCCCGGTCAGGGCACATGCCTGGGTTGTGGGCTCGATCCCCATTGGGGGGGGAGGGTGGGGACACGTGCAGGAGGCAGCCAATCAATGATTCTCTCTCATCATTGATGTTTCTATATCTTTCTCCCTCTCCCTTCCTCTCTGAAATCAATAAAAAATATATTAAAAAAAGATCTAGTCTCTTAACAACTTTGAAGTTCCCGTTTTCAAATATATTTATTGTTATTGCTTTCAGAGAGGAAGGGAGATGGAAAGAGAGATAGAAACATCCACGATGAGAGAGAATCATTGATCAGCTATCTCCTACATGCATCCCACTGGGGATCGAGCCCACATCCCGAGCATGTGCACTGACCAGAATTGAACCTTGGACTCTTCAGTCCACAGGATGATGCTCTATCCACTGAGCCAAACCAGCTAGGGCAAGAGACTAGATATTATTTGTTCTCACCAAGAAAAATTATTATTATATGATGTGATGGAGATTATCATATTGCAATATACTACAGATATATTGAACCAACCCGTTGCACACCTTAAACTTATACGATGTTATATGTCAATCACATTTCAACAAAAATGAATTAATTTCAAAAAAGACTGGCTATCCCATTCATTCCCTGAAGTTTAAAAAAATGTCTCCAGACACTGGCAGATGTCCTCTCAGAGGCAAAATTTCCCCAGGTGAGAAGCACTTTTTTTTGCTAGACACACCATCTTCTACGTATGCTTCCCTAAAAGATGCAATCCCAGCTCAGAGATGGGAGGGGTTCTATAGATAGCTGAGCAGGGCCTTGACTCAGAAGTTTGTTCCTGAATCAAGAGTAGCACGTAATATTGTTCTGAACATCGTATCTGCGTTTAGAGTGGACATAATGGACACCTGTAGAGAAAATACTTGACTCCCTTCCATATGCTAGGCCGATGGATGAACAAAATGGTTCACTTCACTACTGTTCATATAGCTATTCTACAGGAAGATTTGTGCTTTCTCTTTAAAAAAATTACTTTTTTAAAAATACTTAATTTATTGGGTGGTGGCATTGGTTAATAAAATCATACAGGTTTCAGGCATATAATCCTACACTACTTCATTTTCATATTGTACTAGAGGCCCAGTGCATGGATTCGTGCACCGGTGGGGTCCCTCGGCCTGGCCTATGCCCTCTCGCAATCTGGGACCTCTTGGGGGATGTCGGACTGCTAGTTTCGGCCCGATTCCCGCAGGCCAGACCGAGGGACCCCACCGGTGCACAAATCCATGCACTGGGCCTCTAGTATGTATATAAGATCTTTGGTTAATCTCTTCCCACCCTCCCCACTTCCCTCTGAGATTCATCAGTCTGTTCCATGTTTCCATGCCTGTGCATTGAGTGTCTGCCCCCTGGTGGTCAATGTGCATTAGAGCTACTGGTCAAACAGTCGAATGATTGAATGGTCACTTAGGCTTTTATATATATAGACTAGAGGCCCATTGCACGAAGAGATTCGTGCAATAGGTCTTCCCTTCCCCTGGCTGCCAGCATCGGTTTTCCTCCGGCACCTGGGACCAGGCCTTCGTTCCAGCCAGAGCCTTCAGTCTTCACTCTGCTGCTTTGCCCCTATGTATGCAAATTAACCACCATCTTTGTTGGGTTAATTTGCATACTCTCCTGATTGGCTGGTGAGTGTAGTGGAGGGATGGTTCATTTATATGTTTGTCTATTATTAGGCAAGATTGTGTGTTTACCACCCCAAGTCAAGTCTCCTTCCATCACCATTTATCCCCCCTTTACCCTCATCAACCTCCCCCAACCCCTTTCCCTCTGGCAATGACCACACTGTTGACTGTGCCCATGAGTCTTTCTCTTCTTTTTTTTTTCTTCTTTGCTTAATCCCTTCACCCTTCACTTAGCCCCCAACCCACTCCCCTCTGACAGCTGTCAGTCTATTCTATGTATCCATGAGTCTGGCTTCACTTCGCACCTTTCGTGCAAGTCCCCCAGTCGTGTCTAGGGGAGGGTGGCATTGGGGTGCAGAGAGGGCAATTATGTCTATCTCCCCAGGCTGGACAAAGATGCATTTGAGGCAGAAACGCAGTGTCTGCTGAAGGCTGTGGAAGAGAGGAACCCGCAGCTGACCATTTGCAGTAAACCTTGGAACATAGATGAGCTGATGCTGAAAGGTGTGTTCGTCTGACAGGGAGCACCCTGGCGTCATCTCCTTCGGGCACATCCAGTCCTGCAAACTGGCCATTAGGGCGGTGGGTGCTGTGAGTTTCTAGCTGCTGCTCCACAGTGTTCTAGCAAAGTCACTGTGGAAAGTGAGTCAGTGGGGACCTGCTGTTTGTGCCCAAGACCTCAATCCCCCATCCTTGAAACTTCCACCCCACCTGGTAACGCTTAGAAGAACAAATACATTAAAGGGATACACACTTT
The DNA here is from genome assembly GCF_028538775.1 of Myotis yumanensis. Taxonomy (NCBI): domain Eukaryota; kingdom Metazoa; phylum Chordata; class Mammalia; order Chiroptera; family Vespertilionidae; genus Myotis; species Myotis yumanensis. The sequence goes on along the minus strand of NW_027223774.1, from coordinate 2,722,770 downwards.
GGCAAGCATGCCTTCACTGTCTTCATGGATGTCTTCAAACGCGGGCGCTTGGGTTTGAGGGAACCACCATCCTCGGACACTTCTGACGGAGAAGTGATGCTACAATGGGTCCGTGGGTTTTAGATTTCATCGTTATCACAACAGCAAACATCCACTCAAACATGACGTTTTTAGTTCTCTGGGCTCAAGTGAGATTTTTAAAAATATGTATTTGTATTGATTTCAGAGAAGAAGAGAGAGGGAGAGAGAGATAGAAACATCAATGATAAGAGAGAATTGTTGATCGGCTGCCTCCTGCAGGCCCTTTATTGGGGATGGAGCCTGCAACCCGGGCATGTGCCCTGACTGGGAATTGAACCGTGACCTTCTGGTTCATAGGTCGATGCTCAACCACTGAGCCACTCCGGCTGGGCTCAAATTAGATTTTTTGAAGATTCAATTTATTGGGGTAACATTGGCTAATAACATGATATAACTTTCAGTTGGACAACATTACCATTTGATATCTGTCCTTCCAGTTGTGTGCTCAGCGCCCAGAGTCTAGTTTCCTTCTGTCACCACATATTTGGCTCCCTTTACCAAAGTTGCCCTCCCCACTCTCTTCTTCCGCTGGTGATCACCATTCTGTTACTGTATCTATGAGTTTGTTTTGCTAGTTCCGTTTTGTTTTATGTTCCACATATGAGTGCAATAATAATTTTTGTTCTTTTTGATCTGACTTATTTTACTTAGCATAGTACTCTCAAGATCTATCCGTGTTGCCATCAAACACAATATTTTATCTTTGTTTATGTCTGAATAGTATTTCATTGTGTGTGTGTGTGTGCAAGCACGTGCATAGACAATGCAATTGTATATCCACACATATGCATATAGGGTGGGGCAGAAGTAGGTTTACAGTTGGTCATATGGAAAAATATAATTAATAAATAATAATATAAGAATAAACTGTGTTTTGTGTACTCACAACTGTAAACTTTTACCCCACCCTGTATACATATACATATACATATACATACCATATCATCTTTATTCACCTGTCAATGGACACTTAGGTTGTTTCATGTCTTGGCTATTGTAAATAGTGCTGTAATGAACATAGGGGTACATATCATTTTTAGGGGTACATATGTTTTAAAAAACATTTAATTGAATTCATTAGGGTGACATTGGTTAATAAAATTATATACTAGTAAGTTTCAGGTGGGCAGTAATACATCATCTGTATATGGTATTGTGTGTTCACAAACCCAAGTCAAGTCTCCTTCTATCTCCATTTATTCCCCCTTTACCCTCTCCTACCTCCTCCATCTCCCCTTTCCCTCTGGCAATCACCATACTGTTGTCTAGGTCTATGAGTTTCTTTTCTTCGCTTAATTCCTTCACCATTTTCACTCAACGCCCAAGCCCCCTCACCTCTGACAGTTGTCAGTCTGTTCTCTTTATCTATGAGTCTGTTTCTATTTTGTTCATTAGGTTCCACATATAAGTGAAATCTTATGGTACTTGTCTTTCTCTGACTGGCTTCCTTCAGTTAGCATAATAATCCCTAGGCTCATCCACGCTGTCACAAAAGGTAAGATTTCATTTTTTTTTTTTTAATAGCTCAGTGGTATTCCATGGTGTAAATGGACCACAGCTTTTTTATCCACTCATCTACTGATGGACATTTAGGCTGCTTCTAAATCTTGCCTACCCTATATAATAAAACCCTAATATGCAAGTCGACCGAATGGTGGAAAGACCAATCGCTATGACATGCACTGACAACCAGTGGCCAACGCTCAATGCAGGAGCTGCCCCCTGGTGGTCAGTGTGCTCCCACAGGGGGAGCGCTGCTCAGCTAGAAGCCAGGCTCATGGCGAGTGAATGCAGCAGCAGTGGCGGGAGCCTCTCCTGCCTCCGCTGTAGGTGGGCGGTAAGAAGCGAGGGGTCCCAGACTGTGAGAGGGATGTCTGACTGCCAGCTTAGGCCCAATCCCCCCAGTGGGCAGACATCCCCTGAGGTGTCCCTGACTGTGAGAGGGTGCAGGCCAGGCTGAGGGACCCCCTTCTCCCAATGCATGAATTTTGTGCACTGGGTCTCTAGTTGTAAATAATGCTGCATTGAACACAAAAGTGAATATATTCTTTCAAATAAGTGTTTCACGTTTCTTTGGATGTATTCCCTGGGTCAAAAGGCAGTTTAATTTTTTAAAAAATATATTTTATTGATTTTTTACAGAGAGGAAGGGAGAGGGATAGAGAGTTAGAAACATTGATGAGAGAGAAATATCAATTCAGCTGCCTCCTGCACATTCCCTACTGGGGATGTGCCTGCAACCAAGGTATATGCCCTTGACCGGAATCGAACTTGGGACCCTTCAGTCCGCAGGCTTACACTCTATCCACTGAGCCAAACCAGTCAGGGTTAATTTTTTTAAAAAATTCTGTCCACATTTATTTGCTCTTCGGCCTGGCCCTGCCCCCATCCCCAGCACCCGCGCCCCCCTTGTCCCCACTCAATTGCCAGTCTCTCATCTCCACAGACAACTGGTCAACCCAATCACTCTGACCTGCCACTAGAGAGAAATTCCGGCCCAGCCATCTGGTCGACCCTGTCTCTCATGGTCCCCACTACTGCTGGGGACTAAGCCCTGGCCAAGCCATCTGGTTGACAAGGCAACCATCAGTCCCTACCACCACCCTGTGCCAGTGGTTTTGGGAATGCTGGTCGACCTGGCTCCTCAGAGGGGGTGGAAAAAAAGGGGAGGAGGGAACCCGCCCTCGCGCCCCCCCCCCCCCCCCCCCCCCCCCCCCGCTCTCTGGGAAAGGAGCCGAGTTCGCCACCACCCATCCCACATCCCTGTCTTGGCCCAGGGCCCAAGGCCCCTGCGGGGTTTGGGAGAGGAGGCAACAGTCACCATGCTGGGCGCAAAAGGAAAGTCATTTTAAATTTTTTAAAAAAAATATTCTTTATTGATTTCAGAGATGAAGGGAAAGGGAGAGACAGACAGAAACATCAACAATGAGAGAGAATCTTAGATCTGCTGCCTCCTGCATGCCCCCCACTGGGGATGGAGCCTGCAATCCAGGCTTGTGCCCTTGACCAGGAATTGAACCCCGACCCTTCAGTCCACAGGCCAACACTCTATTCATGGAGTCAAGTCAGCTAGGGCTCTTATTTATCTTTGTTTTGTTTGTAGCTAGAGCTCGTTTTTAATTTTTGAGGAAATGGCCCACTGTATGGATCTCTCAAGCGTGCCTGTATGTGTGTGTGTGTGTGTGTGTGTGTGCGCGCGTGTGTGCATGTTGAGCAGAGGAAACTTTGCTCAATTATAGATGTTCCACTTTTAAATTTCAGGGGAGATATGAAGGGCCTGTCCCTCCGCAGTGAGGCTGCTGTGCCACTCCAATATTTAGATTTGACTAGTTTCTGGTCTAATAGAAATTATGTTTCCAAATCTCCACTCCTCCTTTCGTGTAGGACACCCTAACTAGCTTTTTAAAATATTAGTATTATCTTTTTCAAATGTATCCACCCAGCTTAATTCAATGTTTTCCTTTGCAAGCATACATAAACACCTGTCATAATTCAACATTGCCCGGTTCCCCTTTGCCTGTACATATAACATTCATGCCTCTTGACCCTACATGGGATTTGATTTACGTTGAGTGTAATTTTAAAAAATATATAATACATTTTATTTTTAATATGTATTCTTTTTTTAGATTTTTAAAATTAATTTTTTGAGAAAGAAAGAAATATGAGAGAGAAGAGAAAGGAACATTGATTGGCTGCCTCCTGCACGCTCCCAATCCCGGCCATGTGCCCTGACCAGTAACTAAACCAGCAGCCATGTGGTGTATGGGATAATGCAAGCCAACTGGGCCATATGGGCCAGGGCAACCACCTTTATTTTTTAGAGCAGTTTATGTCGACAGTAGAACTTAGAGGAAGGTACAGAGATGTCTCATAGATGAGAGACATACTCGATGCTACCACACGTGCCTAGTTGCACTAAACCAAGGGTGGGAACCTTTTTTCTGCCAAGGGCTGGTTGGATGTTTACAGCATCATTCACAGGCCATACAAAACTATCAGCTTAAATACCAGCCTGCTAGCCCTGCCTGGTTTGGCTCAGTGGATAGGCACAGATGGCCTGTGGACTGAAGTGTCCTGGGTTCAATTGTGGTCAAGACACATGCCCAAGTTGCAGGCTCAATCCCCAGTAAGGGGCGCGCAGGAGACAGCTGACCAGATTCTCTCATCATTGATGTTTCCATCTCTCTCTTCCTCGCTGAAATCAATAAAAATATATTTTAAAAAACCACAAAAAAACAGTACGTTTAAAAAAGTAATTAGCCTGCTATATTTGGCCAAACAACTGACTTAGCTCTAATCCCTTGGCAGCGCCAGACCAAATGATTTCACAGATCTTAAATCAGGTCAAAGTCCCCACCCTTGGTCTAAACAGTTGATAAATGGCAATAATGATCCCATCCTACTGGTATTGATGCTATTGTCAATGGTGCCATTGGAAACCTTATTCTAAAAAGAGTATGAAAATGCAAAACATATGGAATATTTCAAGCAATCTCAACAACTAATGAATCGAATGACTTGCCATATTGAACATTTCCTATGACTCAGGGTCTTTTCATGTATACATTTTCTCTTTATTATTCTGCCCAATTTTCGATGTGTTCTTTTGCCTTTACCTCAATGTTAAGAGTTCTGATGGTGTCCCTCTATCTGTCCTATGTACCACCTTACCTGAATCCTGTCTGTATGTCAGAACAACTTCTACCCGGGAATAAGCCACACAAAAATAAAGGACATCATGTTCGTTGTCCATCGAGGAACAAGGGAATGGGGTTCAGTGGATGACTATGTCCTGGTCTCCTGTGGAGTCATGTAGACATGGGGGCCGGAGGGGGTGGGGAGGGGCGGCTAGGGAAGGTGGTGTGGGGAGCAGGCCTGGTTCCTGAGTCAGGAAGTGGGAGCGTGAACACATCTTCCAACACTCAGTCCCCACAAGGCAGCTGCCTCACGCTGTGGAGGACAATCATAATCAACAGGTTCAGGTCAGTGACTGTAACTGGTGACATTCTCACAGTCCACTTCCTGCTCACAGTGTCCCACTGACACCCCACCACCCAGTCCTCCCGTCTGCCCACCCCTCCCCACGGCAGGGTCTCACCTCTAGAAGCTGAGAAAGACACATCAGAGCCCTGGGCACTGTCACTGCCTGGGGGACACACACCAGGACAGGGTTAGAGCCCCAGGACAGGAGACTAAGGAGGAACTATGGTGGTGAGGATCCCATGGGCTCGTGTCAGTTCTGTCCCAGTGACTCAGGGGTCTCCCTCCATACTCACTGGCAGCCTGAGCATAGCTCCCTCCTTTCCCACCTGCGGGAAGAAAACATCCCGTGAGAGACCAGGGAGGAGGTAGGGCCATGAGGTCCTAAAGGAAGCCCTAGTCCTGGGCCCCAGAGAAGTTTCCAGAATCCTGTGTAGAGACCCAGGGCAGGATCAGGAAACCTGAGGGCAGTGCATGGGTGAGGACTGGACCCACCACCCTCCTGGAGGTCTGTGCTCAACAGGGACCTGCCCTCTGACCTGGGACTGCTGGGAGCGGGGTCCCCACCACCAGCATCATCAGGTGATAAGTGGGTCCCTCATTTTCCCACGGGCCTCACTACAGAGTAAGTGTGAGCACAGAGCCCCACAGTGGCCATCACATGCTTGGGGATGGTGCTTCCCGTGAGTGAGGCGGGACACACGTCTACCTGGGCTTGAACCCCCAGTGGGACAAGACACTCAGACCCCAGCCCTCCCCACCTGAGCGCCTCCTCCCCCACATCACAGCTCCAGCCACAGCTCCCAGCAGAACCAGGCCCCCAGCGATGCCCATGATGATGATGAAGGTGTGAGAAGGCGGCTCTGGAAGGAGAAGGGAAGGGAGGGTGAGGACCCTGACCCCAGGCCTCAGCCCCGACCCTACTGAGCTCCCCCCGGGCCCCTGCTGCCCTGAGAAGAGGCTCTGTGCCCACGGCCCCTCCTCACCCCATCTCAGGGTCAGGGGCTCAGGAAGCCCCTCATGCTGCACATGGCACGTGTATCTCTGCTCCTGTCCAGTGGGCACCACCATGGCCACCCACTTCTGGAATGTGCCGTCCCCTGCAGGCCTGGTCTCCACCAGCTCCATGTCCTGGGTCTGGTCCTCCCCGTCACGCTGCCAGGTCAGGGTGATGTCCGCAGGGTAGAAGCCCAGCGCCCAGCACCTCAGGGTAACCTCACGGTCAGAGACGGGGTGGTGGGTCACGTGTGCCTTTGGAGGGTCTGAGGGGAGGGGAGAAAATGCAGGAACTTTGCATCCACCATGGGACACTCCAGCAGCGCCCATGTGACCATCCTGAGAGTGGACAGCCACCTGGGGTGTGGGAGGGAGCACACAGCCAACACACCAGCCTGGACAGAGGCACCTGAGAGGATCTCCTAGTCTTTAGAAAGTTCTAGAAGCAGAGAGACACAGCCCAGGGCAGGAGGCCATGTGACTCAGAAAAGCTGGGGTGAGGCCTCAGACACAGTGGGTGTGGGCAGCGCACAAGGTCTGAGGGAGAAGGTCCCCGTGGGTCCCAGAGCCCCTGCAGGGCCCATGGGAGCCGCTGATGGGCTATTTCAGGGGGGTCTCCCTGCACCCCAGGAGAGCCTGCACCCCTAACTGTCCCTGAGAGGAGGGGGGTTTCTCTGGTACCTGACCTGACATCCAGTGGGGCTCCCTCCCTGACCCAAGTAGGGGTGTCATAGACTGACCCTCTGTCCTTTCTCCTTGTAGGAACCCCAGCCCCGGGGAGAGGGGGCGGCCCCAGGGCCCCTGGTACCTGCTCGCTGCAGGGTTTCCTTCTCTTTTTCTAGGCACATGAGCAGTGACTCCACACACAGGCCCTCCAGGTCTCTCCTTACACGCTTTGCCCAACCCGCCGCCTCCCACTTGCGTTGGGTGATCTGAGCCGCCGTGTCGGCAGCGTTCCAGGAGGTCAGGTCCTCATTCAGGGCGATGCAGTCGGCGCCATCGTAGGCCCACTGACTGTACCCGCGGAGGAGGCACCCGTCGGGTCTCACTTCGCAGCCATACATCCTCTGGAGGGTGTGAGACCCTGCCCCTGCCCCGAGGTCAGCCCCGCCCCGCCCACCCCGCGGGGACTGAATCTAAAACAAAGTGAAATCGGGTCAAAGTTCCCGCGGGCTCCTCCCTAGTCCGGGCCTGGCGGGTCCCGCCCCCTCCGAGTGACGCTTGTACATAAACCCTCGGGGCGACCCCGGCCCGTCGGTGGGGAGGGAGGTCGTGACGGGTCTGGCCCGCGGCTCACCGTCCTCGCTCTGGTTGTAGTAGCCGCGCAAGTTCTGCAGGGTCCCTTGGAAAGTCCGTGCGTGGCCCTTGAAGATCTCTGTCTGCCAGTCCCAATACCCCGGGAACACCTGCTCCACCCACGGCTGCTGCATCCACGGCGCCCGCGGCTCCGCCCTCGGATTCGGGGCGTCGCTGTCGAACCGCACGAACTGCGTGTCGTCCACGTAGCCGACGGCGAGGAAGCGGGGCTCCCCGCGGCCGGGCCGGGACACGCTGGTGCTGAAATACCTCAGGGAGTGGGGGCCTGGGGGGCGGACGGGGGGCAGGGCCGGGGCTGGACACGCGCCTTCCCGGCCCCGCGACCCCGCCGGGTCCCCTCGCTCCTCCCGCACCGCCGCCCCCTCCGACCCCGCACTCACCGGCCCAGCTGGGGGTCAGGACCAGCGCCCCCGAGAGCAGCAGGAGGAGGGTGGGGGGGCTCAGGACCCGCATCTTCGGCGTCGTAGGGAAGGTGTGTGTCCTTGCGCTTCGACCGAGGAGTTATAACCGGGAGCCACGGGGACGCTGATTGGCTGCTCTAGAAACCGCTCAGCCAATGGGAGTGAGAAGTGGGGCCGCGTCACGAGTCTCTAGGAGGAGGCGCCGACACAGGTTGGGGAGGACAGGTGAAACCCAGGGCGCTGGGGAGTCCCCACCACGGAGCTGCCCTCGCGCCCCCAGACACTGTCCCCTGCGGAGACCTGAGCGCAGGCCTGGGCCCTGGGACTCGGTCCTGCCCCTCCTCCTGCGCGGGGCGCCCGTCACACTGTCCCCGAGGCCTGGCCCAGGCGCTGTGCTGTTCAGGGACTTTCTAAGGTTTTGGTGTTACCATCTCTGTGAGGCCTCACACACAGGCAGGCGCCCAGATAACCTTGTGTATGTGGTGACGTCATCATAGTGACCCCTCACGGAGTCACACAGGGTGAGACAGTTATTAGTCCATGTCGCATGCTCACTGCCTGTGAGATGGTAACAGAAGTCATGTATTTAAAAAAATATATTTTATATTCATTTCAGAAAAGACGGAAGAGAGAGAACGAGAGATAGAAACATCAATGATGAGAAATAATCATTGATCGGTTGCCTCCTATACGCCCGACACTGGGGATGGAGCCCACAATCAGGGCATGTGCTCTGACAAAAAGTTGAGCTCTGACCTCCTGGTTCATAGGTCAATGTTCAACCACCGAGCCCCGCTGGCTGGGGAATATTGAATAGTTTCTGTTCTGTTCTGACACAGTCCCCAGGGCTGTCTTGCTTGGGTGACTCTGGTCCTCATGCAGGTTATGTAAAGTGATGCCTTGTGTCTCTAAGTCCTAGAGACCTTCCCGTGCTGATGCATTGAATCACATCATCAAAGCTCACAGGTATTGCTGTTCCCACAGAGGCCCCTAGAAAAGCGTGTCAGCACTGGGGAGCGGTCTAGCTCCCGTGGTGGGACACACCTGTTCCAACATTCTGGTTTCTCTTGGGGGCTGACATTTTATAAAGACAACAGGACTGTCAGTTGGCACCTGCCAGGTGATATCTCCTGAAGGGACAAGCCGACGTTCATGGTTGAGAAAGTGTGAGCCAGTTCACCAGATCTCAGCAATCCTAGTGTCTGTGTCATTCATTCTGTTACATAAACATGGGCCAGGCCGGGTGTGGCTCAGTGGCTGTGCATTGACCTATGAACCAGGCGGTCAGGGTTCCATTTCGCGTGAGGCCACCTGCAGGGTTACAGGCTCGATCCCCGGTGGCGGGTGTGTGTGTGTGTGTGTGTGTGTGCAGGAGGCAGCCTGTCCATGATTCTGTCTCATCATGGATGTTTCTGTCCCTCTCCCTCTGCCTTCATCCTGAAATCAATAAAAATATATTTTAAAAAATTTTAAAAATGAGTTGGCTGGAATCAGCTGTGGGAAGGAAGGTGAAGAGGGAGGAGGAGCTGCGGGACCAGCTCTGAAGGCTCCTGAGGCCCTGCGAGGTCCTGGCCACCTGCGCTGTCGCTGTGCCTGGAACCGCGGCCGAAGAGATGACCTGATGGGAACACGCGGGGCCCCTGGGGCCGTGTCCGTGTGAAGAGGAGGCGTGGGCAGCCAGGCGCGGGGCGCGGGGCGGGGGTGCGCTCCCCTGAGGGCTCCTCCCGCATGTGGCGTCGGGGACGCGGCCCCCCTGACTCTGACGCCGGGTCCCCATAAAGGAGGCTCCGTCGGTGGGGGCCTTCCCTTCCCTCAGGAGTTTATGGGATGAGACGCGGGGCCACCGTCCCAGGGCTCAGCCCAGGTCCCCCCAGGCCCGACCCCCCTCCCGGCGCTGGACCCGAGGGACCCGGGAAGGAGCGCGCTTCCCACCCAGAGCCCGCCCCTCCCAGCGCCTCTCTCCCTCCCCGGGCGGGGCTCCCCCAGACGCACCCGCAGCCCCAGGGCCGCCCGCTCTCCGCTGCCCGCAGGGGGGCCGCTGCCGGCTACCCCGGCCGGGCCCAGCACTCGGTGCAGGCCTCGGGGCGGGTGCCCCACCCGGACCCACTCTGGCGGCTCCCGCGGGCGCCCCTCAGCCCTGGCGCCCAGGGAGAGCGGCCCCTCGGCTGGCCCCCGGCCCGCAGGAGGGGAGCCCCGCGCAGCGCCCAAGACAGGGACACCGTCCTCCGGGCTGGAGCGGCCCCTCCTCCTGCTCAGACCTGGGGCGCAGGGCCGCGCTCAGCCCCTGGGCTGCGGCCTGTCCCGGGCGGTTGGGAAAGTGAGTCCTCTCTGGACGGAGCCCCCGCTTGACCCCGCACAGGCCCCGCGGGACCCGCAGGGAGGGGAGCCCTGGGGGAGGGGGGGCTCCTGGAGAGGCCTCGTCGTGACAAAGGGGGCTGGGCCCAGAGAGGGGAGCCTGGGGGTGTGTGCTGAGCGCCCCCTTAGCACCGACTGGGGAAGGTCTACTACTATTACTATTATTATTATTATTATTATTATTATTTAAGTTAAGGAATCCTGTCGTTTAAAGGAGACGATTTTATTTTCCTTTAGAAATATATTTTTATTGATTTCAGAGAGGAAGGGAGAGGGAGAGAAACATCCATGATGAGAATCGTTAACCAGCAGCCTCCTGCACGCCCCCCTCTGCTAATGGAGCCCACAACCCAGGCAGGTGCCCTTGACCAGAATGGAACCCGGAACCCTTCAGTCCGCAGGCCGACGCTCTATCCAGTGAGCCACACCAGCCAGGGCAGGAGACCATCTCTAAAGCTGCACTTGGCACCTGCTTGGCCGGGTCACAAAGACTAGGAGGGAGGGAGGAGCCATCACTTCCCCCCGGAGCCCGGCAGCTCCCCTAAGGGCACTGCTGTCTAATCCACCAGGAACCCAGGGGTCTGTGGGGACCCCCAGACCTTCGCCCAACATGTCAGATTCCAGGGGCTGCAGGAGACCCCGTTTCATTGAAGCGAAGGAGGGACATGTCCTGAGGAGGACAGACTTGCCCCTGGCTCAGCCCCTGGGCCTGGGAAGGGCCTGCTGCCCCAGGGACCGCGGGTGGAACGTGCAGCCCTGAGGCCGGGAACCAGCCCCTTCCCCTCAACCAGGGGGACTGAGAGGGAAACTCAAGTCCAAGAACAAACCCTAAGATGCGGCTCATGGGCGCGGCTTGCGCTGGTTCGGCACTGGGCTGGGGCGCCCTGGCCCAGGATGAATGGCCACTGCGGCCGCCTCTGCTGCTGAGGCGGAGGCGCAGGCTGTGAGACCGCGGAGGAGGCGGAGGCTGAGGCTCCGGCGCAGGCGGGTGCGCCCTGGGCCCAGTTCTGGCCCCAGTTGCCCCTGCGGATCCCGCCAAGAGACCCCTGAGCTCGGCCTGGGCGTGGCTGCCACAGGGCCCAGGCCCTGCAGGTGGGGACCCTGAACTTGGGCAGCGGCTTTCTGGGCGCCTGAGTGAGCGGCGTCAGGCCTGTGCTGAGGCGTCAGGGTGGTCACAGGCCCTGCCTTCCCGCTCACCCGCCCTCCTGGCTGCTGCAGCCCCTCCTTCCGGGCCCAGTTCACCCGCAGCCCAGCGAGCGCTGCGGTGGAGCTGCGGGCTGTGCGGCTCCGTCCTCCCTGCGCGTCCTCAGCTGCTGCCCGGGAAGGAGCGTGACCTTGGGGAGCAGCGCGGGCTCCTGGGCGCGGGGCTTCCTGCAGAGGCGGCAGGTCAGGGCGAAGGGCGCCGAGCTCTCCCTCCGGGGAGACTCCCAGCGGCCACTCCCAGGGCCCCTGCCCAGGAGGCCCCGCCTTCCCGCCCCCGAGCCCTGGGGCTCAGACCTGGAGCTGGGCGGCCGCAGCCCCCCACGGCCCTGGGGCCCGTGTCCGCACCGAGCAGCGGGACCGGACTCTGCAGCGCAGCCCACGGCCCAGCGGCGGAGGGACCGCAGCCAGAAGGAGGCGGGTGGGGACAGCGGTGGCCATGGCGGCCGAAAGGTGTCCGCTTCCCCACATGGGACCTGGCCGCCCGCCGGCCACCGGGGAGGCCTGGGCGGCAGCGGCGGCGGCCGGGGGCGCGGGGAGCGGCCCAGCGTGTCCCCGCGGACCCGCCCTGGTCCCTCCGCGCCTGTCCCAGGACAGCCTGGCGCCTCAGTGAGGAGGGCGCCGAGGAGGATGCGGCGGGGAGGGCAGAGAGCAGCCCCGGCAGGTCTGCGCCATGGGCACCGCGCACAGCAGGACGATGGCGGCCCAGGTGCCCAGAAGGGGGAGGCCCTCCCCGAGCAGGTGACCCCTGACCCCGAATCGCCTCCGGGGGCGGCCAGATTTGGCGTCTCTCCCAGCCGAGCTCACCCAGCAGATCCGTCCCCGCCGCCACCCCCAGCATCGTGAGGAGGGCGCCCCTCTGAGCAGCCAGAGCGGGTGATGGGCACCCACGTGCGTCCCCAGGGCCCCGCTCAGGGCCTGCCCTGTCCGCGCGGGCACCGGCCCAGGGTCCTGCTGCGGCGCCTCCGGCCTCCTGCCCCGGACACACCGGCTCTCAGCTGCGGCGCCGGCAGCCGCTCCTCCACCAACGACCCCAGTCCGAGTGGCTGGGTGAGGGCGGCAGTGGTGCGAGCTCTGCGTGGCTCTCTCTCTCTCTCTCTCTCTCTCTCTCTCTCTCTCTCTCACACACACACACACTGGAGCACAGTCAGGGAGTACTCCCTCCCCCTCTCCTAACCCTGAGCCATTGTCTCCCATTCCCCTCACCCAGGCCGGGCAGGGGAGGGCAGCCCCCTGGGACTGGCAGGGGCCCTGGGGTACACGGGACCCCTCCTGCCACCCCCTCCCAGTGCTTCCACGTTTCCAAAAGCGCCTTCCTGTCTCCTTGGTCTGTCCCTGCCCCAGGGGCTGGGGTGGGCCAGGCGGTGGGGACGCTCCTGTGACAGCTGAGGAAACCCTGGGCTCAGAGACAGTACAGGACGGACCTCACCCCCCTAAGGGGACAGGCGGGGGTGCACCCAGCGCCCTTCTCCCCCCCCCCCAACTCAGCCTCTCTTCCCATCAGGCCCCTCAGACCTGAGTGGGGCAGGTCCTGGGTGAGGGGCACAGACCCAGAGTCTCTGAGGGGGGGGGGGGAGGTTTTGGGGGCTCACAGGTGTGTGTGTGTGTGAATGTGGAGGAGTTTTGCTTTAAAATAAGTGAAGAGAAGAGAGGCAGTGGGACCAGGGAGCAGGCTGGCAGGCTGCTGCCCTTCCCTCCCTTCCCACCCCACCCCACGGCAGGGCTCCCAGAGCCCATCCCCTGCACATACTTTTAAAAATATGTTTTTTAGTTCATGAAATATTGAAGTGTAAGGTTCCTTTTATTTTTCTACCCAATGGGACTGTGTCTGATGTGCCCTTTGGTCCCTGGGGCCAGGGAAGGGAGGGTGGGGCGAGGGTGCGGGAGTAGCTGGATGTGTGGGTGCATGGGGAGTGTGGGTGCATGTTTCCAAGGTGGGACCCAGGCCCAGCCATCGCCTGGGCAGCATGTGAAGGGTCCCCCTGGTCTTGGCCTGTTGGCAGAGCCCAGCTCCTGGGCACAGGGCAGGCCCCCTGCCTTTATGAGCAGCTGTTTGCTGGGTTTTCTCTCCAACCCTTCCTCTCTGTAGCTCCCCACCCTCCTGTGCCGCTGGGTGTCATGTGACATTTTCCATGGAGCCTTTTCCTGGCCTCTCTCCTCACCTCTCTTCTCACCTCTGATCCCCTCCCGAGTCTGACAGCCCATTCCGCCCAGAGGCAGGAGCTTGCGGGGGATGGGGGGGGGGCTATCCCAATGGACCTTTGGAATCTGATGTGGAGGCCCCACCCCCACCCTGTAGCCCCACCAGCCTGTGGGAAGGGGTCCCTCCAGCACCTGTTTGTGGAGGTTGAGGTGCCCCGTCTGGCTGTGACCCTGGCCCTCCCCTCTCTGGCCCGAATGTGTGAGTGTGTGAGTGTGTGTGTGTTGTGTGTGAGTGTGTGTGAATGTGTGTGTGTGAGTGTGTGTGAGTGTGTGTGAATGTGCATGAGTGTTGTGTGTGTGTTTGTGTGTGAGTGTGTGTGAGTGTGTGTGTGAGTGTGTGAGTGAGTGTGTGTGTGTGAGTGTGTGTGTGTGTGTGTGTGTGTGTGTGAGTGTGTGTGAGTGTGTGTGTGTCGGGGGGAAGGCAAGGGTATGAGTGTTACAGAGCGAGTCCCCCAGAGACAGACCACAGACTCATAGATGGTTTGAGCAAGCAAGCATTTATTGATTACAGATCCGGATCTGTAATCAGGCAATCGCTGGGCGAAGGACAAGGGCGGAGGGGCAGTCCCTCCTTTTATCACCCCTCCCGACCTTGGCTGATCTGTCCTATTCCTATTGTTTGGCTACTAAACTAACAGCCCGCACCCCCCGACCCCCCCTGCCGGGCGAGGGCCAGGCGGAATTCCGGCTGTTTTGCTAAAGCTATTCTTCTCCCTGACAGGCTTTGCTCAGCTTCCTTCTTTCCCCAGATGCTACTCTTATCTGGACTTGTTTTTCAAGTCTGGTCTTCCCCTATGTCTAATTCAAGTTACAAGCTATGTTTAGTACTTTTCTACCCTGGTTGAGCCCCCCACCCTGCGATTTCTATCTCAATGAGGGGGAGTTGACACCCCAGCTATAGTGCATGCACCTTGGTTGCACCTCCCCTGCCCTCATCCTGGCCTTGAGTCTACTCAACGTCACCCCAAAGTACAATATCCCGGTCACTTGGTGGGACCCGTGGGACACAGAGGGGTGGGGTGGGCTGGGGTTGCAGGCAGCCCCCAAAGGAAGCAGGAGTCTCCAGCTACTCCCCCTCCCAGGCCTCAGCTGGGGGCCAGCTCCTGGGACTGGTGTCCTCTCCCTCCCCAGCCTTTTCTCTGGGCAGATCCCTTCCCGGCCCCCTCCCTGGCTTGTCCTCAGGCAGGGCCTGCCCCTGTCCTTCCTCCAGACCTTGCAGCTCTGGGGTGGGTGGCAGAACCCCTTGTTTCAGGGACCCCAGGAGGTGCCCTTGGCTCAGGGGACTGTGTGTTGGTGGTGGGGGAGGGGTGAGGGGCAGGGGGGGTTCCTCACCAGGGGAGCCAAACACAGGGCTGTGCCTCACCCCAGGAGCCACCCCTGTGCCCATTCCCCCTCCCTTCAGGGGGCCTGCTGCTCTCCCTCCCCTCCTGCCCCTCCCCCAGCCCCTACCCCCACCTGGGCAGCCAGGAAGGAGCCTGAATGGAGAATCTCCATCACAAAAAGGACTGGAGGCCTCTGGCCACCCCTGTTCCCGTGGGACAGGCCAGCCGCGGTGTCCACGTGGAGAGCCCACACCAGCCCTTCTCTGGCTGAGCCCCCCCCCCCCCCCCCCCCCCGCCCAGCCTGTAAGGGAGCCTCACATTCAGGACTGTAAGGGGAGGAGCCACTGGGAAAGGTGAACATGAGGACATCAGTGACACTGATGAGTGAACTAAATGCCTTGGTAACAAAACAAATAAATAAAATAAATAAAATGGGGCTCATGACCTTCTGTCACTTCCATGAACTTGCAGCACCTCATGTGTGTCCCTGGGGCTGGGGGTGGGTGGTTAGTGACTGGGAGGCCAGCCCCCCACCCTCAGGAATGAAAAGGGCTCCAGGGAGGCCTTTTCAGGGGGAGCCTCTGGGCATGAGTGAGCTGCCCCGACGCCTCCTCCTCCCTCCCAGGACCCACTGAGGGCGGGATAGAATGTCCTCTAAGCTTTCGGAGAAATACCACAAAACAGGAAACGGGTAGCTCTTTCAGAGAAAGAGAAACTTTAAAAAGGTTGAAAATACAGTTTAACCACCTCCATGGAGTCAGTAAACATGTCATCTGAAGGTTATTCCCAAGGCCTGTTACACTCAATTTCACTGTCATGGGAACCAAGGCCTGGCCATTCCTGGGACTTTCACCTGTAGGCGCTGCCTTTTCCTATTTCTTTGTTTTAAGTGGCTCAGAGCTCCCCGAAGCACCTTCTGTTTGGGGTCTAGTGTCTACTTAACCCTCCTGAGAAGGTAAGATAGACATTCAATTCCATTTTAAAAACCTTCTTTCTAGACTTCTCACAAGTGGACAACGTCTTGCTTTTCAGTAAGCAAATCAAATTCACTGGCTTTAAAAACATGCAAATAAAAAAATTCACTTGTACCCCCATATTGCTTCACACCATATGCAGCTGGAATAATCAATTACCTTTTTTAAGAAGCTTAGATCCTACGACAGTGTACAGTTTTTAGACTTATGTACGGAAAGCCTTCCCAAGCTCAGCCAATGCGCATGTACCATAATGACATGCCCCTCCCCCCTCTGAAGTTCATAGTCATGTGTTTTACTAGAATCTCAATTGCCTGGGTCACACCCAGTGCTCTTCCATGTTATTGTGATGACTTTTCTTTACTGAATAACATTTTAAAAACTACCATTGGGGTAAGAGCAGAGTAAATAAAGGGCTAAAATATAGTTTAGAAAGTGTCAGAGTGACAGGAAAGGCTCCATATTGTCCTGCAAATGTCCTTCATTTGGAGAAGAGGAGCCCCCAGGATCCCTGGTTCCCTCTGAGGGTCCCACCCCCTCCCCGCCACCCCTCTCCATCCCCCTGAGGGCAGCACCACCCAAAACTGTGCTGTAGGAACACTTTCTTCTCCACCTTCTTTCTGTTGTAATTATTATTATTATTTTCTTGTTGTTGTTGTTAATCCTCACCCGAGGATATTTTCCCATAGATTTTTAGAGAGAGTGGAGGAGAAAGGGAAAGACAGAGAGAAACATCGATGTGAGAGAAACACACCCATTGTTTGCCTCCTGCTGGAGCCTTGACCAGGGCCTGGGTTGGGGAGGATCCTGGAACCGAGATCCGTGCCCTTGACAGGAGTCAAACCAGGATCCCTTCAGTCAGCAGGCCAATGCTCTGTCCACTGAGCCAACCGGCCAGGGCCAAGGTATCACCTTTTTTTTGGTTTTGTTTTTTGAATTTCCCATCTGACTTTATATTCTAATACACTTTCTTGTTTTTAAAAGAACAAAACAAAACCAAAAAACCAATACACTTTCTGTGGGGATGACAAATATCAGTATTAGGAAATCCAATTATACAAAAATACTACATCTAGTTATATATATATAATGTTTTGGTGACACACATTAGGTGGCGCTCATTACACAGTGACTATAGGGTAACTACCATGAACCACAGAACTGTGACGGCCACAGCTGCAGGCCCTGGGCCTCTCTGCTGAGCAGTTTGGGAAACTGGATGCCCCCTCCAGGGGCCCGACCAGGAAACCTGCTCAGGAGTCCAGCCCTGAAGGGGCAGCTCCCAGAGGCCCTGGCAGCTGACAGATGCCAGGCAAGCATGTGAGTGATGAAGTAGTTACAGCCTCACTCACAAAAGCTACCATTTCTCCTTCTAGAAAGAAGCAGGAAGGGAAGGAATTCCTTGAATCCGCCCCTGGCCTGTCAGGTGGGAGCGCAGAGGAGGCTGGGAGAGCGGTGGCAGGAGACCCTGCGGGCCCGGTGCGCCGGATCCTTGATGATCATGGTTGGCTCCTAAGCACTGGTAGCAAGGTGACTTCTGATTTGTCATCTCAGGCAAATTACAGATAAAGGAACAAGGCCCGGAGTCATACAGGAAAATTAATAAACGGCGCTTCCAAACTGCTCGCAGCAGGCTCTCCACACAGGCACCCTGATTTCTTCTTCCCGCCTCTGGCTTGCAGAGCAGCTCCCATGGCCATTTACAAACCTCCCTCCATCTTCAGTCTTTGCTGAGCTCTCCATGTCCCCTAAGCGCCAGTCCTGTGGCATCTCTCCTCTTCTTCCGCTTCCACCGCTCCTGCTGCATCTTGGCGGCTCCCCTATGGGCTCATCCTTCCCAAGATCCTCCTCGCTCCCAGCCAGGACGATGGGCTCACGGGGACAGAAATGCTTGCCCTGTGGAGGCCCTTTCTCTGGGATGTTCTCTAAACTCTCAGGGCTGTCAGTGGAGAGACACGTCCGGAGAACATCCGTGTCCGGGCAGGAGAGGGAACTCCAGTGGCAATCCTCCTCCTGCCCAACTGTGCCCCCCCGAAGCCCGCTCTGCCTGCTCTCCATCGCCTTTCCTGCCTGCCCCCTCCTTCCCACGCACCGGAGGTCCCTGCACCCCTGGGAACTGGGTCTTTGTAAGAACAATGAGCCAGCAAGTCTTGCTACCGGCACCAACACCAACCATCACCGATTTCCCTGGATGACAGCCATTGCTGACAAAGGTGCTGCAGGACGCACGCGACGCCTGTGAGAGAAGCTCTGCAAAGGACCTTGACCTTCTCAGGTGAAAGGTGCTTGGGAGCCGGTCCGACTTCAGCCTCGCTAAGCCCACAGAGCTGGTCCCGTGTCCCAAGCTCCCTTCTTAGCAAGAAATGAACAAACAAGGTCACATCCAAAACCTCATTTCAATACAGAGCAGGAAGTTGCAGCTCAGTGCATGAGGAAATAAAGACAGCGATAGTGAGGGCGCAGCACCACCTCTGCTGGACAGGAAAGTGTGGGGTGTAGGACGGGGCCAGTGCCCCAATCAGAGGTTCTTGTGTCAGGAAGTGGGAGCGTGAACACATCTTCCATCACTCAGTCCCCACAAGGCAGCTGCCTCACGCTGTGGAGGACAAGCATTATGAACACATTCAGGTCAGTGGCTGTAACTGGTGACATTCTCAAAGCCCACTTCATGCTCACAGTGTCCCACACACTCCCCACCACCCAGTCCTCCCCTCTGCCCACCCCTCCCCACGGCAGGGTCTCCCCTTTAGAAAGTGAGAGAGACACATCAGAGCCCTGGGGGCTGTCACTGCCTGGTGGGGACACACAAGGACGGGGTCAGAGCCCCAGGGCAGGAGACTAAGGCAGAACTATGGGGGGGGTCCCCCATGGACTCCCGTCTGCACTTCCAGGGTCTCAGGGGTCCCCCCTCCATACTCACTGGCAGCCTGAGCGTAGCTCCCTCCTTTCCCACCTGCGGGAAGAAAACATTCTGTGAGAGACCAGTGAGGCGGCAGGGCCATGAGGTCCTAAAGGAAGCCCTAATCCTGGGCCCCAGAGAAGTTTCCAGAACCCTGTGTATAGACCCAGGGCACGATCAGGAAGCCTGAGGGAAGTGCATGTGTGGGGACTGGAACCACCGCCCTCCTGGCGGTCTGTGCTCAGCAGGGACCTGCCCTCTGACCTGGGGCTGCTGAGAGCTGGGTCCCCACCACCAGCATCATCAGGTGATAAGTGGTCCCTCATTTTCCCACAGGCCTCACTACAGAGTAAGTGTGAGCACAGAACCCCACACTGGCCATCACACGGGTGGGGATGGTGCTTCCCTTGATGAGGCGGGACACACGTCTACCTGGGTTTGAACCCCCAGTGGGACAGACACTCAGACCCCACCCCTGCCCACCTGAGCGCCGCCTCCCCCACATCACAGCTCCAGCCACAGCTCCCAGCAAAACCAGGCCACCAGCGATGCCCATGATGATGAAGATCAAGGTCTGAGGAGGAGGCTCTGGGAGGAGGAGGGAAGGGAGGGTGAGGGCCCTGACCCCAGGCCTCAGCCCAGACCCCACTGAGGTTCCCCAGGACCCCTGCTGCCCTGAGAAGAGGCTCTGTGCCCACGGCCCCTCCTCACCCCATCTCAGGGTCAGGGGCTCAGGCAGCCCCTCGTGCTGCACATGGCATGTGTATCTCTGCTCCTCTCCAGGGGGCACCCCCACGGCCGCCCACTTCTGGAAGGTGCCGTCCCCCGCTGGCCTGGTCTCCACCAGCTCCATGTCCTGGGTCTGGTCCTCCCCGTCACGCTGCCAGGTCAGGCTGATGTCCGCTGGGTAGAAGCCCAGCGCCCAGCACCTCAGGGTAACCTCACGGTCAGAGATGGGGTGGTGGGTCACGTGTGCCTTTGGAGGGTCTGAGGGGAGGGGAGAAAATGCAGGAACTTTGCATCCACCATGGGACACTCCAGCAGCGCCCATGTGACCATCCTGAGAGTGGACAGCACACCTGGGGGTGGGGGAGGGAGCACAGCCCACACACCAGCCTGGACTGAGGCACCTGGAAGGCCTTCCTAGACTTTAGAAAGTTCTGGAATCAGAGAGACACAGCCCAAGGCAGGAGGCAGGTCTCTGAGGGAAGAAAAGGGATTTGAAGTCCTGACCTGGGTGGAGGCCAGGTGACTCAGAAAAGTTGGGATGAGGCCTCAGACACAGTGGGTGTGGGCAGCGCACAAGGCCTGAGAGAGAAGGTCCCCGTGTGTTCTAATAGCGGATGGGCTATTTCAGGGGGGTCTCCCTGCACCCCAGGATAACCTGCACTCCTAACTGTCCCTTCGAGGAGGGGGGTCCTCTGGTACCTGACCTAGACATCCAGGGGGGCTCCCTCCCTGACCCCAAGTAGGGGTGTCTGACACTGACCCTCTGGCCTGTCTCCTTGTAGGAGCCCCAGCCCAGGGGAGAGGGGGCGATCGCAGGGCCCCTGGTACCTGCGCGCTGCAGGGTCTCCTTCCCTTTTTCCAGGTAAAGGCGGAGCCACTGCAAGCACTCCCCCTCCAGGTAGTTACTCCTACGCTCATGGAAACGGGTCGCCTCCCACTTGCTCTTGGTGATCTGAGCCGCCATGTCGGCTGCTGTCCAGGAGCGCAGATCCTCGTTCAGGGCGATGTAGTCGGCGCCATCGTAGGCCCACTGACTGTACCCGCGGAGGAGGCGCCCATCGGGTCCCATGTCGCAGCCAAGCATGCACTGGAAGGTGTGAGACCCTGACCCCGCCCCTAAGTCAGCCCCGCCCCGCGGTCAGCGGGCCCTTGAGGGCAGCCGGGCCAGAGAGCAGCCTCCCCCCCCGCCCCCCCCCCCCCCCCCCCCCCCCCGCGCCCATTCCCGCCCCGCCCGCCCCGCGGGGACTGAATCTAAAACTGAAAGTGACATCGGGTCAAAGTCCCCGCGGGCTGCTCCCGGGTGGGGGCCGGACTGGTCAGCCCCTTTGGGGTGACGCTCGGACCCAGACCCTCGGGGCGACCCCGGCCCGTCCGTGGGGAGGGGGGTAGTGAAGGGCACGGCGCGCGGCTCACCGTCCTCGCTCTGGTTGTAGTAGCCGCGCAGGATGTTCAGGTTCCGTCGGTAATTCTGTACGTTGGTCTTGCTGGTCTCCGTCTCCTCCTCCCAATACCCCGGGTAAACCTGCTCCACCCACGGCTGCTGCATCCACGGCGCCCGCGGCTCCATCCTCGGATTCGGGGCGTCGCTGTCGAACCGCACGAACTGCGTGTCGTCCACGTAGCCGACGGCGAAGAAGCGGGGCTCCCCGCGGCCGGGCCGGGACACCGCGGTGCGGAAATACCGCAGGGAGTGGGTGCCTGGGGGGCGGACGGAGGGCAGGGCCGGGGTTGGACACGCGCCTTCCCGGCCCCGCGCCCGCGCCGGGTCCCCTCGCTTCTCCCCGCACCGCCGCCCCCTCCGACCCCGCACTCACCGGCCCAGCTGGGGGTCAGGACCAGCGCCCCCGAGAGCAGCAGGAGGAGGGTGGGGGGGCTCAGGACCCGCATCCTCGGCGTCGGGGGACCATCTGAGTCCGGGCGCTTCCTCGGGGAGTTATAACGGGGAACCGCGGGGACGCTGATTGGCTGCTCTGGAACCGCTCAGCCAATGGGAGTGAGAAGTCTGGTCGAGTCAGGAGTCTCCAGGACCGAGGCGCCGACACAGGTTGGGAGAGGAGAAGTGAAACCCAGGTCAATGTGGAGCCCGCACACTGAGCGTCCCAGACCCAGACTCTGTCCCCTGCGGAGCCCTGAGCGCAGGCCTGGGCCCTGGGACTCGGTCCTGACCCTCTTGCGCGGGGCGCCCGTCACGCTGTCCCCGAGGCCTGGCCCGTGCGCCGTGCTGTTCAGGGACTTTCCAAGGTTTTGGTGTCAGCATCTCTGTGCAGCCTCACACAGGCAGGCGCCCAGATAACCTTGTTTATCTGGTGACGTCATCATACTGACCACTCACGGATCACACAGGGTGAAACAGTTATTAATCCATGTCTCATGCTCACTGCCTGTGAGATGGTAACAGAAGTCATGTTTTTTAAAAAAATATATTTTATATTGATTTCAGAGAAGAAGGGAGAGGGAGAGAGAGAGAGAGAAACATCAATGATGAAACAGAACCATTGATGGGCTGCCTCCTTCACACCCCAACTGGGGATAGCTGTGTCCCTAACAAAAGGACAGAACGGAACTGATAGTGAAAGAGCAGAACGGAACTGATAGCTGTGTCCCTAACTCCTCTCCCAGGAAAGCCACAGAATGTATCAGTTACTCAGCCTGCCCTTATCTCAGCCAATGGGAAAGCAAGGGAAACTAGCAACCCCCCCCCCCCCTCACTCAACCAACGGGAATTGACCAAGTGCCTCCACCCCCTAACCCCAAACCCTATAAATTCTTTGTTCTCTTGGGACTCTGGGCTCTCTCGCATCCTGCTGGTAAAGGAGACAGAGGGACCAAGCTAGCTTGAATAAAGACTCTTTGCTTTTGCATCGGACTGGGCTCCCTAGTGGTCTGTCTTGGGGGATTTTGATATCTGGGCATAACAAGCTGTGACCTCCTGGTTTTAGGTCAATGTTCAACCACCGAGCCCCGCTGGCTGGGGAATAATGAATAATTTCTGTTCTGTTCTGTCACAGTCCCCAGGGCTGTCTTGCTGGGTGGCTCTGGTCCTCATGCAGGTGATGTAAAGTGATGCCTTGTGTCTCTAAGTCCTAGAGACCTTCCCGTGCTGATGCATTTAATGACGTCATCAAAGCTCACAGGTGTTGCTGTTCCCACAGAGCCCCCTAGAAAAGCGAGTCAGTACTGGGGAGCGGTCTAGCTCACGTGGTGGGACACACCTGTTCCCACATTCTGGTTTTCTCTTGGGGGCTGACATTGTATCAAGACAACAGGACTGTCAGTTGGCACCTGCCAGGTGATATGTCCTGAAGGAGCAGCTCACGTTCATGGTTGAGAAAGTGTGAGCCAGTTCACCAGATCTCAGCAATCCCAGCGTCTGTGCCATTCATTCTGTTACATAAACATGGGCCAGGCCGGGTGTGGCTCAGTGGCTGAGCATTGACCTATGAACCAGGAGGTCAGGGTTCCATTCCTGGTGAGGACACCTGCAGGGTTGCAGCCTCGATCCCCGGTGGGGGGCGTGCAGGAGGCAGCCCATCAGTGATTTTCTCTCACCATTGATGTTTCTCTCCCTCTCCCTTCCTCCTGAAATCAATGGAAATATATTAAAAATGAAAAGAGAGGGTTGGCTGGAAGCGGCTGTGGAAAGGAGGGGGAAGGGAGAGGGGGAGCCGCGGGACCCTCTGTGAAAGCTCCTGAGGCCCTTCGAGGTCCTGGACGCCTGCGCAGTTGCTGTGCCCAGTCCCTGCGGCCCCAGAGATGATCTGATGGGAACACGCGGGGCCCCCGGGGCCGTGTCCGTGTGAAGAGGACGCGTGGGCAGCCAGGACCGGCCGCGTGGGGCGGGGGGGCGCTCTCCTGGGGACTCCTCCCGCACCTGGCGTCTGGGTCGTGGCCCCCTGACCCTGAGGCAGAGTCCCCATAAAGGAGGCTCCCTCCGTGGGGGCCTTCCCTTCCCGCAGGAGTTTATGGGATGAGACGGGGGGACCATCATCCCAGGGCTCAGCCCAGGTCCCTCCCCCCCCCCCCCCCCCCCCCCCCCCGCCCGACCCCTTCCCGGCGAGGGACTGGGAAGAAGCGCGCTTCCCACGCAGAGCCCGCCCCTCCCAGCGTCTCTCTCCCTCCCGGGGCGGGGCTCCCACAGCCCCAGGGCCGCCCTGTCTCCCCAGCCTGGTGGGGAGGGGGGTGTGCCGGCGACCCCCGGCCGGGCCACCTTCCAGGGAGACTCCCAGCGGCCACTCCCAGGGCCCCTGCCCAGGAAGCCCCGCCGTCTGGCCCCCGAGCCCGGGGGCTCAGACCTGGAGCTGGGTGGCCTCAGCCCCCCGCGGCCCTGGGGCCGTGTCAGCACCGAGCAGCAGCGGGAGCCGGACTCTGCAGCGCAGCCCGCGGCCCAGCGGCGGAGGGACCGCAGCCAGAAGGAGGCGGGTGGGGGCAGCTGTGGCCATGGCGGCCGAAAGGTGGCCGCTTCCCCACATGGGACCTGGCCGCCCGCCGGCCACCGGCCACCGGGGAGGCCTGGGCGGCAGCGGCGGCGGCCGGGGGAGCGGTGAGCGGCCCAGCGTGTCCCCGCGGCCCCGCCCTGGTCCCTCCGCGCCTGTCCCAGGACAGCCTGGCGCCTCACAGTGAGGAGGGCGCCGAGGAGGATGCGGCGGGGAGGGCAGAGAGCAGCCCCGGCAGGTCTGCGCCATGGGCACCGCGCACAGCAGGACGATGGCCGGCCCGGTGCCCAGAAGGGGGAGGCCCTCCATGAGCAGGGGACCCCTGACCCCGAATCGCCTCCGGGGTAGGCCAGATTTGGCGTCTCTCCCAGCCGAGCTCACCCAGCAGATCGGTCCCTGCCGCCGCCCCCAGCGCGGGGAGGAGGGCGCCCCCTCTGAGCAGCCAGAGCGTGTGACAAGCCCCCATGTGCGTCCCCAGGGCCCCGCTCAGGGCCTGCCCTGTCCCCGCGGGCACCGGCCCAGGGTCCTGCTGCGGCGCCTCCGGCCTCCTGCTCTCGCCAGCACCCGCTCCTCCACCAGCGACCCCAGATGCAGCCGCTGGACAGTCGAGTCTCCCTTGGTGCCAAGGACACCTGCCAGGACTGGGCTCCGAAGTCGAGGAGAGGGACATGAATGCCATGGCGGCCTACGGAAGAGCTGGGTCGTGCGGAAGAGCTGGGTCCCCAAGAGGAAGCCGCCTGAGGGTGACACCCGCACCACCTTCCTCAGTGACTGGGGCAGGCGGACGCGGCCATGATGGGCGTGGAGGGCAGCTGTGAAACAGGCAGCCATGAGGGCGAGGCTGGCCCGCAGCCGAGGCCCCCCAGCCACCCCCACCCAGCCCTCCATGAGGCCTCACACTCCCCCTCCTGTCACCCACCCACCCACCAGCTTGGTCACGGGCTGCTGTTTGTCCCACCCCTGACCCCAGTCCGAGTGGCTGGGAGAGGGCGGCAGTGGTAGGAGCTGTCTCTCTCTCTCTGTCTCTGTCTCTGTCTCTCTCTCTCTCTCTCTCTCTCTCTCTCTCTCTCTCACACACACACACACACACAGAGACACACACACTGGAGCACAGTCAGGGAGTACTCGCTCCCCCTCTCCTAACCCTGAGCCATTGTCTCCCATTCCCCTCAACCAGGCCGGCAGGGGAGGGGCAGGCAGGGGCAGTCCTCTGCGCCACCCTTCCCTGCAGCCCCCTGGGAATGCAGGCGCCCTGGGGTGCTCGGGACCCTCCTGCCACCCCCTCCCAGGGCTTCCATGTTTCCAAAAGCGACTCTAGGCTCCTGGGTCTGTTCCTGCCCCAGGGGCTGGGGAGGGCCAGGCAGTGGGGACGCTCCTGTGACAGCTGAGGAACCCTGGGCTCAGAGACAGTACAGGACGGACCTCACCCCCTTAAGGGGACAGGCGGGGGTGGGCCCAGCGCCCTCCCCCCCTCCTCCCTGTACTCAGCCTCTCTTCCCATCAGGCCCCTCAGACCTGAGTGGGGCAGGTCCTGGGTGAGGGGCACAGACCCAGAGTCTCTGAGGGGAGGGGGAGAGGTTTTGGGGACTCACAGGTGCGTGTGTGTGTGTGTGTGTGTGTGAATGTGGGGAAGTTTTGCTTTAAAATAAGTGAAGAGAAGAGAGGCAGTGGGAGCAGGGGAGCAGGCTGGCGGGCTGCTGCCCTTTTCTCCCTCCCCACTCCATCCCACGGCAGGGCTCCCAGCTCTCATCCCCTGCACATACTTTTTAATACATTGTTTTTGCTCTTGAAATATCTATACTAATAAAAGGGTGATATGCTAATTAGACCGGACGTCTTCCGGACATCCTTCTGGACAAAGCCACTGTGGCAGGAGCTGAGGCAGAGGCTGTTAGAGGCAATCAGGCCAGCAGAGGAGAGCATTTAGGGGTGATCAGACAGGCAGGGGAGAGTGGTTTAGGGATGATCAGGAAGGCAGGCAGAGTGGTTAGGGATGATCAAGCAGGCAGGCAGGTGAGCGGTTAGGAGCTAGTGGTCCCAGATTGCAAGAGGGATGTCCGACTGTCGGTTTAGGCCCAATTTCTGTGTGATCGGGTCTAAACCGGCATTTGGATATCCCCCGAAAGGTCTCGGATTGGAGAGGGTGCAGGTCAGGCTGAGGGACCCCCCTTCCCCCCCCCACACACACACCGTGCATGAATTTTGTGCACCAGGCCTCTAGTTGAACTATAAGATTCCTTCTATTTTCAAACCAATGGGACTGTGTCTGATGTGCCCTTTTGTCCCTGGGGGCGGGGAAGGTAGGGTGGGGTGAGGGGTGTGGGAGTAGCTGGATGTGTGGGTGCATGGAGAGTGTGGATGCACGTTTCCAAGGTGGGACCCAGGCCCAACCATCGCCTGGGCTGCATGTGAAGGGTCCCCTGGTCTTGGCCTGTTGGCAGAGCCCAGCTCCTGGGGACGGGGCAGGACCCACTGCCTTTATTAGCAGCTGTTTGCTGGGTTTTCTCTCCAACCCTTCCTCTCTGCAGCCTCATCCAGTGTCAGTGATTTTGTTGAGTTTCACATGTGAAACAGAGTGCTGTTTTTTTTTTTCCTTTTTTGCTCCCCACCCCCCTGTGCTGCTGGTTTTCATGTGACATTTTTTGTCCCCTTTTCCTTGTCTCTCTCATCACCTCTCTTTTCACCTCTGATCCCCTTCTGAGTCTGACAGCCTATGGCTCCCAGAGGCAGGAGCTTGCTAGAGATGGGGGTGGTGGTGGGGTGGTGGAGCTATTTCAATGGACCCTTGGAATCTGACGTGGAGGCCTCACCCACTTCTGTGCCCCCTGTAGCCCCCACAGGCCTGTGGGAAGGGGGTCCCTTCAGCACCTGTTTGTGGAGTTGGAGGTGTAGGTGCCTGGTCTGGCTGTGACCCTGGCCCTCCCCTCTCTGGCCAAGTGTAAGTGTGTGTGTGTGTGTGTGTGGGCGGGTGGGGGGGAGGCAAAGGTTTGAGGGGGAGTTGACACCCCAGCTACATTAGAATCACCTTAGTCGCACCTCCCCTGCCCCTCATCCTGGCCTTGACACTCTACTTTAGCATCACCCCAAAGCACAATATCCTGGTCACTTGGTGGGCTCCAGGGCCCACAGAGGGGTGGGTTGACTGGGGTTCCAGGCAGCCCCCAAAGGAAGCAGGAGTCTCCAGCTACTCCCCCTCCCAGGCCTCAGTTGGGGGCCAGCTCCTTTTCTCTGGGCAGATCCCTGCCCGGCCCCCGCCCTGCCTTGTCCTCAGGCAGGGCCTGCCCCTGTCCTTCCTCCAGACCCTGCAGCTCTGGGGTGGGTAGCAGAAGCCCTTGTTTCAGGGACCCCAGGAGGTGCCTCTGGCTCCAGGGAACTGTTTGTTGGTGGTGAGGGAGGGGGTTGAGGGGAAGGGGGGGATTCCTCACCAGGGGAGCCAAACACAGGGTTGTGCCTCACCCCAGGAGCCACCCCTGTGCCCATCCCTCCTCCCTTCAGGTGGCCTGCTGCTCTCCCTCCCCTTCTGCCCCTCTCTCAGCCCAGCTCTGAGCTTCAGGGTTCCCACACCCACCTGGGCAGCCAGGAAAAAGCATGAATGGAGAATCCCCAACACAAAAGGACTGGAGGCCTCTGGCCGCCCCTGTCCCCGCCCCTGTTCCTGAGGGACAGGCCAGCTGCAGTGTCCACATGGAGTGCCCACACCGGCCCTTCTCTGGCTGAGCCTCCCCCCCACCCCCACCTCTGCAGCCTGTAAGGGAGCCTCACATTCACTACTGTAAGGGGAGGAGCCACTGGGAAAGGTGAACAAGAGAACTTCAGTGACACTGATGAGGAGGAACTAAAGGCCTTTGTAAGAAAACAAATAAATAAATAAAATAAAATAAATAAAACGCGGCTCATGACCTACTGTGACTCACATGGATTTGCGGGTCCACATATGTGTCCCTGGGGCTGTGGGTGGGTGGTTAATGGCTGGGAGGCCAGGTCCCACCCTCAGGAATGAAAAGGGCTTCAGGTGCAACAACCTCCAGGAACGCCTCAGAGAGTCTGCCCCTTGGTGGTCAGTGCGCATCATAGCAACCAGTCATTTCACTGTTCAGTCAATTTGCAAATTAGCCTTTTATTATATAGGATACTACATCTAGTTGGGTAGATATATTATGTTTTGGTGACACACATTAGGTGGCGTGCATTACACAGTGATTATACAGTAACTACCCTGAAGCACAGAACTGTGACGGCCACAGCTGCAGGCCCTGGGCCTCTCTGCTGAGCAGTTTGGGAAACTGGATGCCCCCTCCAGGGGCCCGACCAGGAAACCTGCTCAGGAGTCCAGCCCTGAAGGGGCAGCTCCCAGAGGCCCTGGCAGCTGACAGATGCCAGGCAAGCACGTGAGTGATGAAGTAGTTACAGCCTCACTCACAAAAGCTACCATTTCTCCTTCTAGAGAGAAGCAGGAAGGGAAGGAATTCCTTGAATCTGCTCCTGGCCTATCAGGTGGGAGCGCAGAAGAGGCTGGGAGAGCGGTGGCAGGAGACCCGGAGGGCCAGGTGGGCTGGATCCTTCATAATCATGGTTGGCTCCTAAGCAATGGTAGCAAGGTGACTTCCGATTTGTCATCTCTGGTAAATTACAGATATAGGAACAAGGCCCGGAGTCATACACGAAGATTAATAAACATAGCTTCCAAACTGCTCGCAGCAGGCTCACCACACAGGCACCCCGATTTCTTCTTCCCGCCTCTGGCTTGCAGAGCAGCTCCTGTGGCCATTTCCAAAACCTCCCTCCCTCCATCTTCTGTCTATGCTGAGCACTCCGTGTCCCCTAAGCGCCAGTCCTGTGGCCATCTCTCCCCTTCTTCTGGTTTCACTGACTCCTGCTGCAGCTTAACTGCTCCCTCCTGTGGGCTCATCCTTCCCAAGATCTTCCTCGCTCCCAGCTTGACCTGCAGAGGCCATTATTCTGGGATGTTCTCTAAACCCTCAGGGCTGTCAATGGAGAGACACATCCGGAGAACATCCATGTCCGGGCAGGAGCGGGAACTCCTGCGACCATCCTCCTCCTGCCCAGCTGTGACCCCAAAGCCCACTCGGCCTGCTCTCCATCGCCTTTCCTGCAGCCCCCTCGTCCCCACGCACCGGAGGTCCCTGCACCCCTGGGAACCGGTCCTTGTAAGAACAATGAGCCAGCAAGTCTTGCTACCGGCGCCCTCACCAACCATCACCGATTTCCCTGGATGGCAGCCATTGCTGACAAAGGTGCTGCAGGACGCACGCGACGCCTGTGAGAGAAGCTCTGCAAAGGACCTTGACCTTCTCAGGTGAAAGGTGCTCGGGAGCCGGTCCGACTTTGGCCTCGCTAAGCCCACAGAGCTGGTCCCGTGTCCCAAGCTCCCTTCTTCGCAAGAAATGAACAAACCAGGTCACATCCAAAACCTCATTTCAATACAGAGCAGGAACTTGCAGCTCAGCGCATGAGGAAATAGACAGCGATAGTGAGGGCGCAGTGCTGCCTCTGCTGAACAGGAAAGTGTGGGGTGTAGGACGGGGCCAGCCCCCCAATCAGAGGTTCTTGAGTCAGGAAGTGGGAGCGTGAACACATCTTCCATCACTCAGTCCCCACAAGGCAGCTGCCTCACGCTGTGGAGGACAAGCATCATGAACACATTCAGGTCAGTGGCTGTAACTGGTGACATTCTCAGAGTCCACTTCATGCTCACAGTGTCCCACTGACTCCCCACCACCCAGTCCTCCCCTCTGCCCACCCCTCCCCACGGCAGGGTCTCACCTTTAGAAGCCGAGAGAGACACATCAGAGCCTTGGGGGCTGTCACTGCCTGGTGGGGACACACAAGGACGGGGTCAGAGCCCCAGGGCAGGAGACTAAGGAGGAACCATGGGGGTGAGGTCCCCCAGGGACTCCCATCTGCACTCTTCCAGGGTCTCAGGGGTCACCCCTCCATACTCACTGGCAGCCTGAGCGTAGCTCCCTCCTTTCCCACCTGCGGGAAGAAAACATCCCGTGAGAGACCAGGGAGGAGGCAGGGCCATGAGGTCCTAAAGGAAGCCCTAGTCCTGGGCGCCAGAGAAGTTTCCAGAACCCTGTGTATAGACCCAGGGCAGGACCAGGAAACCTGAGGGAAGTGCATGTGTGGGGACTGGACCCACCGCCCTCCTGGAGGTCTGTGCTCAGCAGGGACCTTCCCTCTGACCCAGGACTGCTGGGAACAGGGTCCCCACCACCAGCATCATCAGGTGATAAGGGGTTGCTCATTTTCCCATGGGCCTCACTACAGAGTAAGTGTGAGCACAGAGAACCCCACACTGGCCATCACACGGGTGGGGATGGTGCTTCCCATGAAGGAGGCGGGACACGCATCTACCTGGGCTTGAACCCCCAGTGGGACAGACACTCAGACCCCACCCCTGCCCACCTGAGCGCCTCCTCCCCCACATCACAGTTCCAACCACAGCTCCCAGCAGAACCAGGCCCCCAGCGATGCCCATGATGATGAAGATGAAGGTCTGAGGAGGCGGCTCTGGGAGGAGAAGGGAAGGGAGGGTGAGGGCCCTGACCCCAGGCCTCAGCCCCGACCCCACTGAGGTCCCCCAGGGCCCCTGCTCCCCTGAGAAGAGGCTCTGTGCCCACGGCCCCTCCTCACCCCATCTCAGGGTCAGGGGCTCGGGCAGCCCCTCGTGCTGCACATGGCACGTGTATCTCTGCTCCTCTCCAGGGGGCACCCCCACGGCCGCCCACTTCTGGAAGGTGCCGTCCCCCGCAGGCCTGGTCTCCACCAGCTCCATGTCCTGGGTCTGGTCCTCCCCATCACGCTGCCAGGTCAGGCTGATGTCCGCAGGGTAGAAGCCCAGCGCCCAGCATCTCAGGGTGACCTCATGCTTAGAGACGGGGTGGTGGGTCACGTGTGCCTTTGGAGGGTCTGAGGGGAGGGGAGAAAATGAAGGAAGTCTGCTCCCGCCATGGGACACTCCAGTAGTGCCCATGTGACCATCCTGAGAATGGACAACCACTTGGGGTGGGGGAGGGAACACACAGCCCACACATGAGCATGGACAGAGGCACCTGGAAGGACCTCCTAGTCTTTAGAAAATTTATTTATTTATTTATTTATTTATTTATTTATTTTAAATATATTTTATTGATTTTTTACAGAGAGGAAGGGAGAGAGATAGAGAGTTAGAAACATCGATGAGAGAGAAACATCGATCAGCCGCCTCCTGCACATCTCCTACTGGGGATGTGCCCGCAACCAACGTACATGCCCTTGACCGGAATCGAACCCGGGACCTTTCAGTCCGCAGGCTGACGCTCTATCCACTGAGCCAAACCGGTTTCGGCTAAGAAAATTTAGTCTTTAGAATCAGAGAGACAAAGCCCAGGGCAGGAGGCAGGTCTCTGAGGGGAGAAAAGGGATTTCTGGTCCTGACCTGGGTGGAGGCTACATCACTCTTAAAGCTGGGGTCAGACCTCAGACACAGTGGGTGTGGGCAGCGCACAAGGCCTGAGAGAGAAGGTTCCCGTGGGTCCCAGAGCCCCTCAGGGCCCATGGGAACCGCTGATGGGTTATTTCAGGGGGGTCTCCCTGCACCCCAGGAGAGCCTGCACCCCTAACTGTCCCTGAGTGGAGGGGGGTCCCTCTGGTACCTGACCTGGACTTCCAGGGGGCTCCCTCCCTGACCCAAGGAGGGGTGTCTGACACTGACCCCCTGTCCTGTCTCCTTGTAGGACCCTCAGGCCCGGGGAGAGGGTTCAGCCCCAGGGCTCCTGGTACCTGCGCGCTGCAGGGTCTCCTTCCCTTTTTCCAGGTGAATGCGGAGCCACTGCATGCACTCCCCCTCTAGGTAGCTCCTTTGCTGCTCAGTGTGACCAGCTGCCTCCCACTTGCTCTGGGTGATGTGAGCCGCCATGTCGGCCGCGGTCCAGGAGGTCAGGTCCTCGTTCAGGGCGATGTAGTCAGCGCCATCGTAGGCATGTTGACTGTACCCCAGGAGGAGGCGCCCGTCGGGTCCCACTTCGCAGCCAAACATCCACTGGATGGTGTGAGACCCTGATCCCGCCCCGAGGTCAGCTTGCCCCCAGGTCAGCTCCGCCCCGCCCGCCCCGCGGGGACTGAATCTAAAACTGAAAGTGAAATCGGGTCAAAGTCCCCGCGGGCTCCTCCCGGGTGGGGGCTGGGCGGGTCCCGCCGCCTCGGGGTGACACTTGGATCCGGACCCTCGGGGCGACCCTGGTCCGTCCGTGGGGAGGGGGGTTGTGACGGGCCCGGCGCGCGGCTCACCGTCCTCGCTCTGGTTGTAGTAGACGCGCAGGGTCTCCAGGCTCCGTTGGAAAGCCTGTGCGTTGCTCTTGCTGATCTGCGTGTTCCAGTCCCAATACCCCGGCCTCTCCTGCTCCACCCACGGCTGCTGCATCCACGGCGCCCGCGGCTCCATCCTCGGATTCGGGGCGGCGCTGTCGAACCGCACGAACTGCGTGTCGTCCACGTAGCCGACGGCGAGGAAGCGGGGCTCCCCGCGGCCGGGCCGGGTCACGGTGGTGAAGAAAAACCTCAGGGAGTGGGGGCCTGGGGGGCGGACGGAGGGCAGGGCCGGGGCTGGACACGCGCCTTCCCGGCCCCGCGCCCCCGCCGGGTCCCCTCGCTCCTCCCGCACCGCCGCCCCCTCCGACCCCGCACTCACCGGCCCAGCTGGGGGTCAGGACCAGCGCCCCCGAGAGCAGCAGGAGGAGGGTGGGGGGCCTCATGACTCGCATCCTTGGCGAGGGGGGGGCGACCATCTGAGTCCTGGCGCTGCCGGGGAGGAGTTAAAACCGGAGTCGCGGGGACGCTGATTGGCTGCTCGGGAAACCGCTCAGTTAATGGGAGTGAGAAATGGGGTCGCGTCACGAGTCTCCAGGAAGGAGGCGCCGACACAGGTTGGGAGAGGAGAAGTGAAACCAGGGCGCTGGGGAGTCCCCACCACGGAGCTGCACCCCTAGACTCTGTCCCCTGCGGAGTCCTGAGCGCAGGCCTGGGCCCTGGGTCTCGGTCCTGCCCCTCCTTCTGCGAGGGGCGCCCGTCACACTGTCCCCGAGGCCGGGCCCGGGCGCTGTGCTGTCCAGGGACTTTCCAGGATTTTGGTGTCACCATCTCTGTGCGGCCTCACACATAGGCAGGCGCCCAGATAACCTTATGTATGTGGCTACATCTATCATACTGACCACTCACGGAATCAAACAGGTTCCAACTATTATTTTTTAAGATATATTTTTGTTGATTTCAAATAGGAAGGAAGAGAGCGAGAGAAACATCAATGACATGAGAGAATCATGGATCCGCTGCATCCTGCACACCTCCTACTGGGAATTGAGACCACATCCCAGGCAGTTTCCCAAGACCTGGATAAAACCTGCGATCCTACAGTCCACAGAGCTATGCTCCAACCATGGAGACAAACCAGCTAGGGCTCTATTTTTTTAAGAAAAGTAAACATGGGATCCCATGAGAAATAGGCTAGCTCAGCGCCCACACATGATCTCCCTGGTACATGATACTTGCGAATGTGGCAGAAGTGTTTTTTGTGTACTTCCCAGGCCATCATATAAGGTTTTTTTTTCATCCATTTTTATTAAAGACAGTTAAGAGGACCCATTTGTGTAATGAATGCAAGATACATTTATCTTCTTTTTAAAAATATTTTTAATTTTTCAAGTATAGTTGATGTACAATATTGTATTAGTTTAGGTGTACAACCCTGTGGTTAGACATTCATATAACTTATACAGTGATCGCTGCCATACATCTAGTACCATGTGACCTCATATGTAATTGTTACAACATGATTGACTGTGTTCCCTGTGCTCTACTTCCCCTCCCCATGACCACACTGTAAGGACCATGTTGTATTTTTTCCTCCCTCCACCTGCTGTGCCCAGTCCCTCCCTTGCCCTGCGGCAGCCAGCAGTCTGCTCTCTGTGGCTGAGTCTGTGGCTGCTGTAGGATCCTGTTGGGCGGATTCCAGGCAGCTCTGAATGCTGGTTGTGGGGAGGGTGGTGGTCATTGTCCTGTGGTTGTGGGCGATGCAGGCACCGCGTTCACCTTTTGAGCATCTTCACTGGAGGCCATGATGTTTAAAAATGTGGATGGAAGGATGAGGCTTTAGTAAAGGCAATAATTTCACCTCCTTCAACAGTGTCATTTAAAAGCTGGCCAGTGTGGCTCAGTAGATAGTCAGCCTGCAGACTGAAGGGTCTCAGGTTTGATTCAGATCAAGGTCACATGCCTGGATTGTGGGCTCAATTTCCAGTGTGGGGTGTGCAGGCAGCAGCAGATCAATGAATCTCTCATCTTTCCCTCAGTGTCCATGTCAGCAGAGTGAAAAGGCAAGGAGAAGGAGATGTCCTCCATCTCATGCAAAGTGTGCTGACCCCCCAAATCCCGGGAAAGGCTCTCAGATACTTCAGGGTTCCACAGACCACACTTTGAGAAAGCTGGTTCTGGATAAACCTGGGGGTGTCTCCCACCCCATCCCTGACTTGGCCTCCTCTTCTCTTCCCAGAATCCCTCCCATAAGGTGGAATCCCTGCACCCAAAACTGAGCTCACAGCATTGCCCCTGGGACCTTCTAGAAGAGAGCTCACCCTGGATATTCTATGCCAGAAAGTGTCCTCAGCCTGGAAGGAAGGTGGAGGGACAGGTGTTTCCCCTTCAGAACTCAGAACAGTTTGTGGTTGAAGACACCAGTCCCACAGAAAACATACTGTGGTTTCTGTACCCCGGCTGAGTATGTTCTCACACCCCAGACAGAAACCTGATGTGGTTTGGTCTGTAGGAGAAGCCATCTTGGCCCTTTTATGCAAATAGGCTGAGTGCTCTCACTTGAGGCCCAGACAACATGCAGAGCAGTCTGTCCAGCAGGACATTCTGTGAGCGAGGACTCGCTCTGTGTCGGTTCCTCCCACATGACAGCCACCAACTGCTGTGGCCACTGAGCCCTTGACACGTGGGTCCTGTGCCGAGCAGGGGGACTTTCATGTCATGGACCTTTACTTCAGCTTCCATGGGGGTCGTGGAGCTGCCACATGAGACAGTGCCCGGCTAAATGCTGTTAGTTTCCAGTCTCTGCCCCCACAGGGCATAGTGGGCCTCATAGATAGATGGACGTTACAGTTGTCTTCATATGAAAGTCATGGGTCTTCATGTATCATAGTCTTCAGTTGTGTATGAGGGGCTTAGATACATCCTCAAATCACAGACTGCCCAGGAAAGTATAATTACTGTTCATTTAACAACAAGTGCGTGCAGGCATTAACTGAAGTGTACTTAAGGTTGTAAGTGTTCAAAAATGCTCCTCACTGCAGCCATCGTTGTGTTTAGTCTTGTGGAACCCTTATTGTTGGTTTTGTTAACCTTGTGAACATGAGCAGGCACATAAGTTTCTACTTATCACAACAGAAAATATATATTGAGCATAACAGATAGCAGGCACCTGTAGACCCTCACATGCTTAAAGATTGTACTAGTAAAGCAGAGAATGTCAACTTCAGGTTCCACTTTGGAATTCCTTACCTATTGCTCCTCCCCATGTTTCATCCCAAATTCTACCAACTCTGTCTCCATGCTTCCTTGGACCCCTCTGCCCTCAATGAAAATATATGTGAAGTGTTTACTGTTATGGAATAAGAATTTCTCAAACCAAGACCCAAAGATGAAAAGCCATGAAGGAAAACAGAACTTTTCTATGTCAACCTCACAGTCGAGAGATACAAACACAGGGCCAGAACCAAACTCAAAGTCACACAAAGATGTTGACAGGGAAAGGGTCGGTGGACCAGTGTTCCTCAGCCAAAGCCCAGAGGCTCCCTGTGGGCAGGCGATGTCGGTTAGTCATCATTACTGGAGGGAGAACGCATCCCACGGGTACCATGGGGCATCCTTGCGGGAAGGCAGTAGAGAGGACGCATCTAGGGTATAGGCTCTGGATGGGCGACCTCGGCGAAGACCTGGGGAGCGGGCTCCTCTAGATGGGGGGGTGTCAGGAGGGGCAGCTCTATGGGTGGGCAACTCAGTGACCATCTAGGGACAAGGCCGCCTGCAGCGAGGGTTGAGGGGCTGCTCTGGAGAAGTAGCCTCGCTGCCAGGAGCCAGCGCAGGGAGCTGTGTGATCCTCTGTGAGCTGCGCGGGGCCCTGTGTGTGTCTGTGTTTAGACACAGGGAGTGGGTGTTGCTCTGTCTCCCTTGTCATGGCCTCAGGACGGCCATAGCTGAGGGTGATGCTCTGAGAGGTGACTTGTGTCCAACAGGAGAAGAACCCGGCCCAGCTGTGAGCTCCGGGCCAGCTCCCGACAGCACTGAGGCCTCGTGTGTCAGACCAGTTCCTGTGTGCGCTGCTTCTCCTTCTCTCTGAAATCCAGTATCGAAAAGCATCCACAACCCAATCCACAGGTAACGCACATGAGGAAAACATGTGGAAAAGAAGAAATGCGAATGTCAAACAACTATGTTTGTAATGAACACATGTAAACAATAATGAGAATGTGGAATAAGAGAAATAGGAATAAAATTAAAATCCATCGGTTTGGGAAAGATGAAAGGAAAGGAAGAGAGTATCGGCCAGAGGGAAGGGAAACACACTGTTGTAAAGACGGGAGGAATGTAAGCGTGGTACACCATTTCTAAGGAAGCTTTTGCAAAATGTCTCAGCCATTCAAGGTGCTCACATTCCCCGGGGCTGGTGTGCTCAGCTGGTTGAGCATCATCCTATGAAGCAGGAGGTGAAAGTATGATGCAAGGTCAGGGCAGATGCCCTGGTGGCTGCCGCCATCCCCAGTGTGGGACATGCAGGAGGCACATGAATGGTTATCATCACTGATGTTTCTGTCTCTCCCTCTCTTCTTCTCTGAAACCAATGCAAATGTATTTAGACACAAGAATAAATGTGCTCACATTATGCACATAAATGTCTCTCTAAAAAATTTATCCTAAGAAAATAATCACATTTCCTAACAATATACATATTGAAGGATTTTTAAAGCAGTTCTTATTGCACTCAAGGTATTAAGACAAGTACAAATAACCTTGTAATTAAGATGCTGTATGGGTCATTCAGAAAGGAGAAGACACTACAGTATGAAGAGATTGACAAATGACTGACATATACCAGTTGGGACAGAATTAACGAGCAACTTGAAGTGGGGCTGCTTTTTCCTTTGAGAAATGCCAAGTTTTCCTAAAACAAATGAGATCAGCGCTCTGACATCCGTGCCCCCTGACAGCCTTGGAGAGAAGCCGTCTTCACTTCCTGCTGTTGAGTGACAGGCGCCATTGCGTCTTCTGAGCAGCCTTTGCCTCACACGCCTGCTCCCTGCCTGGCTCTCAGAGACCATTTCCCCTGAGAAATGCCAGCGCAGCCTGACTCTTAGGTAGTGTTTTATTTTTAAAGTTCCCACCGATGGAGACATGAACCCCTTGTCAATCTAGAACAGCAATGGCCACCCTCCTCCTCAGGCACTCCTCCCAGCACCGGTCCCCTTGCTGGTGGGGGAGGGTCGTGCTGTGGGTCCTTCTCTCCCCAGCACAAGTCTCTTTCTGTGAGGCGTCCTGCTGCCCTTTCCTCCCCTTCCCTCCCCTTCCCTCCCCTCCCCCCTCTCCCCCCATCCCAACACTGGCCTTAACCTCTCCCCACAAAAAGTGCGGCTCATTGTCACCTTATAGACAGTGGCGTTCATGGCTGTGTCACCTTCCACACTTCTCTTTCTTTCTTTTTAAAAAACAATATATTTATTGATTTTTTACAGAGAGGAAGGGGGAGAGATAGAGAGTCAGAAACATCCATGAGAAAGATACATTGATCAGTTGTCTCCTGCACAACCCCTACTGGGGATGTGCCCAAAACCAAGGTACATGCCCTTGAGTCCGCAGGCCGGCGCTCTATCCACTGAGCCAAACCCGGCAGGGCCACACTTTTCTTAAAAGTCCTTTTTGAACATCCGAGATGACGAAGATGAGTTATGCCCTTGGGTTTCCTCAGCCTTCCCTGACCTTGTCAGAGAGGAATGCTCTGAAGACCTGCATGGTGTGTTGCGTTCTGCGTTTCCATGGAGACCCCTAAGATGCAAAAGGAGGGAACATCTCTATTCTCCCAACTCGGGGGGAGAGAAGCAGCTGCGGGCCCAGCTGGGCTCAGCTCCCAGCGCCTTTCCTGGCTCTGGTTCTCCTGTGGGAACTGGTGATTGTTCACAGTGACACAGTCACAGTTATGTCCCCAGAGGCCGCCCCTGGTCACAGCACCTGCAGCAGCGCCTCTGCCCTGGGAACACAGCAGCTCGTGCTCTCACCGGAGGGACAGCCTCAGCCTCAGGCCCCGAAGCGCCCGGTGCGGTTCAGAGGACACAGGGGTGGGTGCGCCCCTGTTACCGAGCTATTGGCCCC
Source organism: Myotis yumanensis (assembly GCF_028538775.1). NCBI lineage: Eukaryota > Metazoa > Chordata > Mammalia > Chiroptera > Vespertilionidae > Myotis > Myotis yumanensis. The sequence continues at coordinate 2,684,457 of NW_027223774.1, read as the reverse complement.
GCCTCCTCCGCAGGTTCTCCTGCGAATAGCGATGCCCCGGGGCCAGGGCCTGGGAAGACCCGCAGGTGGCCTCAGTTTGATGTCGGCAACCAGGACATCGGGGTCCCTCTGAGCCCTGTGGGGGCGGCTGCCTCCTGCTGCGCGAGCTCTGCCACCATCTGTGCTGTTGCTGCTGGGACCCGGGGTTGTGGGCTGTGCCCCGGGTTTATTCTCCGCGCTTCTGCTCCCTGTCCCCTCCCCCGCCCCCTCCGGGTGCAACCCCTGCACTGCGAATCCGAGGCCTGGGACCCGCCCCCCAAGCGCGGGCAGGACGCGAGCCGGCGGGTCCAGCCTGCGGGCCACCCCGCGGAGGGAAGTGGTCGCAGCCACAGGCGGCTCCTGGGCCCTGAGCTGCAGCGGGGCGCACACGGGGTCCCCGAGTCTTCAGGCCCGGAGGCCACAGAAGCAGCCTGTGGTCGGGGCGCCCTCTGCTGGGACCTCCACTGCCCCGCTGCTGCCCTCAGCCCCCCACGCAGCCGCGAGGCCCCACGCGCACCAGCGCCCCCAACCCCCCGGCTCACGGGTCTGGAGGTTCCTCGTGGCCGCCTGGGACTCGCCTGTGGCCGGGCCCCCTGGGCCCGCAGCCGCCCACGGTCTGTAGCAGCTCAGGCTGCAGGTGGGACTTGGCCTTGAGTGCCAAGTGCGGCCGGGACGCGTGGCTGGGTCTCCTGAGCCTCCTCTCCAGCTGCCGCTGGCGGCCCAGGGCGCGGGCACCTGTGGCTCCAGGCCCACAGCTCCTCCCTGTCGGGGTGCGTCGGCCCCCAGGACCCGCCTCCCCACCCACTCACCGCAGGGCTGCGCGGCTCCGGGCTGTGCCTGTGCGGGTCTCCAGCAGCTCACCCCCCCCCCCCCCCCCCCGGCTTCCCCGGAGCAGAGCGGCCCGTCTACCCAGCCCGCAGTTCAGGCTCCGTGTGTGGATGCCCGCGGGCCGGGTTCCCATCCGTGGCGCCCGGGGCCCAGCCCAACTTCCCCCCCAAAGGCCTTGCCCTGAGGACGGTCCCAGGAGAGGGTGGACCTCAGACCTGCTGAGCCCCGAGAGCAGCAGCGGGGGGTGGCGCTGTCCCCCTTCAGGCCCTAGAGCAGGACCAGCGGCCCAGGAGCCGGGCCTGGTGCTGGGGCGGCTCCTCCTGGGCCCGGACCTGTGGGGTCCATCCCTGGAGGGAAGTGCGGCCTTCTCCGCGGGGTGAACGCGGCTCCGGGTCCCCAGCTCTGGCTGCGGGCAGCGCAAGAGGCTCCTCTTCCCTTTGGGGTTCTGGTCCCCACCCCTGGTTGCTTCTCCCCCAGCGGGGAGGAGTCTGCGCCCAGCATGGCCCTTGCCCAGGACCAGCGCCCAGGACTCTGTGGCCCGAGAGCGGCGCTCTAGTCTCTGAGCGTCCCGGGCCAGGGCAGCAGCCTCTGTGTCAGGGGACCGTCCCCCAGGCTCTCTGATCATCAGACTGTCAGCCGTGGCCCCGGGCGGGGGGTCAGATGGTGGGGCGCCACCCCTCCCCCCACAGTGCGTAGGCCCCAGAGCTGGGGTCTCGTTGCCATGACCCCCATGGAGGTGGGGCCTCTGACACCCTCCCCCATCTGCCTCCTGCAGCTCCCCGCCTGCGGGGCACCTTAGTGTGAGGAGCACCGGGAACTGAGTGGGAAGTGTCCGCCCGGAGCTCCTGGGCCTTTAAAGCTTCACCTGAGTCGCTGGCCTGTGGCGAGTTCCCTGTGCAGAGCGCCCCCCGCGGGAGGGAGGCGGCTCCTGCAGCCACACCTTCGGGCGCTAACAGGGGGCAGCAAATGGCATGTTTACCCCAAGGGTCATGCTTCATGGGCCCAACCTCAAGGCTTTAAAGGGGGAGGGGGGGTGGGGGTGTTGTGTGTTTTCTCTATAATGTGTGTGTTGTCCCCATAATTGAAATGCATTCTCCCTGAGTGTGAGCCTCAGGGCACTGACCCCACAGGCACCCATTTCGCAGGATCCTGCGCGTTCTGGGCTGTGTGTGCGGCCATGGCCTCTCCCTCTGTGATCAGGACAGTTGATCAGTGCGGCTCCTTTTCTCCTTGAAAACTGTGCTCAGCAGGAGGGAGCCCCTCCCTCTCTCTCAGAAAGAGGCGGCTCCCCCGGGAGCCAGAGCTGGTGGCCTTGCTGAGGGGCCCGGGGCGGGTTCCCACGGGGACAGGGCAGAAAGGGAGGGAGGGAGGCTCCTGCTCTGAGTCACCGACCGCGTCTCTGGGACTCGCCGTCGCCCAGCGCAGGCCCGGCCCCTGCGCGTCCCTGGAGACAGCACAGCACACGCCGCTCCCAGAAACCGCCGCCTCTGGGGACACAGCACCTGGGACGCGAGGGGCCCCACGGGGCGCAGGGCGACCCAGGAAGCCTTCCCCGAGCGGGCGGCGGGCAGGGCAAGCCCAGGACTCAGACCCACAGAGCTGCTGGGAGCCGCGCAGCCTCCTTTCCGGGTCCCCGGCCGCCTGACTGTCCCTCCTGGGACCGGCCCGTCCCTCCACCCGCGTCCGGGAAGAGGTCCGCCGTCCTTCCTCGGCTCCTCTGCCTCGGCCTGTCGGGGTCCGGGGTCCCCGCGCCGAGGTCAGCGCTGGGGGAGGCGGGGCCATGGGGCGGGCTAGTGGGGGGGCGAGTCGGCTCCCGGTCCGGCCCCGCGCAGGCGTCCCGGGCCCCGGGACGCGCAGCCTCCAGACCCGGCGCCCAGCGAGCAACAGGACGGCCGCGGGGCCTCGGCAGGAGCCCTTCTGGGGACGCGGCCCGGGCACCGTGGGGAGAGCTGGGCCTGCGCCCGCCCCGCCGGCGGCTGAGATTGGGGCCGGTGCCCCCCCGCACCCCGGTGAGCGCCCAGACACCAGCGCCGCCGCTCCTGCCCCTAGGCCGAGCTCCCTGACCCGGGGGCGGCCTCTGGCAGCGACGAGCCTGAATGGGGGTTGGGGTCAAAGTGGGAGTTGACGGCGGGGCTGAGGGGACGCCAGGGGATCCCGGGGGCGGCGGCGGGACCCCGGTTCAGCTGCTCCTTCCTGGGCCCCGGGCCGCAGGCGTTCACGCGACAGCCCCGCCCCCGGCCCCCCGCCCCGGGCGTCCGAGCGGTCGGTCCTTGGGGTTGACGGCTGTCCCGCGGGGAGGATGGGGAGCGAGGAAGCGAGCGCTGTGGCCGCAGCCCGCCCTGCTCTGTCCCGTCTTTATTGGCTCTAAAGGTGTGATCACCTCCCAACAGGCACCTGAGGGACATTCACATGAGATCACACACGGACACACACACGCAAATGCACACACTCACACTCACAGACACATACACACATATACACACAGACACACACACAGAGGCACACATACACATACACATGCACACACATGCACACACATACACACACATACACATGCACGCACACAGACAAACACACGCACACACGCTCACCCAGTGATTTCTCCAGTCCAGGGAGGGAGGAGGAGAGGAAGAGAGAGGGATGGGGAGGAGGAAAAGGAGGAAGGGGGAGTGGGAGAGGGAGAGAGGTACCCGGAAGGAGAGAAGCGGGGACTGGTGCCCTCCGCGGGGAGGAGTCTGCACCCAGCGCGGCCCTTGCCCAGGACCAGCGCCCAGGACTCTGTGGCCCGAGGGCGGCGCTCTAGTCTCTGAGCGTCCCGGGCCAGGGCAGCAGCCTCTGTGTCAGGAGACCGTCCCCCAGGCTCTCTGATCATCAGACTGTCAGCCGTGGACCCGGCGCCACCCCTCCCCCCACAGTGCGTAGGCTTCCAGACAGGCTCCCCCAGAAGCAGCTCCCACCCATCAGGGGGCAGGAGGCCAGAGTGAGAGGCATCCCCCTCCCTCAGTCTCTCTCTCCTGTCCTCTCGCTAAAGAGTCAGCCCCTCCCTTCCCGCCCAGCTCAGTGCCTGCCCCTCAGAGCCTGGCTGTGGGCACAGGGCAGCCCTGGAAGGCTCTGCCCTCACACACCCGCCTGGCTCAGCCCTCACCTCCTCAGGCCGCACATGCCCTCAGGGTGCCCCCCTCACCACCTGCTGACAGTGCGCCTCTTCCTCCACTTTGCAGTCATTAGTTAAATATTTTAATTAAAATGTTCCCCATTTCTTCTCTCACTTCCACTCACTGTGCAGGTTTTTGGGTTTTGTTTTTCCAAAGATGAATCCACACTATCCCCGCCCACTTGTTCTTCTGTGATGGGTCCTCCCACCCCTCCCACAGGTGAGCCTCCCTCCCCTGGGACCTGTGACCAGCTCTGGGAACCAGAACAGGATGGAGGTGACAGAGCCTCACTTCTGTGGGTCTGACATGAGGGGCCTGTGGGTCTGACATGAGGGGCTGTGGGTGTGACATGAGGGGCCTGTGGGTCTGACCTATGACCTTGGCCCACACCCCCTGGAGCCAGGGGCCCAGCTGGGAGCAGCACCCACCTCACAGCCCAGAGACCTCCCAGCCAGCAGCCAGCACTAGCTGCTGCCCAGTCAGGGACCCTCTAGAATGTTCTGGTCTGGCTGGACCTCCAATGACCCCGCCCCAGCCTGTGTCACACGGAGCAGAAGAGGGGCCACTGAGCGCAGTCAGCCCGCAGAACAGGAGGAGTCAAGGCTGTGACTGTGGGATTGTGGTTTCTGGCCACAGATGCTGGGAGCACAGCCCATGTGAGTCCCTGCTGTGTGCATTCTCATCATTCCCTGTCCTTCCTGTCACACTGTGTGCATCAGGAGAGCTCAGGTTTTCAGTTATGTCTTTGCTTTAGAGATGTTGAGAGAGAGAGGACAGGAGAGGGAGAGGGAGATAGAAACATGGATCGGTTGCTTTTGCAGGCCTCCTACTGAGGCTCAAGCCAGAAACCATGGTATGTGCCCTAATGAGGAATGGAACCTGGGACCACCTGGGGCATGTCACCCCCCTCACCCATGAGCACACCGGCCAGGCGGGAGAGAGGGTGTTCTGTCTGTTTCCATTACACAAGCAGTAGGCCAACAGGAAGCCTGGTGCAGAGGCCTCACTACATATTAGGGATGGATGGATGGGTAGATGGGTGGATGGATGGATGGGTGGACGGATGGGTGGATGTATGTATGTATGGATTGATAGATGGGTGGGTGGATGGATGGATGGATAGTTGGGTGGGTGGGTGGATGGATGGATGTGTGGATGGATGGATGGATGGATTGATAGATGGGTGGGTGGATGGATGGATGGATAGCTGGGTGGGTGGGTGGATGGATGGATGTGTGGATGGATGGATGGATGGATAGATGGATAGATGGATGGATGAATAGATGGATGGATGGATGGATGGATGGATGGATGGATGGATGGATGGATGAATGGATGGATGGATGAGTGGATGGATGGATAGATGGGTGGTGGATTGATATATGGGTGGATGGATGGATGGATGGATGGGTGGATGGATTGGTGGGTGGGTGGATGGATGGGTGGATGGGTGGATGGGTGGGTGGATGGATGGATGCTGGGAACAGCTCCTTACAGCTGACCTGAGACAGGATGGAACATGGACTGTTTGCATGGAGAGTCCGGGATGTCTCTGAAGAAGAGCAACTTTACCCCCAATCCAATATCTAACAGCCACTGTGGGGTTATTGGTAATTTGGCAATTAACCAGGTGGTTCTGATGAGCAGCTGAACAACAGGCAGGAAAAGGTGCCTGTGCTCCCTGTGGGCGGGTCTAAGTTCCGAGTCAAAACTGTTCTCTGGGGTGAACTGAAACCCACGACTGCATCATGTTCCTCCTCCTCCATTCATTGCACAATCACACACCATTCCCAAGGGCGCACCGTCCTCAGGGCTCCCCTGGTCCCAAGGTCAGGCTGACACCAGGATGGGCGCAGGCTGAGCATCTGCACTGGGGCAGGGGGCTGGTCTCTCTCCTGAGGGAAATGCCACGGTCCTTCCTACGGGGGCCCCAGGGATGTTAAGCATGGAGACAGTCCCAGGTGAGCTGTGCTAACCCGATCAGAATCCTGGGAGTCCCTGATGTCCACACGACCCCACAGGAGACCATGATGGGCTTATTTAGTCACCCACACAGTCATGCTCTTTGTCCCTCACTAGACAGTCACTAACTCCCTCCTCCTTCTCCTCCTCCAATTTCTCTTTTTTGAGGATCTACTCACAAAGAATTATTCCTGACACACAGACAGGATTTAGGAGGGAGTAATAATTAGGACAGGAAGAGATACCCACAACAGTCTTTAAAATAGAGGAATAAACTAGGACACATGGGAAATTGGGTGAAATAACAAAGAGGAAATTTACATAATAGATGAGAAGCCAAAGGAGCACACCCAGAGCAAGAGGGAGACAAATGCTAAGTGCACAGTGGATTTTCCCAGGGTGAAGGTGGGGTCAACAACACCTACAGAACATTCCAGCACCCCAGCCGGCCCTCTTCATGTCTTATTTGGTCATAGACTTCCCCCATACCAACTCACCGTGACCTTGGTTTCTACACCACAGGTGAGTTATGTCAGCTTTTGAGAGAACGAAATGTTACAGTGGCAGCCTCTCTGCACCTGCTCTCTCTCCACATCAGGTCCCATCCTTGTCCCACTGGCTCTTGTGGTTGTAGCGTGTTCACCTTCAGGGCTATGAGGGTTCTAGCCTATGAACTCACCACACTCGTTCCCTGCTACTGCTCATGTGCATTTGTCTTACATGCAGATTTTGCAAACTGTGCAGCTATGAATAAATTCTTCATATGTTTTGCACACATATGTATGTGTGTCTATTGGGGATATAACCAGGAGTGGAAATGCTGGGGTGTTGGGTGAGCGAATGCTTGGGTAGTGAGAGCTGCCAAACCATTTTCAAAGTATTTGAAAAAACTTACTCTCCCACTAGGAATATATGAGAGATACAATGAGTCCAACTTCGTGCTAACAATTGACTTTGTCAGACTCTTTCATTTTTGCTATCCTGTGAGGTGGGCACCAATATCACATTGTGGCTGAACTTGAGTTTCCCCTCTGACTAAAACTGTTGGGCAATTTTCATAAATGTATGGACCATATAACCGTCCTCAATAGGAGGATGGACTGAATTCTTGTTCATGAGTGAGTGAGATTCTAGTAAGGTGCCAGCATCCTTAACTATTGGGACACTTCGGTTATTAATGGATCTGTGGGCAGAGACCTGTGGGGTAAGAGAAAGTGCTCTTTGCTCCTGGTTCCTGGCACTGAGCTCCTAAAATCCTGGGCATCTCTTGAGTGACAAGTGTCTTTGGGACGCTGATGAGATGGCCCTTGGCTGAGGGTCCTGGAGGCTTCAGGGTTGGGGCTGGTCCCCAGAAAGACCAAGCTGACCAGAGGGTTGGAAAGTTCAGGCCCTAGAAGGAGGCAAGAGCAGGAGGAGCCGGAAAATGCATCTCTCCACACCAGAGTCCTGTGTGCTGGGACACCTGGGCCTGCAGGACAATGAGGGGTAACATGTACCCTTTTGCTTTCAGATGGGGGACACCCAGATAATGAGACCATAAGTCACACATGAAAATAATAACAGGCATAATATCTACAAAAGCAAAGAAGCAACAAACATTCAGGGGTTGGGTGCTGGGGGCAGGTTCCTCGCTTGACCCAGGCTGACCTGCCCCAGGAAGGCGTCGCTGTCCAGGGTCCTGGAGATGCGCTGCATTAGGACATGTGACAAGGCCTGGGGGATATGTGTCCCTGTGACCACAGGTCCCCGTGGGACAAGGTTCCATTGAAGGACAAGGTCAGAGGAGCAGAGAGGTGACCCGCCGAGGAGTGACCATGTCAAAGCCCACGATGCACTGAGCACCACCTGGGCACAGGCCCCGATCACGCCCCGTCCCCAGAGCCCTTCCTGTTCCCACTGGGGACAAGGTTCTGCGTGGCAAACACATGAGCTCTGGAACATTCTTGATGTTTATTTCCCCTCAAAATTAGAATCTTCTCTTTTAATTTACCCACCAACCCTTCATGGCAAGAAATGAACACAGTCACATCCAGAAACTCATTTCAATATGGAGCAGGTAGGTGCAGCTCAGAGTACCAGAGAGTAAAGGCAGGGATGGGGAGGACCCAGCCCGCCTCTGCTGACAGGAAAGTGTGGGAAGCAGGGCTGAGCCAGCAACCCAATCAGAGGTTCTTGAGTCAGGAACTGGTGTGGGGAAGGACGGGGTGTGGTTGGAATATCTATAAGGAGGATTCTCCGACAGGTCGGGGCCTCTGAGGGGACTTTGCCTAAGGCGGCAGCCCCTACCATGACTTGTTGAAACAAGTCTATCCCCCGGGGTGTTCTGCTAGAATCTCTATGCTCAGTGTTTGAGATCCGACCTTGTAGAAGCAGGTGCTTTCTCAAGGATGCGTACCCTGCAGATTGTATCCGGAGATTAATTTTAGTTCAAGCAGTTATGACAATAAAAACCAAAGGAGGAAGTTGAACAGGGCTACTTGGCGGCGATAGCCAAGTAGTGCCTTAGCCTCCCTTTCACAGAAAATGTGTGAGAGCCATCATTCATCTGTCGCTCAGGGTCTGCCAGTCACCCCAGCAAAGTAGGAGCGTGAACACATCTTCCATCACTCAGTCCCCACAAGGCAGCTGCCTCACGCTGTGGAGGACAAGCATCATGAACAGATTTGGGTCAGTGGCTGTAACTTGTGACATTCTCACAGTCCACTTCATGTTCACAGTGTCCCACAGACTCCCCACCACCCAGTCCTCCCCTTTGCCCACCCCTCCCCACATCAGGCTTTCCACTTTAGAAAGTGAGAGAGACACAGCATAGCCCTGGGCACAGTCAGTGCCTGAGGGGACACACCAGGACGTGGTCAGAGCCCCAGGGCAGGAGACTAAGGAGGAACTAAGGGGTATGAGGTCTCCCATGGCTCCCGTCAGGACTGCCACAAGGTCTCAGGTGTCACCCCTCCATACTCACTGGCAGCCTGAGCGTAGCTCCCTCCTTTCCCACCTGCGGGAAGTAAACATCCCGTGAGAGACCAGGGAGGAGGCAGGGCCATGAGGTCCTAAAGGAAGCCCTAGTCCTGAGCCCCAGAGAAGTTTCCAGAACCCTGTGTATAGACCCAGGGTAGAATCAGGACACCTGAAGGAAGTGCATGTGTGGGGACTGAACCCACCGCCCTCCTGGAGGTCTGTGTTCAGCAGGGACCTGCCCCTCTGACCTGGGGCTACTGGGAACGGGGTCCCCACCACCAGCATCATCAGGTGATAAGTGGGTCCCTCATTTTCCCACGGGCCTCACTAAGGAGTAAGTGTGTGCACAGAGCCCCACACTGGCCATCACACGTGTGGGGATGGTGCTTCCCATGAATGAGGCGGGACACATGTCTACCTGGGCTTGAACCCCCAGTGGGACAGACACTGAGATCCCACCACTGCCCACCTGAGCGCCTCCTCCCCCACATCACAGCTCCAGCCATGGATCCCAGCAGAACCAGGCCCCCAGCGATGCCCATGATGATGAAGATGAAGGTCTGAGGAGGCGGCTCTGGGAGGAGGAGGGAAGGGAGGGTGAGGACCCTGACCCCAGGCCTCAGCCCCAACCCCACTGAGGTCCCCCAGGGCCCCTTCTGCCTTGAGAAGAGGCTCTGTGCCCATGGCCCCTCCTCACCCCATCTCAGGGTCAGAGGCTCAGACAGCCCCTGGTGCTGCACATGGCAAGTGTATCTCTGCTCCTCTCCAGGGGGCACCCCCACGGCCGCCCACTTCTGGAAGGTGCCGTCCCCCGCAGGCCTGGTCTCCACCAGCTCCATGTCCTGGGTCTGGTCCTCCCCGTCACGCTGCCAGGTCAGGCTGATGTCCGCAGGGTAGAAGCCCAGAGCCCAGCACCTCAGGGTGACCTCACGCTCAGAGACGGGGTGGTGGGTCACGTGTGCCTTTGGAGGGTCTGAGGGGAGGAGAGAAAATGCAAGAACTTCACATCCGCCATGGGACACTCCACCAGCGCCCATGTGACCATCCTGAGAGTGGACAGCCACCTGGCGTGGGGGAGGGAGTACACAACCCACACATCAGCCAGGAAACAGGCACCTGGAAGGACCTCCCAATCTTTAGAAAGTTCTAGAATCAGAGTGACACAGTCCAGGGAAGGTGGCAGGTCTCTGAGGGGAGAAAAGCGATTTGTGGTCCTGACCCGGGTGGAGGCCACGTGACTCAGAAAAGCTGGGGTGAGGCCTCAGACACAATGTGTGGGGGCAGCACACAAGGCCTGAGAGAGAAAGACCCCGTGTGTCCCAGAGCCTCTGCAGGGTCCATGGGAACTGCTGATTGGCTATTACTGGGGGGTCTCCCTGCACCCCAGGAGAGCCTGCACTCCTAACTGTCCCTTAGATGAGGGGGGTCCCTCTGGTTCCTGTCCTAGACATCCAGGGAGCTCCCTTCCTGACCCTAAGGAGGGGTGTCTGACACTGAACCCCTGTCTTGTCTCCTGGTAGCAGTCCCAGCCCCGGGATTGGGGGCGGCCCCAGGTCCCCTGGTACCTGCGCGCTGCAGCGTCGCCTTCCCTTTTTCCAGGTAAATGAGTAGTGACTCCACACACAGGCCCTCCACGTAGCTCCTCACACGCTCTGCCTCACCCTCCGCCTCCCACTTGCGCCCGGTGATTTGAGCCGCCAGGTTGGCCGCGGTCCAGGAGGTCAGGTCCTCGTTCAGGGTGATGTAGTCGGCGCCGTCGTAGGCCCACTGACTGTACCCGCGGAGGAGGCGCCCGTCGGGTCCCACATCGCAGCCAAACATGCACTGGTAGGTGTGAGACCCTGACCCCACCCAGAGGTCAGTCCCGTAGCCCCGGAGGTCAGTCCGGCCCCGCCCGCCCCGCGGGGACTGAATCTAAAACTGAAATTGAAATCGGGTCAACTTCCCTTCGGGCTCCTCCCGGGTGGAGGCCAGGCGGGTCCCACCGCCTCGGGGTGACGCTCGAACCGGGACCCTCGGGGGGACCCGGTCCCATCCGTGGGGCGGGAGGTCGTGTCAGGCCCCGCGCGCGGCTCACCGTCCTCGCTCTGGTTGTAGTGGCCGCGGAGGATCTCCAGGTTCCCTCGGTAAGTCTGTGCGGCTGCCTTGAAGATCTGGGTCTGCTCCTCCCAATACCCGAGGTAAACCTGCTCCACCCACGGCTGCTGCATCCACGGCGCCCCTGGCTCCGCCCTCGGACTTGCCGCGTCGCTGTCGAACCGCACGAACTGCGTGTCGTCCACGTAGCCGACGACGAAGAAGCGGGGCTCCCCGCGGCCGGGCCGGGACACGATGGTGTAGAAATACCTCAGGGAGTGGGGGCCTGGGGGGCGGACGGGGGGCAGGGCCGGGGCTGGACACGCGCCTTCCCGGCCCTGCGCCCCCGCCGGGTCCCCTCGCTGCTCCCCGCACCGCCGCCCCCTCCGACCTCGTACTCACCGGCCCAGCTGGGGGTCAGGACCAGCGCCCCCGAGATCAGCAGGAGGAGGGTGTTGGGGCTCATGACCCGCATCCTCGGCGTCTGGGGACCATCTGAGTCCCTGCGCTTCCGCGTAGGAGTTACAACCAGGAGCCTCGGGGTCGCTGATTGGCTGCTCTGGAAACCTCTCAGCCAATGGGAGTGAGAAATGGGGCCGCGTCATGAGTCTCCAGGACCGAGGCGCAGACACAGGTTGGGTGAGGAGAAGTGAAACCCAGGGCGCTGGGGAGTCCCCACCAGGCTGCTGCCCCCCCCAGACTCTGTCCCCTGCGGAGCCCTGAGCGCAGGCCTGGGCCCTGGGACTCGGTCCTGCCCCTCCTCCTGCGCGGGGCGCCCGTCACACTGTCCCCGAGGTCTGGCCCAGGCGCTGTGCTGTTCCGGGACTTTCCAAGGTTTTGGTGTCACCATCTCTGTGCGGCCTCACACACAGGCAGGCGCCCAGACAACCTTGTTTGTGGTGACGTCATCATAGTGACCCTCACGGATCACACAGGGTGAGACAGTTATTAATCCGTGTCATATGCTCACTGCCTGTGAGATGGTAAAGAAGTCATGTTTTTTAAAAAATATATTTTATATTAATTTCAGAGAAGAAGGGAGAAGGAGAGAGATAGACAGAAATATCAGTGATGAGAAAGAACCATTGATTGGCTGCCTCCTTCAATCCCCAACTCGGGATGGAGCCCACAGTCCGTGCAGGTGCCCTCCCATCATGGATGTTCCTCCCTCTCCCTCTCCCTCTCCCTCTCCCTCTCCCTCTCCCTCTCCCTCTCCCTCTCCCTCTCCCTCTCCCTCTCCCTCTCCCTCTCCCTCTCCCTCTCCCTCTCCCTCTCCCTCTCCCTCTCCCTCTCCCTTCCTTCTGAAATAAGTAAAAATCTATTTAAAAAAATTTTTTTATAGAGTTGCCTGGAAGCGGCGTGGGAAGGAGGTTGAAGGCGGAGGGGGAGCCCCTTGATCAGCTCTAAAGGCGCCCCAGGTCCTGCGAGGTCCTGGCCGCCTGCGAGGTCGCTGTGCCCGGGCCCCGCGGCCCCAGCGATGACCTGATGCGAACACGCGGCGCCCCCCGGGGCCGTGTCCCTGTGAAGAGGACGCGTGGGCTGCCGTGTGTGGGGCGCGGGGGGGCGCTCCCCTGGGGGCTCCTCTGGCACGTGGCGTCTGGGTCTCGGCCCCCCTGACTCTGAGGCGGGGGTCCCCATAAAGGAGGCTCTGTCCGTGGGGGCCTTCCTTTCGCTCAGGAGTTTATAGGATGTGCCGCGGGGCCACCATCACAGGGCTCAGCCCAGGTCCCGCCAGGCCCGACCCCTCTCCTGGCGCTGGACCCGAGGGACCCGGGAAGGAGCGCGCTTCCCATGCAGAGCTCGCTCCTCCCAGCGCCTCTCTCCCTCCCGAGGTGGGGCTCCCGCAGCCTCACCCGCAGCCCCAGCGCCACCCAGTCTCCGCTGCACGAGGCGGGGGGGGGGGGGGGGGGGGGGTTGCCGGCGACCCTAGGCTGGGCCCGGGATGCGGTGCAGACTCGGGGCGGGTGCCCCACTCGGACCTGCTCTGACGGATCCCGCGGGCGGGCCTCAGCCCCGGCGCCCCGGGAGGGCAGCCCTTCTCCTGGTCCCCCGCCTGCAGGAGGGGAGCCGTGCCGTGCGCAGCGCCCAGGACGTGGACACGGTCCTCCGGGCGGGAGCGGCCCTTCCTCCCGCTCAGACCCGGAGCGCAGGGCCGCGCTCAGCTAGTTGGCTGCGGCCTGTCCCGGGCGGGTGGGAAAGTGAGTCCCCGCCTGACCTGGCACTGGCCCGCGGGACCCGCAAGGAGGAGAGCCCTAGAGGGGGTGGGGGGCTCCTTCCCGGGCCTCGTCCTGCAAAGGGGGCTGGGCCCAGCGAAGGGGGCCTAGGGGTGTGTACTGAGCGCCTCCTTAGCACCGACTGGAAAAGGTCTATTACTATTACTATTATTATTATTAGGTTAAGAAATCCTCTCGTTTAAAGGAGACAATTTTTATTTTATTTTTCTTTAAAAACATATGTTTATTGATTTCAGTGAGGAAGGGAGAGAGAGGGAGAGAAACATCCATGATGAGAGAGAATCATGGATTGGCTGCCTCCTGCACGCCGCCCACTGGGGATGGAGCCCATAACCCCGGCAGGTGCCCTTGACCAGAATGGAACCCAGGACCCTACAGTCCGGAGGCTGACTCTCTATTCACTGAGCGACACCAGCCAGGGCAGGAGACCATCTCTAAAGCTCCACTTGGCACCTGCTTGGCCGGGTCACAAAGCCCAGGAGGGAGGGAGGAGCCATCACTCCCCCCCTGCCCCCCCAGGCCTGGCAGCTCCCCTAAGGGCTCCGCTGTCTAATCCACCAGGAACCCAGGGGCTCTGTGGGGACCCCAGGCCTTGCGCCCAACATGTCAGATTCCAGGGACAGCAGGAGACCCCGTTTCATTGAAGCCAAGGAGGGACGTGCCCTGAGGAGGACAGACCTGCCCCAGGCTCAGCCCCTGGGCCTGGGAAGGGCCCGCTGCCCCAGGGATCGCCGGTGGAACGTGCAGCCCTGTGGCCGGGAACCAGCCCCTTCCCCTCAACCAGGGGGACTGAGAGGGAAACTCAAGTCCAAGATCAAACCCTAAGATGCGGCTCATGGGCGCGGCTTGCGCAGGTTGGGCGCTGGACTGGGGGGGCCTGGACCAGGATGAATGGCCACCGCGGCCACCACTGCTGAGGCTGAGGCGCAGGCTGTGAGGCCACTGCGCAGGGGGGTGCGCCAGGAGCCCAGATCCAGCCCCAGCTGCCCCTGCGGAGCCCGCCAGGAGCCCCCGGAGCTCGGCCTCAGCCTACCTGCCAACAGGGCGCAGACCCTGCAGGTGGGAACCCTGAACTTGGGCAGCGGCTTTCTGGGCGCCTGAGTGAGCGGCTTCAGCCCTGTGCTGAGGCGTCAGGGTGGTCACAGGCCCTGCCTTCCTGCCCACCCGCGCTCCTGGCTGCTGCAGCCCCTCCTTCTGGGCCCAGTTCACCGGCAGCCAAGCGAGCGCTGCGGTGGAGCTGCGGGCCGGGCGGCCCCGTCCTCCCTGCGCGTCCTCAGCTGCTGCCCGGCTGCTGAGCGTGACCGTGGGGAGCAGCGCGGGCTCCTGGGCGCGGGGCTTCCTGCAGAGGCTGCAGGTCAGGGCGAAGGGCGCCTAGCTCTGCCTCCAGGGAGACTCCCAGCGGCCACTCCCAGGCCCCCTGCCCAGGAGGCCCCGCCTTCCAGCCCCGAGCCCCCAGGCTCAGACCTGGAGCTGGGCGGACGCAGCCCATCCACTGTCCTGGGGCCCGTGTCCGCACCAAGCAGCGGGACCGGACTCTAAGGGCTCCGCTGTCTAATCCATCAGGAACCCAGAGGCTCTGTGGGGACCCCAGGCCCAGCGGCGGAGGAACCGCAGCCAGAAGGAGGCGGGTGGGGTCAGCTGTGGCCATGGCGGCCGGAAGGTGGCCACTTCCCCACATGGGACCTGGCCGTCCGCCGGCCACCGGGGAGGCCTGGGCGGCGGTGGCGGCGGCAGGGGGCGCGGTGAGCGGCCCAGCTTGTCCCCGCGGACCCGCCCTGGTCCCTCCGCGCCTGTCCCAGGACAGCCTGGCGCCATCACAGTGAGGAGGGCGCGGAGGAGGATGAGAGCGGGGAGGTCAGAGAGCAGCCCGGCAGGTCTGCACCGTGTTCACCGCGCACAGCAGGACGCATGGAGGCCCCGGTCCCTGGAAGGGGGAGGCCCTACCTGAGCAGGTGACCCCTGAACCCGAATCGCCTCCGGGGGCGGCGAGACTTGCGTCTCTCCCAGGGGAGCTCACCCAGCAGCTCGGTCCCGCCGCCGGCGACGGGCACCCATGTGCGTCCCCAGGGCCCAGCTGAGGACCTGCCCTGTCCCCGCGGGCACCGGCCCAGGGTCCTGCTGCGGCGCCTCCGGGCCTCCTGCTCCGGACACACCGGCTCTCAGCTGCGGCGCCGGCAGCCGCTCCTCCACCAACGACTCCAGACACAAAGCGCTGGACAGTCGCGTCCCCGCTGCTGCCAAGGACACCTGCCAGGACTTTGCTCCGAACTTCAAGGAGAGCGACATGAATGCTACCTCGGCCGACGTGTGCGCCCCTGCCCGCCCCTTCGTCCGGAAGAGCTGGGTCCCCAAAGGGAAGCCGAGTGAGGGTGACACCCGCACCTCCTTCCTCAGTGACTGGGGCAGGCGGACGCGGCCATGATGGGCGTGGAGCGCAGCTGTGAACCAGGCAGCCATGAGGGCGAGGCTGGCCCGCAGCCGAGGCCCCCCAGCCACCCCCACCCAGCCCTCCATGAGGCCTCACACTCCCCCTCCTGTCACCCACCCACCCACCATCTTGGTCAGGAGCTGCTGTCTGTCCCACCCCTGACCCCAGTCCGAGTGGCTGGGAGAGGGCGACAGTGGTGGGAGCTCTGCGTGGCTCTCTCTCTCTCTCTCTCTCTCTCTCTCTCTCTCTCTTTCACACACACACACACACACACACACACACACACACACAGTCAGGGAGTACTCGCTCCCCCTCTCCTAACCCTGAGCCATTGTCTCCCACTCCCCTCAACCAGGCCGGGCAGGGGAGGGGCAGGCAGGGGCAGTCCTCTGGGTCAACTTTCCAGGCAGCCCCCTGGGACTGGCAGGGGCCCCAGAGTGCTCTGGACCCTCCTCCCACCTCCACCCAGTGCTTCCATGTTTCCCAAAGTGCCTTCCTGTCTCCTTGGTCTGTCCCTGCCCCTGGAGCTGGGGAGGGCCAGGCGGTGGGGACGCTCCTGTGACAGGTGAGGAAACCTTGGCTCAGAGACTCCTGAGGACAGACCTCACCCACCTAAGGGGGCAGGGGTTGGTGCGCCCAGCGCCCTTCTCCCCCCACCCTGTACTCAGCCTCTCTTCCCCATCAGGCCCCTCAGACCTGAGTGGGGCAGGTCCTGGGTGAGGGGCACAGACCCAGAGTCTCTGAGAGGAGGGGGAGAGGTTTTGGGGGCTCACAGGTGCGTGTGTGTGTGTCTGTGTGAATGTGGGGAAGTTTACTTTAAAATAAGTGAAGAGAAGAGAGGCAGTGGGACCAGGGAGCAGGCTGGGGGGCTGCTGCCTTTTTCTCCCTCCCCACTCCATCCCACGGCAGGGCTCCCAGCGCCCATCCCCTGCACATACTTTTTAATACATTGCTTTTGCTCTTGAAATATCTATACTAATAACAGGGTAATATGATCATTAGACCGATGTCTTCCGGACATCCTTCTGGACAAAGCCACTGTGGCAGGAGCTGAGGCAGAGGCTGTTAGAGGCAATCAGGCCAGCAGAGGAGAGCAGTTAGGGGTGATCAGGCAGGCAGGGGAGAGTGGTTTAGGGATGATCAGGAAGGGAGGCAGAGTGGTTAGGGATGATCAAGCCAGCAGGCAGGTGAGCGGTTAGGAGCCATTGGTCCCAGATTGCGAGAGGGATGTCCGACTGTCGGTTTAGGCCCAATTTCTGTGTGATCGGGTCTAAACCGGCATTTGGATATCCCCCAAAAGGTCCCAGATTGGAGAGGGTGCAGGTCAGGCTGAGGGACCTCCCCCCCCCCCCCCCCCACACACACACCGTGTATGAATTTTGTGCACCAGGCCTCTAGCTGAACTATAAGATTCCTTCTATTTTCAAACCAATGGGACTGTGTCTGATGTGCCCTTTGGTCCCGGGGGCCGGGGAAGGGAGGGTGGGGTGAGGGTGCGGGAGTAGCTGGATGTGTGGGTGCATGGAGAGTGTGGGTGCATGTTTCCAAGGTGGGACCCAGGCCCAGCCATCGCCTGGGCTGCATGTGAAGGGTCCCCTGGTCTTGGCCTGTTGGCAGAGCCCAGCTCCTGGGGACGGGGCAGGACCCCCTGCCTTTATTAGCAGCTGTTTGCTGGGTTTTCTCTCTAACCCTTCCTCTCTATAGCCTCATCCAGTGTCAGTGATTTTGTTGAGTTTCACATGTGAAACAGAGGGCTGTTTTTTTTTTTCCGTTTTTGCTCCCCACCTCCCTGTGCTGCTGGGTGTCATGTGACATTTTTTGTCCCCATTTCCTCATCTCTCTCCTCACCTCTCTTTTCACCTCTGATCCCCTTCTGAGTCTGACAGCCTATGGCTCCCAGAGGCAGGAGCTTTCTAGTGGTGGGGGTTCGACGGGCACCCATATGTGCCCCCAGGGCCCAGCTCAGGACCTGCCCTGTCCCCGCGGGCAGTGGGGTGGTGGAGCTATTCCAATGGACCCTTGGAATCTGATGTGGAGTCCTCACCCACCTCTGTAGCCCCCTGTAGCCCCCACAGGCCTGTGGGAAGGGGATCCCTTCAGCACCTGTTTGTGGAGTTGGAGGTGGAGGTGCCTGGTCTGGCTGTGGTCCTGGCCCTCCCCTCTCTGGCCAAGTGTGAGTCTGTGTGTGTGTGGGGGGAGGCAAATGTTTGAGGGGAGTTGACACCCCAGCTAAATCACAAGCACCTTAGTCGCACTTCCCCTGCCCCTCATCCTGGCCTTGACACTCTACTTTAGCGTCACCCCAAAGCACACTGTCCTGGTCATTTGGTGGGCTCCAGGGCCCACAGAGGGGTGGGCTGGGGTTGCAGGCAGCCCCCAAAGGAAGCAGGAGTCTCCAGCTACTCCCCCTCCCAGGCCTCAGCTGGGGGCCAGCTCCTGGGACTGGTGTCCTCTCCCTCCCCAGCCTTTTCTCTGGGCAGATCCCTGCCTGGCCCCCTCCCTGCCTTGTCCTCAGGCAGGGCCTGCCCTGTCCTTCCTCCAGACCCTTCAGCTCTGGGGTGGGTGGCAGAACCCCTTGTTTCAGGGCCCCCAGGAGGTGCCCTTGGCTCAGGGGACTATGTGTTGGTGGTGGGGGAGGGGTGAGGGGTAGGGGAGGATTCCTCACCAGGGGAGCCAAACGCAGGGCTGTGCCTCACCCCAGGAGCCACCTCTGTGCCCATCCCCCCTCCCTTCAGGGGGCCTGCTGCTCTCCCACCCCTCCTGCCCCTCCCCCAGCCCAGCTCTGAGCTGCAGGGTTCCTACCCCCACCTGGGCAGCCAGGAAGGAGCCTGAATGGAGAATCCCCAACGCAAAAAGGACTGGAGGCCTCTGGCCGCCCCTGTCCCCGCCCCTGTTCCCGAGGGACAGGCCAGCCGCGGTGTCCACGTGGAGAGCCCACACCGGCCTTTCTCTGGCTGAGCCCCCCCTGCATCCCCCAGCCTGTAAGGGAGCCTCACATTCAGGACCGTAAGGGAGGAGCCAGTGGGAAAGGTGAACATGAGGACATCAGTGACACTGATGAGGATGAACTAAACGCCTTGGTAACAAAACAAATAAAATTCGGCTCATGACCTTCTGTCACTTCCATGTCCTTGCAGCACCCCATGTGTGTCCCTGGGGCTGGGGGTGGGTGATTAATGACTGGGGAGGGGGCAGCCCCCCACCCTCAGGAATAAAAAGCGCTCCAGGGAGGCCTCAGCCCTCTGACAGGTGGTGGAGCCTCTGGGCCTGAGTGAGTGAGCTGTCCCCAACCACCCCCCAAGGAAATAGCAAAACTGAATGCAAAGGGAAAACAAAAAGCCAAAGTAGTGTACTGTCTATTCTCCTTCAACTTGATAACAGTTGACCCAATGCTCTCTAACATGGCCTATTTCACAAGTACATTTTAAAGTTAACAACTCACTTACAATTCTGGGTGATAACAGCTTTTCTCCTGAGAGTCAGGAGTTTGCAGATGAACTCCATAAGCTGCTTCTCTGGGGTGTCTAACTATTGAGACTAAGGTGCAAATGTAAACCTTTACTAGGTTTCCTCACACAGGAGCACCCCCATTTCTCACTGGTGGCAACGAATGGGGAAGGGAAAGGCCCCCAAAGGACCAGGCACACTGTAACCCAGGTGTGACACCCCAGGGAACCAGTGCACCCTGGACTATGTTCTTTTATCCCTTCTTTGTCTCCCAAGTATTCAGAAACCCCCTGTGAAATCTTCTTTTTCTGTTTTCTGGCCCAGATGGCACATTATTCTGGAGAGATCAGACTTTCTGGGCCCTCAAGTGTTGAGGACAATGTTTTGAAGTGTGAGAGGCAGTGGAATGAGCACTGGCCTTGGGGTCAGGGAACTCTAGGCTGGCTCCGGCACCAGGCAGTTATGTGATTATGACCCAGTCATGTAACCTCTCTGGGCCTGTTTCCCTGTTGGAAAACCAGGGGACTGGTGTAAACCAACTTCTAGATTCTTTCCAACAGGAAAATTCTAGATTCCATAATTGTGTGGCTCTTCTAAGCCACCAAAAGAGCTGTCACAAAGTCCATGTGTTTTAATGCCATAAGAGAGGCCCTTGGCCGCCATGCAGAGCTTATTGACTCAGATTACATACACTTCTAACAACACTGGTCTCACAAATTCTCAGACCACACAGATTAGAAGCAGCAAATGATAAGGGGGAGGGAAAGAGCTGCACAAGCTGGACATCCTGACAGAAGTCACAGTCAACAACGTTTTCAAGTCAACAAACACTGATGGAGCGCAGTGTCTACCACGTGCTGGGCCCTGTACTTAGTGCTAGGACATCAAGATGAGCAAGGCAGCCCAAAGGGTGAAAATTCGGGGACAAGACAAGACATAGGGAGTAACAAGTACAACCCCCCCGCCCCCCAATTACAAAAAACGCAAACAAAGTTCAACAGAGGGACTGGCGACATATCTGCACATTATCAGTTGACGGTAGTCATTACTGATGAGAGTCACCAACTCAGAAAAGGCTGAAATGGAGTACACTCGGCTTAAGAAGGCAGAGAGAGAGATAGCTCTTGTTTAAAAAGTTCTCTTTCAAACACGATAGAAAATGGTTTCAAAAAAAGTTTTGTTGCTTAAGAGGGGTAAACTGGCTCTGTATTCACCCTGGCGGGCGGGCAGGCGGGTGTTCAGTGCCCAGCCACACCTGGCAGCGGAGGTGCCAGGGATTGTGAACCGCGTTGGGACACGGGGCAAAGGCGTGCCCCGCTTGCCACAGAGGTTGCACACGATGCTCTTTGGGCAGTAAGGGCTCAGGTGCCCCTCCTCCCCGCCCCTGAAGCACCTGTCCTGCGTGCAGCTGCCGCTCCGGTGGGTCCGGGAGCCACATTTAAAGCTCGTCTTGAGTCTACGGCCATACCACCCTGAGCGCGCCCGATCTCGTCTAAAGCTCGTCTTGGGCTGCCCCTTGTCCCAGCTGTAGCCCCGCTCGGCCCCCAGAAAGAAGGTCCCCCCGGCAGGTGCGGGGCGCCGCCCTCGCCCTGGTGCAGCTGGATCTCACACTTGTACTCCTGGTCCAGATCCCGAACCTGTCGGTCACCGTCACGGGCACGGCCAGCACATCGCAGTGGCGCTTGAGCGGGGTCACGACGTCCTCCACGTCCACGGTCTGGTTCCGGAAGAGGATGAAGAGCGTCTTCCAGCTGGACTTGCTGCGCCCCAGCACCACGAAGTTCTCCCAGCCGCCCTCCCGCTCCCGCTCCTCCTGGTAGACCCGCAGGAACAGGGCCAGCTTCTCGGCCGAGAGGAAGCTCACATCGAACTCCCGGCTGCCGGGGATCTGGATGATGTCGCCGGCGCCAGGCAGATGGAGCGCAGGGTGGGCGCGCCCACCACGAAGTCCCGGGTGGGGCAGGCGCTCTCGTCTCCCTGGAAACAGATGCGCACAGGAAAGAGGCCCTTGCTTGGGTTGGCCTCGGAGTCCGCCGCCGCCCCCAGCTCCTCCAGGGGAGACTCCTCGGCCGGCGCGGAGCCTGGACGGGGTCGCCATGGCCGCCCCTCGGCCTTCTTCCTCCGGCCCGCCTCCGCGCGCCTCTCTCTGGCGGGGGTCCGCCACCTCGCTCGGCGGCTCTCTCCGTCGCCCCTTCGGGTCCCCGCGGAAGGCCGGGGGGAAGTCGCCCAGGCCCGGGGCCGCCAGGCCCGCAGGGGCACCCAGCTCGCAGCCCGCGCCGTGGCCACTCTTCTCCTCGCCCCGAGGCGGCCGCAACTCCCGCAACTCACCCTTCTTCCGGGGCAGGTTCTTCCCCGCCTGGGCCCAGCCACCTTCTCGCGGCCGCCCTCCTTCTCCTCGGCGCAGGGCCAGGAGCTGCGGGCGCCCCCGCTTCCTCTCCTACACGTTCTTTTTTTAAAAACCACTACAGTTTCTGTGGGGATGACAAATACCAGTAGTAGGAAAACCAATTATACAAAAATACTACGTCTAGTTGGGTAGATATACTGTTTGGTGACACACAGTAGGTGGCGCTCATTACACAGTGACTATACGGTAACTACCATGAAGCACAGAACTGTGACGGCCACAGCTGCAGGCCCTGGGCCTCTCTGCTGAGCAGTTTGGGAAACGGGATGCCCCCTCCAGGGGTCCGACCAGGAAACCTGCTCAGGAGTCCAGCCCTGAAGGGGCAGCTCCCAGAGGCCCTTGCAGCTGACAGATGCCAGGCAAGCACGTGAGTGATGAAGTAGTTACAGCCTTACTCACAAAAGCTACCATTTCTCCTTCTAGAAAGAAGCAGGAAGGGAAGGAATTGCTTGAATCCGCGCCTGGCCTGTCAGGTGGGAGCGCAGAGGAGGCTGGAAGAGCGGTGGCAGGAGACCCGGTGGGCCCGGTGGGCTGGATCCTTCATGATCATGGTTGGCTCCTAAGCACTGGTAGCAAGGTGACTTCTGATTTGTAATATCAGGTAAATTACAGATAAATGGACAAGGCCCGGAGTCATACACGAAGATTAAGAAACAGCGCTTCCAAACTGCTGGCAGCAGGCTCACCACACAGGCACCCCGATTTCTTCTTCCCATGTCTGACTTGCAGGGCAACTCCCATGGCCATTTCCAAACCTCCCTCCTCCCTCTTTTGTCTTTGCTGAGAACTCCGTGTCCCCTAAGCGCCAGTCCTGTGGCATCTCTCCCCTTCTTCCGCTTTCACCGCTCCTGCTGCATCTTCGCTGCTCCCTCCTGTGGGCTCATCCTTCCCAAGACCCTTCTCGCTCCCAGCCAGGACGATGGGCTCATGGGGACAGAAACGCTTCACCTGCGGAGGCCGTTTCTCTGGGATGTTCTCTAAACCCTCAGGGCTGTCAGTGGAGAGACACATCCGGAGAACATCCGTGTCCGGGCAGGAGAGGGGCCTCCAGCGACCATCCTCCTCCTGCCCAGCTGTGCCCCCCAAAGCCCGCTCCGCCTGCTCTCCGCCCCCTTCCATGCCTGCCCCCTTGTTCCCACGCACCGGAGGTCCCTGCACCCCTGGGGACGGGTCCTAAGAGCGATGAGGCAGCAGGTCTTGCCACTGGCGCCATCACCACCATCACCGATTCCCCGGATGGCAGCCATTGCTGACAAAGGCGCTGCAGGATGCACAGGCGGCCTGTGGCAGAAGCTCTGCAAAGGGCCTGGACCTTCTCAGATGGAAGGCGCTTGGGAGCCGCTCCCATACCCTCCTCTCTGAGCCCACGAGGTCGGTCCCGTGTCCCAAGCTCAGGGACTAGGGCTGCGGCTAAGGAGGCCTCGGACTAACCAGAGAGCCCACGCAGGACAGTGGGCGACGGGTGGGCGACGGAGGGCCGGCAGGGAGGGATGTGTGCGCCCCCGCTTGCCCGGTGGGTTAGGCCTCCAGGTATCACCTTTTATTTTATTTTATTTTTTAAATATATTTTATTGTTTGTGTTTTTTGTTTGTTTTTTTACAGAAAAGAAGGGAGAGGGATACAGAGTAAGAAACATCAATGAGAAGAAAACATCGATCAGCTGCCTCCTGCACACCCCCTACTGGGGATGTGCCCAAAACCCAGGTACATGCCCTTGGCCAGAATCGAACCTGGGACCCTTCGGTCCACAGGCAAATGCTCTGTCCACTGAGCCAAACTGGTTAGGGCATGACCCTTTTATTTTTTAATAATGTATTTTTATTGATTTGAGAGAGAGGAAGGGAGAGGGAGACAGAAACATCAATGATGTGAGTGAATCACTGATGGGCTGCCTCTTGCAGGCCCCACACTGGGGATCGAGCCTGCAACCCAGGCATGTGCCCTGACCAGGAATCAAACAGTGATCTCCTGGTTCATAGGTTGATGCTCAACCGCTGAGCCATGCTGGCCGGGTCAGACTGATTCTTTTAAAAGAAAAGTGAAACCACATCTCTCTTTGCTCAAAACTCCTCCGCCATCCCCAGCCCTATCTGAGGCGGCGTGTACCTGACTCTGCCCACTGCACTCTGTGGCACCACACTGGCCTTCCGGCTGCTCCCAACACACAGACGTGCTCCCTGCCCAGTGCGTTTCCGCTGGAGTCTCCCCGCCTAGAGAGAACTTGCCCCCAACACACATACTCATGGGTAAACTACACTCACCACTTTCTCATCTTTCCTCAAGTCACCTTCCCAGTGAGGCCCATGCTGTCCCTGGAACATAAAATAGCCACCTTCGTAACAGCCACTTTTGCTCAATGGACAGAGTGCCGCCCTCGGACTGAAGGTCACAGGTTGTATTCCGGTCAAGGGCATGTACCTCGGTGCAGGCTCCACGGGACCCCCATGCCGGAGGCAACAAATACATGCGTCTCTCTTACATGGATGTTTCTCTCTCTCTGTCTCTCCCCTCCCCCTCCACTCTCCTTAAAAGTCACTGGAAAAATATCCTGCGTGAGAACCAACAAACAAAAAAGCCATCTTCCCTCCCCCACACACACGCACAGTGGATCCCTTCCCCACAGCACTCACCATTCTAGCACAGAGGTCTTACTTGCTGTGGGGAAAGGATGCAGCTTGTCTCTGTGCAATAGAACATATGCTCTGTGAGGCCAGCAGCGTGGCCTGCTCTCAGCTCCCTGAGGTGGAGCCACCTCACTTCCTGTGCCTCACAGACCTTGTGGGCTTTTCAATGGAAGGTGAGGCTTTCCACCAGCAAGTAGATTGTGACACAGGTGACAGTGAGCATTTTTCACAATGAAGCACATGTTAACTAAGGTGTGCACGTTATTGTTCAGACATGAAACTATTGGACACTTAGTACATGCCAGTACAGTGTAAGCATAACGTTTATGTACAGGAAGAAGCCAAAGCATCTGAGCCTCGGTTTATGTCGATGTTGGAATTACTGTGGGGTCAGGACCCGGCCTCAAGAACCTCCAAGGTCCCTGTGCGTTCCAGAGGGAACAGCTGTCACACGGTCACAAAGCCCTGGATGAGGGGTGACCATCAGAGAACCCGTCCCTGTTCCACACAGTGTCCTCATGGCTGTGACCCCAGCACAGCTATCCTGGGGCGGCTGCAGCTCAGGGTGCCCCCGGGGCCGTCACTGCACCTGCACTGCACACAGCGCTGCTCCCCTAAACCTCCAGCAGCCTCTTTCCTAACATCCTGGGTCCGCTGGGGTCAGCACTAGAGGGAAGGACAGGAGAGAGGGCGGCGGGCAGAGCACAGTCCCAGCAGGAACTGATCTCAGAGGAGGAATCCTGCTCCTGCTAAATCCTCTGAGTTCAGGGAAAGACGGAAGAACAATCAGGCCCAGAAGGAGGCAGGAGCAGGAGAAGCCTGAACACCCATCTCCACATGGAGGTCTCCTGTGTGCAAGGGCCCTGGGCCTGTGGGACAATGATGGGCAAAATGCTATAAGACAGGGACACCCACAGAAAGAGAACAAAACTCACACACAAACGCAGTAACAAGCATAACATCCACCAAAGCAAAGAAAGAACAAACACCCAGGAGATGAGAGCCAAGGGCGGGACCCAGGCCTGAGGCCAGGCTGACCTGCCCCAGGAAGGCCTTGTGCCCAGGGTCCTGGAGATGTGCTGCTTTAGGACACCTGACATGGCCTGGGGGATGTGAGTCCCTGTGACCACAGGTCCTGGTGGGACAGGGTTCCACTGAGGGACAAGGTCAGAGGAGCAGAGAGGGGACCCGGCCAAGGAGTGACCACATCAAAGCCCACGATGCACTGAGCACTGACCAGGCACAGGCCCCAACCACACTCTGTCCTCACAGCCCCTCCCGACCCACCTGGAACAACCACAGGTACACAAGGTTCTGGAAGTCTCTTGATGCTTCAATTTATTTCCGCTCAGAATTTAGGATCTTCCCCTTTAATTAACCCACAACCCTGAAGGCAACAAGTAAACAAACAAGGTCACAGCCGGAGTCTCATTTCAATATGGAGCAGGAAGTTGCAGCTCAGAGCACTGGGCAGTAAAGGCAGGGATGGGGAGGGCACAGCCCGCCTCTGCTAACAGGAAAGTGTGGGGAGCAGGGCTGGGCCAGCCCCCCAACAGAGGTTCTTGAGTCAGGAAGTGGGAGCGTGAACATCTTCCATCACTCAGTGCCCACAAGGCAGCTGCCTCACGCTGTGGAGGACAAGCATCCTGAACACATTCAGGTCAGTGGCTGTAACTGGTGACATTCTCAGAGTCCACTTCATGCTCACAGTGTCCCACAGACTCCCCACCACCCAGTCCTCCCCTCTGCCCACCCCTCCCCACGGCAGGGTCTCACCTTTGGAAGCTGAGAGAGACACATCAGAGCCCTGGGCGCTGTCACTGCCTGGGGGGGACACACAAGGACGGGGTCAGAGCCCAGGGCAGGACACTAAGGAGGAACTATGGGGTCCCCATGCCTCCTGCCTGCACTGTCTCAGGGTCTCAGGGGTCCCCCCTCCATACTCACTGGCAGCCTGAGCGTAGCTCCCTCCTTTCCCACCTGCGGGTAGAAAACATCCTGTGAGAGACCAGGGAGGAGGCAGGGCCATGAGGTCCTAAAGGAAGGCCTAGTCCTGGGCCCCAGAGAAGTTTCCAGAACCCTGTGTATAGACCCAAGGCAGGATCATGAAACCAGAGGCAAGTGCATGTGTGGGGACTGGAACCACCGCCCTCCTGGAGATCTGTGCTCAGCAGGGACCTGCCCTATGACCTGGGGCTACTGGGAACGGGGTCCCCACCACCAGCATCATCAGGTGATAAGTGGGTTCCTCATTTTCCCATGGGCCTCACTACAGAGTAAGTGTGAGCACAGAGAACCCCACACTGGCCATCACACGTGTGGGGATGGTGCTTCGCGTGAATGAGGCGGGACACACGTCTACCTGGGCTTGAACCCCCAGTGGGACAGACACTCAGACCCCACCCCTGCCCACCTGAGCGCCTCCTCCCCCACATCACAGTTCCAACCACAGCTCCCAGCAGAACCAGGCCCCCAGCGACGCCCATGATGGTGAAGATGAAGGTGTGAGAAGGCGGCTCTGGGAGGAGAAGGGAAGGGAGGGTGAGGGCCCTGACCCCAGGCCTCAGCCCCGACCTCACTGAGGTCCCCCAGGGCCCCTGCTGCCCTGAGAAGAGGCTCTGTGCCCACGGCCCCTCCTCACCCCATCTCAGGGTCAGGGGCACGGGCAGCCCCTCGTGCTGCACATGGCACGTGTATCTCTGCTCCTCTCCAGGGGGCACCCCCACGGCCGCCCACTTCTGGAAGGTGCCGTCCCCCGCAGGCCTGGTCTCCACCAGCTCCATGTCCTGGGTCTGGTCCTCCCCGTCACGCTGCCAGGTCAGGCTGATGTCCGCAGGGTAGAAGCCCAGCGCCCAGCACCTCAGGGTGACCTCACCCTCAGAGACGGGGTGGTGGGTAATGTGGGCCTTTGGAGGGTCTGAGGGGAGGGGAGAAAATGGAGGAACTTCGCATCGGATATGGGACACTCCAGCAGCGCCCATGTGACCATCCTGGGAGTGGACAGACACCTGGGGTGGGGGAGGGAGCACAGAGGCTCCTGGAAGGACCTCCTAGTCTTTAGAAAGTTCTAGACTCTGAGTGACACAGCCCAGGGCAGGAGGCAGGTCTCTGAGGGGAGAAAAGAGATTTGTGGTCCTGACCTGGGTGGAGGCCACGTGACTCAGAAAAGCTGGGGTGAGGCCTCAGACACAGTGTGTGTGGGCAGCGCACAAGGCCTGAGAGAGAAGGTCCCGTTGGGTCCCAGGGCCCATGGGAACCGCTGATGGGCTATTTCTGGGGGGTCTCCCTGCACCCCAGGAGAGCCTGCACCCCTAACTGTCCCTGAGAGGAGGTGAGACCCTCTGGTACCTGACCTGGACATCCAGGGGGCTCCCTCCCTGACCCCAAGGAGGGGTGTCTGACACTGACCCCCTGTCCTGTCTCCTTGTAGGAGCCCCAGCCCCGGGGAGAGGGGGCGGCCCCAGGTACCTGCGCGCTGCAGGGTCTCCTTCCCTTTGTCCAGGTGAATTCGGAGAAACTTCACACACAGGCCCTCCAGGTAGCTCCTGTGATGCTCTGCCGCACCGGCCGCCTCCCACTTGCGCTTGGTGATCTGAGCCGCCATGTCCGCCGCGGTCCAGGAGGTCAGGTCCTCGTTCAGGGCGAGGTAGTCGACGCCATCGTAGGCGTATTGACTGTACCCGCGGAGGAGGCGCCCGTCGGGTCCCAAGTAGCAGCCCAACATCCACTGGTAGGTGTGAGACCCTGACCCCGCCCCGCGGTCAGCCCCGCCCCGCGGTCAGCCCCGCCCCGCCCGCCCCGCGGGGACTGAATCTAAAACTGAAAGTGAAATCGGGTCAAAGTCCCCGCGGCTCCTCCCGGGTGGGGGCCGGGCGGGTCCCGCCGCCTCGGGGTGACGCTCGGACCCGGACCCTCGGGGCGACCCCGGCCCGTCCGTGGGGAGGGGGGTCGTGACGGGCCCGGCGCGCGGCTCACCGTCCTCGCTCTGGTTGTAGTAGCCGCGCAGGATCTTCAGTCCATCTCGGTAAATCTGTGCGTTGCCCTTGGCCCTCCGCGTGTTCCGGTCCCAATACTGGGGGTCCTCCCGCTCCACCCACGGCTGCTGCATCCACGGCGCCCGCGGCTCCATCCTCGGATTCGGGGCGTCGCTGTCGAACCGCACGAACTGCGTGTCGTCCACGTAGCCGACTTCGAGAAAGCGGGGCTCCCCGCGGCCGGGCCGGGACACGGCGGTGCTGAAATACCTCATGGAGTGGGGGCCTGGGGGGCGGACGGGGGGCAGGGCCGGGGCTGGACACGCGCCTTCCGGGCCCCGCGTCCCCGCCGGGTCCCCTCGCTCCTCCCGCACCGCCGCCCCCTCCGACCCCGCACTCACCGGCCCAGCTGGGGGTCAGGACCAGCGCCCCCGAGAGCAGCAGGAGGAGGGTGGGGGGGCTCAGGACCCGCATCCTCGGCGTAGCGGGGGCGGTCTGAGTCCGGGCGCTTCCGCGGAGGAGTTATAACCGGGAGCCACGGAGACGCTGATTGGCTGCTCTGGAAACCGCTCAGCCAATGGGAGTGAGAATCGAGGGCGCGTCACGAGTCTCCAGGAAGGAGGCGCCGACACAGGTTGGGAGAGGAGAAGTGAAGCCAGGGCGCTGGGGAGTCCCCACCACGGAGCTGCCCCCCAGACTCTGTCCCTGCGGAGCCCTGAGCGCAGGCCTGGGCCCTGGGACTCGGTCCTGCCCCTCCTCCTGCGCGGGGCGCCCGTCACACTGTCCCCGAGGCCTGGCCCGGGCGCCGACCGAGGAAACGGGGAGACCCCAGGCTTGGCCCGCCCGCCTCCTCTTCTGGTCCCGCCATCCCTCCCCCTGGAACGCCCGCCTCGCCCGCCGCCGACTCTTCTGCAGGGAAACTCCCCGCAGGGAACGCGGTGCGGGCGCGGAAGGTTGTCCTGCGAGTGGAGGCGGCGGGCCGGGCGTCCTCTCTAATCCCCGCGGAGCGCTGCCCGAACAGGGAAGAGAGAGAGAGTCAGACACCAGACCCCCGGGGCCTAAGGACCACAGCGGGTGCACAACCTCGGAAAGCGAACACCCGCGAGCTCCTCCGTAAAAGACGGGGCGCGGGCCCCTGGGACCGGAATGCGTGTGAGCAGCGCTGCAGCCGACTCACAGCGCCCCTCATCCCGCATCCGCACGGGGCACCCGTGATGCGGGACTAAGGCCGCGTACAGCGGTCTTCACTCTGTAGCCCTGAGTTGGTCTGAGCCGCCCCCCTCCCACCCCCTCTCCGCGTCCTCAATAAAACACCGCATTTCAGCCCCGGCCGGTTTGGCTCAGTGGATAGAGCGTCAGCCTGTGGACCTAAGGGTCCTGTCAAGGGCACAGGCCTGGGTTGTGGGTTCGATCCCCGGGGGGGGGGGGGGGGGGGAGGGGCGTGCAGGAGGCAGCTGATCCATGATTCTCTCTCATCATTGATGTTTCTATCTCTCTCTCTCCCTTCCTCTCTGAAATCAATAAGAATATTTTTTAAAATAATAAAATAAAATAAAAGTTGTTTTTTTTTAAACCTGCTTTTCAGCAGGAGCATGTACACCCCCGGCTGTGAGCCGGCCTCCCAGGGGCGGAGAGCGCAGGGGGCGGGCGGGGGGTGTCCTGGACTCAGCGCGGAGCAGGGACAGCCCAGATGTGTGTGGAGGCGGGAGGCCTGGAG
The DNA here is from genome assembly GCF_028538775.1 of Myotis yumanensis. Classification (NCBI taxonomy): domain Eukaryota; kingdom Metazoa; phylum Chordata; class Mammalia; order Chiroptera; family Vespertilionidae; genus Myotis; species Myotis yumanensis. The sequence continues at coordinate 2,654,629 of NW_027223774.1, read as the reverse complement.
CCTAAGTCGGTCTTTCGCGGAGCCAGGGCCCTGCCTCAGTTTCCCCGCTGTTCTCAGTCTTCGTAGGGAAGAAGCCTGTGAGAAGTGGGGTCCAGATCAAACAGGGGGGCAGATTGGAGAGCCCAGCAGCGGGGCCTCCATCCCTTAGGCGCCCTCGGGTGAGGGTCCGGCGGGCCTTCACGTGAGCGAGTGGAGGGAGACACCGACCGACCTGGAGAGGAAGGCGCGGACCTGGCCGATCCTGGGCTGGGCTGAACCAACACCCTGGGGAGGGCTGTGCGGACCTGGCCGATCCTGGGCTGAGAACTCCGGGGGCACAGAGGGAAGGCGCAGGGGACAGGGGAGGGGTGTGCGGAGCCGGGGAGGTGAGCCAGCGGGATGTGTTGGGGACCAGGGTGCCGGGCAGACAGGGGCGGGGACAGAAGGCGGTTCCTCCAGGTGGATTGGGGCAGGTGCTGGTGAGTGTGAGGGAGGGGGCAGGGGCAGGCCCGGGGCTCTCGCTGGGGATGGGGATGGGGAGGTTGGGATGGTCGGGCCTTAGATCCAGTATGTGCAGCCTTTCTTTTTTTAAAAAAAATATATTTTGATTGATTTCAGAGAGGAAGGGAGAGGGAGAGAGAGAGAAACATTAATGATGAGAGAGAATCAATGATCCGGTGCCCCCTGCACGCCCCCTACTGGGGATCGAGCCCACAACCTGGGCATGTGCCCTCACCGGGAATTGGACCTGGGACACTTTAGTCCACAGGCCGATGCTCTATCCACTGAGCTAAACTGGCCAAGGCTGTGGAGCCTTTCTTGCGCTCTGGATTATGGGATGCCATGTCGGGAGGAGGGGAGGGGTCTCAGGCCTACCTGCTGTTCGAGGTTGACTTCTGGGCCCCCAGGTGTGACCCTGGCACAGGGCCCCTCTTCTGTCCTGTCGAGGGGCCTGGGGCCCAGGGGAGCTGTGCTTTGAGCCCAACAGTCTCATGTGCATCTCCTCACTGTGCGAGGCTCTGTAGACCTGGAATGTTGTTCCCAAATAAGAGATGATTTTATTTCAGTCCTGGCTGGTGTGGCTCAATGAATACAGCATCAGCCTGCAGACCGACGGAAGGGTCCCAGGTTCGATTCCGGTCAGTGGCACATCACAGAGTTGGGGGCTCAATCCCCAGTGATTCTCTCTCATCATTGATGTTTGTGTGTCTCTCCCCCTCTCCCTTCCTCTCTGAAAGCAATAAAAAACATATTAAAAATAAAATAAATAATAAATAAGAGAAACAAAGGAAATCTTACCTTAAAAAAAGAGATAATTATATTTCAAAAAACTGAGTTAAAAAAAACACACAAACAGAAATATGCCCTAGTCGGTGTGGCTCAGTGGGTAGAGCATCGGCCTGCAGACCAAAGGGTCCTGGGTTCGATTCCAGTCAAGGACACGTACATCAGTTGTAGGCTCCTCCCATCCCAGGCCCTGGACAGGGCTCATGCAGGAGGCAACCAATCCATGTGTTTCTCTCTGTCTTTCCCTCTCTCTTCCACTTTCCCTAAAAATCAATGGAAAAATATCCTCGGGCGAGGATTAACAACAACAAAATAATAATAACACAAACAGAAATAGGGTAGAGAAGAAAGTGTTTCTACATCGCAGTTTTGGGTGGTGCTGCCCTCAGGGGGATGGAGAGGGGTGGCGGGGAGGGGAGGGGACCCTCAGAGGGAGCCAGGGCTCCTGGGGGCTCCTCTTCTCCAAATGAAGGACATTTGCAGGACAATATGGAGCCTTTCCCGTCACTCTGACACTTTAACATATTAGAGGCTGCAGTGATTCTCTGTGTATAATAATCATAGTGATGGATGGAAGGGTTATTCTTTAAGGGGTGGATCCTGAACTGTTTAGGGTGATGGTCATGGTGTTGGCAGGCGGTTTTCAAATATTTCAGCAAATATTTGTAGAAATAGACACACAAAGCAAATGGGGCAGCGACTAAAGTGGTGACATCCAGGGTGAGCATTGCGTTCTTTCAGACGGCAGGTGTCTTTGGACTTTTTCACAATAATTTGGAGAATGTTTTCAGAATAATAATGCATCCCGACATGGGAAACGTTCTCATCATCATGTTGCATGATAGTGAGGCATCCAGTGTGTGTGTGTGTGTGTGTGTGTGCGCGCGTGTGTGTGTGTAAGAATGTGTGCTAGTGAGTGTGCATGTATGAGAATGTCAGTGTGTTATGTGTGTGAATGTGTCCGTGTGGGTGCAGTATCTGTGTTGGTGTGTAGCAGTGTGTGTGTGTGTGTGTGTGTGTGTGTGAGAGAATGTGTGTCAGTGTGAGTCGATGTGTGTGTATGAGAATGTCAATGTGTGTATGGATTTTCCGCGTGTGTGCAGTGTGTGTGTGTGTGTGTGTGTGTGAATGTGTGTATATGAGAATGTCAGTGTATGTGTGTATGAGAATGTCTGTGTGTGTGTGTCTGTGCGTTGGTGTGTAGCAGTATGTGTGTGAGAATGTGTTTGTGTGAATCTGTGTATGAGAACGTCAGTGCATGCGTGTAGTGAGTGTGTGTGGATGTGTTCGAGTGGGCACAGTGTGTGTGTGTGACTGTGTGTGCATTTGAGTGTAGCAGTATGTGTGTGTGAGAATGTGTGTTAGTGTGTGTGAATGTGTGTAAGAGAATGTTAGTGTGTGTTTGTAGTGAGTGTGCGTGGAGGAGTCCGTGTGGGCGCAGTGTGTGTGTGTGTGTATATGAGAATGTCAGTGTGTGTGGATGTGTCCGTGTGGGCGCAGTGTGTGAGTGTATATGAGAATGTCAGTGTGTGTGGATGTGTCCGTGCGGGCGCAGTGTGAGTGTATATGAGAATGTCAGTGTGTGTGGATGTGTCCGTGCGGGCGCAGTGTGAGTGTATATGAGAATGTCAGTGTGTGTGGATGTGTCCGTGTGGGCGCAGTGTGTGTGTGTATATGAGAATGTCAGTGTGTGTGGATGTGTCCGTGTGGGCGCAGTGTGAGTGTATATGAGAATGTCAGTGTGTGTGTGGATGTGTCCGTGCGGGCGCAGTGTGAGTGTATATGAGAATGTCAGTGTGTGTGTGGATGTGTCCGTGCGGGCGCAGTGTGAGTGTATATGAGAATGTCAGTGTGTGTGTGGATGTGTCCGTGCGGGCGCAGTGTGAGTGTATATGAGAATGTCAGTGTGTGTGGATGTGTCCGTGTGGGCGCAGTGTGTGTGTATATGAGAATGTCAGTGTGTGTGCGTGGTGTCTGTGTGGGCGCAGTGTGTGTGTGTATATGAGAATGTCAGTGTGTGTGTGGATGTGTCCGTGTGGGCGCAGTGTGTGTGTGTATGAGAATGTCAGTGTGTGTGTGGATGTGTCCGTGTGGGCGCAGTGTGTGTGTGAGTGTATATGAGAATGTCAGTGTGTGTGGATGTGTCCGTGTGGGCGCAGTGTGGGAGTGTATATGAGAATGTCAGTGTGTGTGGATGTGTCCGTGTGGGCGCAGTGTGTGTGTGTATATGAGAATGTCAGTGTGTGTGTGGATGTGTCCGTGTGGGCGCAGTGTGAGTGTATATGAGAATGTCAGTGTGTGTGGATGTGTCCGTGTGGGCGCAGTGTGTGTGTGTATATGAGAATGTCAGTGTGTGTGTGGATGTGTCCGTGCGGGCGCAGTGTGAGTGTATATGAGAATGTCAGTGTGTGTGTGGATGTGTCCGTGCGGGCGCAGTGTGTGTGTGTGTGTGTGAGAATGTCAGTGTGTGTGGATGTGTCCGTGTGGGCGTAGTGTGTGTGTGTATATGAGAATGTCAGTGTGTGTGGATGTGTCCGTGTGGGCGCAGTGTGTGTGTATGAGAATGTCAGTGTGTTATGTGTGTGGATGTGTCCGTGTGGGCGCAGTGTGTGTGTGTATATGAGAATGTCAGTGTGTGTGGATGTGTCCGTGTGGGCGCAGTGTGTGTGTGTATATGAGAATGTCAGTGTGTGTGGATGTGTCCGTGTGGGCGCAGTGTGTGTGTGTGTGTGTGAGAATGTCAGTGTGTGTGGATGTGTCCGTGTGGGCGCAGTGTGTGTGTATGAGAATGTCAGTGTGTTATGTGTGTGGATGTGTCCGTGTGGGCGCAGTGTGTGTGTATATGAGAATGTCAGTGTGTGTGGATGTGTCCGTGTGGGCGTAGTGTGTGTGTGTATATGAGAATGTCAGTGTGTGTGGATGTGTCCGTGTGGGCGCAGTGTGTGTGTGTATATGAGAATGTCAGTGTGTGTGGATGTGTCCGTGTGGGCGCAGTGTGTGTGTGTGTGTGTGTGTATGAGAATGTCAGTGTGCGTGGATGTGTCCGTGTGGGCGCAGTGTGTGTGTGTGTGTGTGTGTGTGAGAATGTCAGTGTGTGTGGATGTGTCCGTGTGGGCGCAGTGTGTGTGTGTATATGAGAATGTCAGTGTGTGTGGATGTGTCCGTGTGGGCGCAGTGTGTGTGTGTATATGAGAATGTCAGTGTGTGTGGATGTGTCCGTGTGGGCGCAGTGTGTGTGTGTGTGTGTGAGAATGTCAGTGTGTGTGGATGTGTCCGTGTGGGCGCAGTGTGTGTGTGTGTGTGTGTATGAGAATGTCAGTGTGTGTGGATGTGTCCGTGTGGGCGCAGTGTGTGTGTATGAGAATGTCAGTGTGTTATGTGTGTGGATGTGTCCGTGTGGGCGCAGTGTGTGTGTATATGAGAATGTCAGTGTGTGTGGATGTGTCCGTGTGGGCGTAGTGTGTGTGTGTATATGAGAATGTCAGTATGTGTGGATGTGTCCCTGTGGGCACAGTGTGTGTGTGTATATGAGAATGTCAGTGTGTGTGGATGTGTCCGTGTGGGCGCAGTGTGTGTGTGTGTGTGTGTGTATGAGAATGTCAGTGTGCGTGGATGTGTCCGTGTGGGCGCAGTGTGTGTGTGTGTGTGTGTGTGTGAGAATGTCAGTGTGTGTGGATGTGTCCGTGTGGGCGCAGTGTGTGTGTGTATATGAGAATGTCAGTGTGTGTGGATGTGTCCGTGTGGGCGCAGTGTGTGAGTGTATATGAGAATGTCAGTGTGTGCGGATGTGTCCGTGTGAGCGCAGTGTGTGTGTGTATGAGAATGTCAGTGTGTGTGGATGTGTCCGTGTGGGCGCAGTGTGTGAGTGTATATGAGAATGTCAGTGTGTGTGGATGTGTCCGTGTGGGCGCAGTGTGTGTGTGTGTGTGTGTATGAGAATGTCAGTGTGTGTGGATGTGTCCGTGTGGGCGCAGTGTGTGTGTATGAGAATGTCAGTGTGTTATGTGTGTGGATGTGTCCGTGTGGGCGCAGTGTGTGTGTATATGAGAATGTCAGTGTGTGTGGATGTGTCCGTGTGGGCGTAGTGTGTGTGTGTATATGAGAATGTCAGTGTGTGTGGATGTGTCCGTGTGGGCGCAGTGTGTGTGTGTATATGAGAATGTCAGTGTGTGTGGATGTGTCCGTGTGGGCGCAGTGTGTGTGTGTGTGTGTGTGTATGAGAATGTCAGTGTGCGTGGATGTGTCCGTGTGGGCGCAGTGTGTGTGTGTGTGTGTGTGTGTGTGAGAATGTCAGTGTGTGTGGATGTGTCCGTGTGGGCGCAGTGTGTGTGTGTGTGTGTGTATGAGAATGTCAGTGTGCGTGGATGTGTCCGTGTGGGCGCAGTGTGTGTGTGTATATGAGAATGTCAGTGTGTGTGGATGTGTCCGTGTGGGCGCAGTGTGTGTGTGTGTGTGTGTGTGTGTGTGTGTGTGAGAATGTCAGTGTGTGTGGATGTGTCCGTGTGGGCGCAGTGTGTGAGTGTATATGAGAATGTCAGTGTGTGTGCGTGGTGTCTGCGTGGCGGTCACTCACCCAGTCACTCAGCAGGGGTGTTAAAGGAACCGCCAGGCGGTCTCAGGCGGTGGAGACACAGCTGTGCAAGGGCGGGCCAGTCCCTGTGCTCTTAGAGCTCATGTGCTCCCAGAGGGACAGGCGGCAGCAAGGATGTGCCCGTAACAGATGTGATGGGCCCTGGCCCGGGGGCTCAGTGGTTAGAGCATCGTCCCCATATGCCAACGTTGTGGGTTCGATCCCTGGTCAGGGCACATGCCAGAAGCAACCAATGACTGCATGGACGAGTGGAACAACAAAGCGATGTTTTTCTCTCTCTCCCTCCCTCCCGCTCTCTCTAAAATCAATCAATCAATCAATCCATCATTCAGATATGCGTTAGTGACCTGTGTGTGAAGGACAGCAGGCAGGGCGGGGCTAGAGGAGACTGGGGCGCCTGGCAGGGGCAGGGCAGGGAGGGCCTCTAGGGGGACAGTAAGGACACCGCCCGGGAGGGGGGCTGCCTGGGGGGAGGGGAGCAGGCTTTCCACCTGGAGGGAGCCCGCTGGGAGCCTGCGCCTGAGAGACAGGGAGTAGCTGGGTGCGCGCAGCACGGGCCACAGCTGTGCCGGCCGCTCCTGACCTGGAACAGGCCCTGCAAATACGACCTGTTTTGACAAGCTCACCCCAGGCCTTCCAAGGGGCTGCGGTGGGAAATACCCCCCCAACCTCCACCCCAGGCCCCCAGGCCCCTGCCAGAGATGAGCATGCCACCCCTTCCTCCTTTCTTCTTTTAAAATATATTTTTACTGATTTCAGAGAGGAAGGGAGAGGGAGAGAGAGAGAGAAACATCAATGATGAGAGACAAACATTGATCAGCTGCCTCCTGCACACCCCCCACTGGGGACCGAGCCCAGAACCCTGGCATGTGACCTTGACCTGAATCGAACCTGGGACCCTACTGTCATCAGGCCAATGTTCTATCCACTGAGCCAAACCGGCTGGGACGTTAATTTAACATTTTAAATGAATTAATGCAAAGTGAGAAAGAGGCGCACTGTAAGCAGGTGGTGAGGGTGCGATCCCTGAGGGCATGTGCCAGGCCTGAGGAGGTGAGGGGCTGAGCCAGGCAGGTGTGCAAGGGCAGAACCTTCCATGGTCGCCCTGTGCACACAGCCAGGCTCTAAGGGGCAGGCACTGAACCTGGGTGGAAAGGAGGGGGGGCTGACTCTTTAGAGAGAGGGCAGGAGAGAGAGAGAGAGAGACATGGAAGTGAGAGAGAAACATCTAATTGCTTATCTCCCATAGCCACCAATAGGAGATCAAACGCCCTACCTAGGTATGTACCCTGTGTGGGATTTAAACCTGAAAATTTTGGTTGTAGGAGACATCGCTCAACTTGGCCAAAGCTGTAACTGAAAACTTTACAGGAAAAGTTATATTTTTGTAAAAGCCTTAAAAATGTTTCCCTAAAAAATATGTTATTGTCCCCGCTGGTGTTGCTCAGTGGATAGCACAGCTGCCGGCCACTGTGGGGTCACAGGTGGGATTCCTGAACAGGGGCACATTCCTGGGGTGCAGGTTTGATCCCCGTGCAGAAGGCACTCAGTCGGAGTCCCTCTCACATTGATGTTTCTCTCTCTCTCTCCCCCTCCAGGGGTGAGCTCTCTTCTAGAAGGTCCCAGCAGCTGGGCTTTAAGCTCAGTGTGGGGTGCAGGGAGCCCCCCTCAGGGAGAGGGATTCTGGGAAGAAAAGACAGGGGCAGAAGCAGGGACAGTTGGGATTCTCTCCCTGGTTTATCCAGAACAACCTTTCTCAAAGTTCGGTCTGTGGAACCCTGAAGTATCTGAGAGCCTTTCCCCGGGAGGTGGAGGGTCAGCACTGTTTGCAGGAGATGAAGGACATCCTCGCCTTTTCACTCCGCTGACATGGGCGCTGAGGCCAAGCTCAGCACGAACGGGCTGACACCAACCCAGCACTGACCTGCAGAGAGAAGACACACAGACAGAGAACAAAACCAGTTTTGATTTAAACGACACGGTTGAAGGAGGTGAAATTATTCTCTTTACTGAAGCCTCATCCTTCCACCCACATTTTTAAAACATCGTGGCCTCCGGTGGAGATGCCCCAAAGGTGAAAGCAGTGCCTGCATCGCCCACAACCACAGGACAATGACCACCATCCTCCCCACAACCAGCATTCAGAGCCGCCTGGAATCCGCCCAACAGGATCCTACAGCAGCCACAGACTCAGCCACAGAGAGCAGACTGCTGGCTGCTGGAGGGCAGGGGAGGGACTGGGCACAGCAGGTGAAGGAGGAGGAGCTACAACATGGTCCCTACAGTGTGGTCACGGGGAGGGAAAGGACAGCACAGGGAACACAGCCAATCATATTGTACCAACTACATGTGAGGCCACATGGTACCAGATGTATGGGGGCGATCACTGTATCAGTTATATGAATGTCTAACCAGACTTGTACATCTAAACTAACACAATATTGTACATCAACTATATTAGGAAAATTAAAAATATTTTTTAAAAGAAGACATATGTATGTTGCATTCATTACACAAATGGGTTAATTTCTTAACTGTCTTTAATAAAAATGGAGGATAAAAAATACCTTATATGATGACCTGGGAAGTACACAAAAAACATTTCTGCCACATTCCCAAGTCTCATGTACCAGGGAGATCATGTGTGGTCGCTGAGCTAGCCTCTTCCTCATGGGATCCCATGTTTACTTTTTTTTTTTTTTTTTTTTTTTTTTTTTTCAAAATATATTTCACCGATTTTTCACAGAGAGGAAGGGAGACAGATAGAGAGCTAGAAACATCGATGAGAGAGAAACATCGATCAGCTGCCCCCTGCACACCCCCCACTGGGGATGTGCTCGCAACCCAGGTACATGCCCCTGACCGGAATCGAACCCGGGACCCCTCAGTCCGCAAGCCGACGCTCCATCCACTGAGCCAAACCGGTTTCGGCATGTTTACTTTTTTTTAAAAAATATATTTTATTGACTTTTTACAGAGAGGAAGGGAGAGGGATAGAGAGTTAGAAACATCGATGAGAGAGAAACATCGATCAGCCGCCTCCTGCACACTCCCTACTGGGGGTGTGCCCGCAACCAAGGTACATGCCCTTGACTGGAATCGAACCCGGGACCCTTGAGTCTGCAGGCTGACACTCTATCCACTGAGCCAAACCGGTTAGGGCCCATGTTTACTTTTTTAAAAAAAATATGTTTTATTGATATTTTACAGAGAGGAAGGGAGAGAAATAGGCACGTAGAAACATCGATGAGAGAGAAACATCAATCAGCTGCCTCCTGCACACCCCCTACTGGTTAGGGCTCATGTTTACTTTTTTTTTAAAAAAAATTGAGCCCTAGCTGGTTGTCTCCATGGTTGGAGCATAGGTCTGCGGACTGTAGGGTCCCAGGTTTGATTCAGGTCAAGGGCACATGCCCGGGATGTGGTCTCAATTCCCAGTAGGGGACATGCAGGAGGCAGCAGATCCATGATTCTATCTCATTATGGTTGTTGCTATCTCTCTCTCCCTCTCCCTTCCTCTCTGAAACCAATAAAAATATATTTTAAAAATTTGATTTCAGAGAGGAACTGAGAGGGAGGCAGAGATGGAAACATCCATGATGGGAGAAAACCATGGATCAGCTCCCTCCTGCATACCCCCCACTGGAGATCTAGCCTGCATTCCAGCAGGTGGCCTCACCAGGAATAGAACCCTGACCGCCTGGTTCATAGGTCAATGCTCAGCCACTGAGCCACACCCGGCCTGGCCTTGTTTACTTAAAAGAATGGATGACACAGACAATAGGATTGCTGAGATTTGGTGAATTGGCTCACACTTTCTCAAAAATGAACATGAGTGCCCAAGCTGGCTTGGCCCGGTGGGTAGAGCATCAGCCTTCGGACTGAAGGGTCCCAGGTTTGATTCCAGTCAAGGGCACATGTCTGAGTTGGCCCAATCTCCAATGTGTGTCCAATGCCCAATGGGGCGAGCAGGAGGAGGCCAATTAAAGATTCTCATCATTCATGTTTCTATCTCTCTCCCTCCCTCTCCTTCCTCTCTGAAATCAACAAAAGTATATATTTTTTAAAATGAACATGAGCTTCTCCCTTCAGGAAATATCACCTGGCAGGTGCCAACTGACAGTCCTGTTGTCTTGATACAATGTCAGCCCCCAAGAGAAAACCAGAATGTTGGAACAGGTGTGACCCACCACGTGAGCTAGACCGCTCCCCAGTGCTGACAGGCTTTTCTAGGGGGCTCTGTGGGAACAGCAACACCTGTGAGCTTTGATGACGTCATTAACTGCATCAGCTCGGGAAGGTCTCTGGGACTTAGAGACACAAGGCATCACTTTACATAACCTGCATGAGGACCAGAGCCACCCAGCAAGACAGCCCTGGGGACTGTGACAGAACAGAACAGAAACTATTCAATATTCCCCAGCCAGCGGGGCAGGTGGTTGAACATTGACCTATGAACCAGGAGGTCAGAGCTCAACTTTTTGTCATAGCACATGCCTGTGTTGTAGGCTCCATCCTCAGTGTGGGGCATGTAGGAGGCAACCGATCAATGATTATTTCTTATTATTGATGTTTCTATCTCTCTCTTCCTCTTTCTTCTTCTCTGAAATCAATATAAAATATATATATTTTTAAAACATGACTTCTGTTATCATCTCACAGGCAGTGAGCATGCGACCTGGATTAATAACTGTCTCACCCTGTGTGATCCGTGAGGGTCACTATGATGACGTCACCACACACACAAGGTTATCTGGACGCCTGCCTGTGTGTGAGGCCGCACAGAGATGGTGACACCAAAACCTTGGAAAGTCCCTGAACAGCACAGCGCCCGGGCCAAGCCTCGGGGACAGTGTGACGGGCGCCCCGCGCAGGAGGAGGGTCAGGACCGAGTCCCAGGGCCCAGGCCTGCGCCCAGGCTACGCAGGGGACAGAGTCTGGGGGGGCAGCTCCGTGTGGGGGACTCCCCAGCGCCTGGTTTCACTTCCCCTCTCCCAACCTGTGTCGGCGCCTCCTTCCTGACGACTTGTGACGCGGCCCCATTGCTCACTCCCATTGGCTAAGCGGTTCCAGAGCAGCCAATCAGCATCAGACCGGCTTCCAGTAATCACTTCTCCGCGGAAGCGCCCGGACTCAGATGGTCCCCCCGAAGCGGATGATGCGGGTCCTGAGCCCCCCCACCCTCCTCCTGCTGCTCTCGGGGGCGCTGGTCCTGACCCCCAGCTGGGCCGGTGAGTGCGGGGTCGGAGGGGGTGGCGGTGCGGGGAGGAGCGAGGGGACCCGGCGGGGGCGCAGGGCCGGGAAGGCGCGTGTCCAGCCCCGGCCCTGCCCCCCGTCCGCCCCCCAGGCCCCCACTCCATGAGGTATTTCTTCACCGCCGTGTCCCGGCCCGGCCGCGGGGAGCCCCAATTCTACATCGTCGGCTACGTGGACGACACGCAGTTCGTGCGGTTCAACAGCAGCGCCCCGAATCCGAGGATTGAGCCGCGGGCGCGGTGGATGCAGCAGCCGTGGGTGGAGCGGGAGCACCCGGGGTATTGGGAGGAGCAGACGCTGAGGGCCAAGCGAGCCGCACAGACTTTCCGAGGGAACCTGCAGAACCTGCGCGGCTACTACAACCAGAGCGAGGACGGTGAGCCGCGCGCCGGGCCCGTCCCGACCCCCCCTCCCCACGGACGGGCCGGGGTCGCCCCGAGGGTCCGGGTCCGAGCGTCACCCCGAGGCGGCGGGACCCGCCCGGCCCCCACCCGGGAGGAGCCGCGGGGACTTTGACCCGATGTCACTTCAGTTTTAGATTCAGTCCCCGCGGGGCGGGCGGGGCGGGGCTGACCGCGGGGCGGGGTCAGGGTCTCACACCCTCCAGGTTATGTTTGGCTGTGACATCGGTCCTGACGGGAGCCTCCTCCGCGGGTACAGACAGGACGCCTACGATGGCGTCGACTACATCGCCCTGAACGAGGACCTGACCTCCTGGACCGCGGCCGACATGGCGGCTCAGATGACCAAGCACAAGTGGGAGGCAGAGGGTTGGGCAGAGCGTTGGAGGATCTACCTGGAGGGGGAGTGTGTGAAGTCACTGCTCATGTACCTGGAAAAAGGGAAGGAGACCCTGCAGCACGCAGGTACCAGGAGCCCTGGGGCCACCCCCTCTCCCCGGGGCTGGGGCTCCTACAAGGAGACAGGACAGGGGGTCAGTGTCAGACACCCCTCCTTGGGTCAGGGAGGGAGCCCCTTGGATGTCAGGTCAGGTACAGAGGGACCCCCCTCTTCTCAGGGACAGTTAGGGGTGCAGGCTCTCCTGGGGTGCAGGGAGACCCCCTGAAATAGCCCATCAGCGGCTCCCATGGGCCCTACGTGGGCTCTGGGACCCAGGGGACCTTCTCTCTCAGGCCTTGTGCGCTGCCCACACCCACTGTGTCTTAGGCCTGACCCCCGCTTTTCTGAGTCACGTGGCCTCTACCCAGGTCAGGACCAGAAATCCCTTTTCTCCCTCAGAGACCTGCCTCCTGCCCTGGGCTGTGTCTCTGATTCTAGAACTTTCTAAAGACTAGGAGGGCCTTCCAGGTGCCTCTGTCCAGGCTGGTGTGTGGGCTGTGTGCTCCCTGCTCCACCCCAGGTGTGTCTACTCTCAGGATGGTCACATGGGCCCTGCTGGAGTGACCCATGGCAGATGCAAAGTTCCTGCACTTTCTCCCCTCCCCTCAGACCCTCCAAAGGCCCACATTACCCACCACCCCATCTCTGAGCGTGAGGTCACCCTGAGGTGCTGGGCTCTGGGCTTCTACCCTGCGGACATCAGCCTGACCTGGCAGCGTGACGGGGAGGACCAGACCCAGGACATGGAGCTGGTGGAGACCAGGCCTGCGGGGGACGGCACCTTCCAGAAGTGGGCGGCTGTGGGGGTGCCCCCTGGAGAGGAGCAGAGATACACGTGCCATGTGCAGCACGAGGGGCTGCCCGAGCCCCTGACCCTGAGATGGGGTGAGGAGGGGCCGGGGACACAGAGCCTCTTCTCAGGGCAGCAGGGGCCCTGGGGGACCTCAGTGGGGTCTGGGCTTAGGCCTGGGGTCAGGGCCCTCACCCTCCCTTCCCTTCTCCTCCCAGAGCCGCCTTCTCAGACCTTCATCATCATCATGGGCATCGCTGTGAGCCTGGTTGTCCTGGTAGCCGTGGCTGGAGCTGTAATGTGGTGGAGGAGGCGCTCAGGTAGGCAGGGGTGGGGTCTGTGTCTCTTGTTCCACTGGGGGTTCAAGCCCAGGTCGACGTGTGTCCCACCTCATTCACTGGAAGCACCATCCCCACCCGTGTGATGGCCAGTGTGGGGCTCTGTGCTCACACTTACTCTGTAGTGAGGCCCGTGGGAATATGAGGGACCCACTTATCACCTGATGATGCTGATGGTGGGGACCCCATTCCCAGCAGTCTCAGGTCAGAGGGCAGGTCCCTGCTGAGCACAGACCTCTAGGAGGGTGGTGCGTTCAGTCCCCACACATGCACTGCCCTCAGGTTTCCTGGTCCTGCCCTGGGTCTATACACACGGTTCTGGAAACTTCTCTGGGGCCCAGGACTAGGGCTTCCTTTAGGACCTCATGGCCCTGCATCCTCCCTGGTCTCTCACAGGATGTTTTCTTCCCGCAGGTGGGAAAGGAGGGAGCTATGCTCAGGCTGCCAGTGAGTATGGAGGGGTGACCCCTGAGTCCCTGTGACAGTGCAGATGGGAGCCATAGGGGACTCCCCCATAGTTCCTCCTTAGTCTCCTGCCCTGGGGCTCTGACCCTCTCCTGGTGTATCCCTCCACCCCCCCAGGCAGTGACAGCGGCCAGGGCTCTGATGCGTCTCTCTCAGCTTCCAAAGGTGAGACCTGCTGTGGGGAGGGGTGGGCAGAGGGGAGGACTGGGTGGTGGGGAGTCTGTGGGACACTGTGAGCATGAAGTGGGCTTTGAGAATGTCACCAATTACAGCCACTGACCTGAATGTGTTCATGATGATTGTCCTCCACAGCGTGAGGCAGCTGCCTTGTGGGGACTGAGTGATGGAAGATGTGTTCACGCTCCCACTTCCTGACTCAGAACCACTGATTTGGGGACTGGCCTGCTCTGCTCCCCACACTTTCCTGTCAGCAGAAATGGCTGGGCCCTCCCCATCCCTTCCTTTACTCCCTGGGGCGCTGAGCTGCACCTTCCTGCTTTGTATTGAAATGAGACTGTGGATTGACCTCGTGTTTTAATTCTTGCCGTGACTGGTGATGGGTAATTAAAGGAGACCCTTTAATTAATTATTTTCTCAGAGTAAATAAATGGAAGCACCAAGGATTCTGCAGATTCCTGTGTATTTTGTGCTCTTTGCAGGGGAGATGGGAGAGGCTGTAAGGACGGAGTGTGGTCGGGGCCTGTGCTCAGGTGGTGCTCAGTGCATTGTAGTCACTCCTCAACCGGGTCACCTCTCTGCTCCTCTGACCTTGTCCCTCAGTGTTCCCTGTCCCACCAGGACCTGTGCTCACAGGGACACACAGGCCTTGTCACTTGTTCGAATGAATCACATCTCCAGGCCCCTTGTCATCCGAGGCTCAGGTCTGGGTCAGGCCCTCAGAACCTCTCTTCTGGGTGTTTGTTGTTTCTTTGCTTTTGTGGATATGATGCATGTTACTGTGTTTGTGTAGGAGTTTTGGTCTCATTCTCTGGGTGTCCCCATCTGACAGTATCAGGGCTCATTTTTGCCTTCATTGTCCCGCTGGCCCAGGGGTCCCTGCACACAGGACTCTGGTTGGAGAGATACATTTCAGGCTCCTCCTGTTCTTGCCTCCTTCTAGGGCCTGAAGGTTCCAACCCTCTGATCAGCTTGGTCTTTCTGGGGACCAGCCCCCACCCTAACTCTCTCCAGGACCCTCAGCCAAGAGCCATTTCATCAGCGTCCCAAAGACACTTGTCACTCACGAGATGCCCAGGGTTTTAGGAGCTCAGTGCCAGGAGCCAGGGGCAAAGACCAGACACTTTCTCAGATCCATCAATAGCAACAGTGTCCCAATAATTGAAGATGCTGGCACCTTACTAGAGTCCCACCTACTCATGAACACTGTGTCCAATCCACCGTCCTTTGAGGATGGTTACATGGCCCGGACACTTAGGAAAATTGCCCAACAGTTGTAGTCAGAGGAGAAATTGAATTCAGCCCTAATGTGATATTGCTGCCCACCTCCCAGCATTGAGAATGACAGAGTCAGACAAAACCAATTGTTCACAAGAATGTGGACTCGTTCTGTCTCATATATTCCTGGTGGGAAAGTACGTTATTCCAAACCTGGTGGAAAATGCATTGGCCGCATGCCCCGACCTGCAGGGCACGCATCGTGGGTACACCGCACCAAATCCTGCAAAGGAATGAGAGGATAGGAGACGCGAAGAAATGGAGGCAAGACAAAGTTCTGATCAAGCCTCAATTTTATTCTTATAGCGGGTAGTATTTATGTTGGTGGGGAAAGGGGGGTCCATGGGATAAGCCTCTCATTAAGGATGTAACAAAGGCTCTGGAATGTCACAGCTATGCGCTTATCAGCGGAGATGTAGCAGCTTATCAGCTGAGATGTAGCAGGTTTGTGCTAAGGGTGAGGGTATGTTTTAACTCCAGGCCAAACCGGGAGTTGGCTTGGAGGAGCCATAAACCTATTATGCTGTAAACTGGAGATGTATATGTGATTTATAGTGGCTCCCAACAATTCCTCCCTTACCATTTAGTTAAGGGTGGGCATTAACTGACTGGGGGAGTAGTGACCTGGTTCCTCCCATGAGATCGGCAGATCTCGCCTCTGGTGGCTCTTGGTATCTTTTGGGGAGGAGAGGCAGAGCCAACAATTATATATGTATGGATACCAACCTCTATGCAAACCAGGTGTGCTCACAGAGAAATCCAGAGGCGGTCGAGAAAATTTTGATTTTCTGTTTTGACCTTCCCTTGCAGTGCTTTGCCCTGCACCCAGACGGTGCCCATACCATACCTCTATATAGAGTGTAGGTAAGCATTCCTCTGGCTTTATGCTGTCCCCGTGGGGAGGGAGCTCTGGCAATCACAATCACGTTCTCGGTCTATAGTAGTTAAACGGTGGTAGTGAACCTGAATGGGTTTGGCCAGGATGCTATCAATTTGCTGTTTGACAAAACTTGTCAGTTTCTTAAAAGCCCATGGACCAAAGGTTAAAATTAACAGTAAGCTGACAAGGGGGCCAAGTGCAGGAAGCAGGTAGGGGAGTAGGCCATTGAGTCCGCTCCAAAGGGGGTTTTCGAACAGCTCTCTTCGCCTTTTGACGAGGTCTTCCTGGAGTTTTCTTATCTTGTCTCAGACGATTCCAGATTTGTTGGCATAAAAACAGCAGCGTTCCTGTAGGGCTAAACATATTCCTCCCTGCTCTGCTGTAAGTAAATCTAATCCTCTTCTATTTTGTAAAACTACTTCTGCTAGGGAGTCAATTTGGTCTTGGAGATCATTGATAGTACCTGAAAGAGCCTGAACATCATTAATTAATTGATTAGATAATTTATTATAAGTATGTAATGCGGTTCCTAATCCAGCTGTGCCAGAGGCCACAGCTCCACAGACCCCCAGTCCTATAAGTAGGGGAATAAATTAGACAGCCAAAAAAGGGTATTTTCTCTGCTGTACAATCTGCTGAACCTGCTTAAATAGTAAGTATAAACTTTGGTCGCTAAACCATTTCAACTGGGCAGTTTCAATTCTACTTACTAGGCCCGAAGCATAAGAGGAATCAGAAATTATATTAATAGACTGTTGGAAATCTGCAACGCAGCCTTAATAGCTTTTAATTCAATTCTTTGCACAGAAGTATGACTGGTCAATATGACTCGGTCAGAATTTATAGTATGATAGGCAGCTTTCCCATTTGATGACCCATCAGTAAAAACAGTTAAAGCTCCAGGAATTGGTTCCTGCGTAGTATTTTTTGGTATAATGATGGAGGTCTTATATAAAAATTGTAAAAGTTTATCTTTTAATAAGTGACAACTAAGTTCCCCTGAATATCCACTTAACCCAATTTGCCAATTTTAAGTCAGTTTGAAATAACATTTATTCTTTTAACTTTACTTGTCCTAAGTTATGGACAGTAAATGACCTTAATTAAATTTCTGGTATTAGTCTTTGGGTAAATTTACATAAACTTTGTTTAAGGAGGCAAAACACAAATTATTTAATTTAGCTTTTGAGGCCCAATATATTGATTGTTAATTTTAGTTAGGCATCTGAAGGAAACCTCTTTTTATTTCCTTCCAGACAGTTCTTTCTCACACAAGCAACAAATGTAAGAAACATGGTTGCCTTTTGAGATTTTAACAAATACTGCCGCAAAGCCATATATTTCAAGTGATTATTTTATTTATGGTGACTAATTATTGTCAGATTTAGTATTTTAACAACAATCTCTAAATGTTAGTAATTATATTTTTAAAGAGTATACCCTTTGGCTTATTTGCATATATAGAGGAATCATGGGAAGCCTTCAGTAACCTTTATAGAAGAATTTACTTTACTACGATTCAGTTGCTTACAAGGATAGTAATTTAAGTATTTTTTTAAAAAGGTAAAGCGAAGCAAATAAATTTAGTATTTAGTAAACTTTTGATTCACAAGGGCCAAATGCTGCCCCACCTCCAGCCTAATTTAAAATGCAGCGGGGAGGAGCTTTTGTTATTTCAAATTACATCTTAAAATTCCAGTGCTGTATTTTAAGAAATATTAAACAAGTAACTTGTTTTGCCCTTTCTCAGAGGCAAAAACTTAAATTATATTTATTAATTCTTATTTGATAAAGCTTTCCATGTGATTTCAAGTATATTAAATTTAGCTAAATTAAAAAATCCTTTAAAAAGAGAGAATAAACTTTTGAAAACATTTCAGGGCCCATGAAATTTCTCAAAGTCATTCCTTGGTTATAGTTTTGAAATCCAACTTGAAAGACCATCAAATATATATATATATGATTTAAAAATTATATACTTCTTATAATGATTAAGAGATATCAAGTAAATTTAAACTGGTTTTAAAATTTCAGCTGGGATCATAGAAATTGGATTACTGGTATCAGTCCCTTTTAAATACTTTGACATAAGCTACTTAACTTTTGTTTAGGGAGGGAACATATAACCTTTAATTGTCCTTAGTTTAAAGAAAGTAGGGTTTTCTAGATTTAAGAGATTAGAAAAATGACTTAGCCTTTTAAAGGAATACGAGCTTTATTGTCGGCCCTTATAAAGCCAACTGCTCAGAAACATTGGTCTATCATACTACTGAAATGATATTAAGACCGTGATTGCTAATTAAGCATTAAAAATATCTTCTTAAAAATAGTATTAAATAAATCCGAGAGGCAAGAACACTTTCTGCCCCCATCCACATTTCCGTAGTAAAACTCCGCCTTAAAGCTCCACCCCTGAAATTCCATCCTGCCTCAGTGAGAAGACATTCCTTTTTGGCTAAATCAGAGGGAGGGGCCTTTGCTGTTTCAAGATGGCGGCCCCAGGGGCGTGGCAAGCCATGTGGCTGACATGGCGGCTTCCAGGTCATGCGGCCCAAAGTGGTGACTGTCTACATTGTTCTTTGCAATTAAATTTACACTGGTTTTTATATTAAAAATTTCAGTTGAGATCATAAAATTAATCCTCTTTTTTAATCAGACCAATAAGCAACATATTTTGAATTCTAATTATTTCAGAAAAAAGGAAAATTTTCTTAAAGATAAATTTTTACTTTTTTAGGCATTTAGCTATCATAATTATACAATTTTTTCCAATTCAATCCGAATCTTAAAACTTTTAGCTGGCAAGTCAAATCTTCAGCATTTCTCAATCAGTAACATTTTTAAGAATAAATTTCAAAAATGCAAGACATAATCAACCAACAGATTTAATTCTGTCCTTTAGATTTTGTACGAAGCACACTTAGATCTTATTTAATTCAGTATTATGTCATTTCAAGATACCTAGGTATAAACTCCAAGGTCTTAAATTTTACAGCAGATTTGGAAAACCACACTTGAGGCTGGCAAGGCAGGCCTGGCCCAGCCTTTGATTTTAAAAGGACCATAATTTTTCCTCTGGGGAAGGCCAACAAACAAGGTTGTAGATACATTGCTTCCTGCCCCTTGCTAGTCGGTGGGAAGTTTCGATATTGGCCTGGGGGAGGAAGGGGGGGGCTGTTTTCCCTGGAAGAACAGGTTTGGCCTAGCCTAGATTAATCAGATGTAAATTGACCACATTCTTTAAGAATTTGCTACAGGCGGGAAGCATCTAGCCCCTTTTATCATTAAAAATGTTTTGGCCAGCCTTTTCAATTAACAAAGGGCCGGTTTTTTACCGGGCTACTTAGATTTTT
This sequence comes from Myotis yumanensis, assembly GCF_028538775.1. NCBI lineage: Eukaryota > Metazoa > Chordata > Mammalia > Chiroptera > Vespertilionidae > Myotis > Myotis yumanensis. The sequence goes on along the minus strand of NW_027223774.1, from coordinate 2,635,395 downwards.
ATAATTAGAGATTTTAATAATTTGAGATTCAAATTCAATTATTTTGAGGCATTTACTGTTAGGTGACCCAGGAAAGCGGCGGCGAGGAAAGCAAAGAGAATCGAGAGAATCAGAAAGAAAAAGGAGAAGTTTATTTGCGTTCTCGGGCGAGACCCACCGGCCCAAAAGGTGGGGCCAGTGAATTTCGCGCCTTCAGGGAGGGAGGGACATCTCTTTATTCAGGTGTTTGGTGAGGGCGGGGGCCTGAACTGAGGAAGTGCCCGCAGCAGGGATCATCACACATTCAACTGAGGGAGTCTCGGCCGCAGGGGGTGGGCGGCACATTCAGGAATGGGTCAGTATCTTGTGCGGGGATCTCTGTGAACTTCAAGGAGAAGCAGGTATCTGTGTCTGGCACGCTGACCCGTGAGAGATTCCAGATCTGTGAGAAATTCCAGAGGAAGTCCATTGTCTCATCCCATGTCCGCATGTATCCGATCCCGGGCTCCCTCCGACCTAACATTTACTTTAGCAAATTTTTGTAACAGAGACAATTTTACTGATTTTCCTTTTAGAGGCCTTAAAGTTAGCTTTGGAACAGGCTTCATTAATATTATTATGGAAAAACACCAATCTTGTTGCTAGAATTTCTACCTTGGGTCAAATTCGCCATTTTTCTTAGGAAATAATCAGTCTTGGGGTTTATTTTGTACATTTGTAAAGAGACTTTTAGCTTAAAACTCTATCTAAATGTCCAAAATCAGACAGTGCGCGCATTAGTTTCAAGCAAGGTTTTCTCTTTACACGTGAACAGAATTCCCAGACGCATTTTTTAAATTTTGTAAAACTTTTTAATTACAAGAAGGAGATTTTAAATTTGAATACTGGGGAGGAGGCGTCCATATAGGATCGTCATGTGTTCCTTTTTCCTTTCCCCTACTCATCCTGCTTTGGGGGAAGTTTTAGCAAATGACTTAGATGGCATATTTGTTCCCAAAGTCATGCTTAATAGAAGAAGACATTTTAAATTTTTTCCTATTTCGCTTTCTAAAGTCATGGCTAGCACCCAAGGTTATCTTAGCCAAAGTTTGGTTGTCATAAGATGTTCTCCAGTAATTTTTAAATAAAACACCAAGTAATCTCATTGTGGGAGAGCTTATATCTCTGCCCTCTCCTGCCATCTCTGAATCTCTCCGAACCAGAGAGAGATTCGGCAGCAGGGTTTCATTTCTTAAAAGTAAAGAAGCCTTTTAAATCTTTCTTTTTAACCCCAAATCCTCGTGCCTTGAGGGACTCCCTGAGTCCTTTAAGAAGCCTTTTGAATCTTTTTAACCCTAAATCCTCGCACCTTGAGGGACTCCCTGAGTCCTGTAAGAAGCCTTTTAAATCTTTCTTTTTAACCCTAAATCTTCACGCCTTGAGGGACTCCCTGAGTCCTTTAAGAAGCCTTTTGAATCTTTTTTGAAAGGGCGAAGGCTACGCCCTCCACCTTCTCCCAGGGTAAGGGCTACGTCCTCCATCTTACCTTGGCCACGTGTTGGGCAAGGAGCTTCTTCACGGAAGTCTAAGACTCTGCTAGCCACACCCAGGAACGGGACATCGACTTGTGCCTGGCCAATCGGCAGAGCACAGTCCTTTCTCCTCCCTTACTCCAACCCCCCCCTATATAACCAGTCTCTGGGAGGGGTTCGGGCTCTCTCTTGGCCACTTGGCGAGCCGATGTGTCGGTGAGTCTGGTGGATGGAGAGCTCAAGTTAACTTGAAATACAGATTCTTATGCTTTTGGATCGGATTGGATGGCTCCCTGATGTGGTTTCTTGGGAATCTTGAAATCTGCGGGATTCCCAAGACCATGTAGAGACTCCCCCAATTCGTAGAATCTGCGTGGCCGCGGTAAGTGTCTGTGTGTTGTGTTTGTCTGTTCTGTGTGCTTTATCTGTTCTGTGTGAGCTCACTTCTGAAATCTGTATCGCCCACATTGACCGTGGACGCACAAGGGGGTCAAAGGCTGGGAGGAGTCAGGGGACGCCTCGATCCTCCATCTGTATCTGTAGGGGTGTAATTTTGCTTCCGAAAAGGCGGAAGGTCTGTAGAAACCCCAATCTGAGACGAGGTGGGTAGTTCCCGCCGGTTTGGCGTAAGCCATCGTCTGTCTCTTCCATGGAAGTGGAAGGCTGTTTTGGGCCCTGTTTGTGCCTGTTTCTCTGTTTTATGTGGACTTACTGGACGGATGTTATGGGACGGACTCAGACTGCTCCTTTGGGTATTGTGATTGATCGGTTCGGGGAGATTGTGGGAGGCTTTGGAGCTCCCTCAGGAGTTGGGAAGTTGTTGAACTCTGAATGAATGTCTGGTGGAAGTGTGTGAATGTAAAGGCAGGGAAGGTGAGCTGGGAATCACTGTGCCTCGGGCCGCAGGAGAGGAAAGATGCGCCTGGATGCGGAGGCTGAAGCCGGTGCGCAGAGGCTGAGGCCAGCGCACTAAGGCTGCTTGCTGCGCAGTAGGGGCGGGCGCCCGGGGGCAGGTGTGCAGGAGTGCGGAGCGAGGTGACCGCAGCCCTCGCCCCGGAGCCCGGCCGTGCCGCAGGCCCGGGTGGCTCGGCTGCGGCCGCGGCCCTGGGGGCTCGGCCTCCGGCCCGGTCGGCGGCGGGCGCTGGGCCGGAGCCGGAGCTCGAGCGGTGCGGCCTGGAAGAGGCCGGAGGCCGGGAGAGGCGGCGGCAGCCCGGGCAGCCCGAGCCCCGCAGCTTGGACCTGCGCTCGGCGCCATGGGCGGCGGCGCGCCTTCGGGGGGCGGCCCTGGGGGCTCGGGCCGGGCGCGGACAAGCTCGTTCGTGGAGCCTGGCGGCGGCAGCGGCCTGGTTGGCCCCAGGCTTGTGGCGAGTGAGTGAAGCCAGGTGGAGCGCGGGGGGGGCGGGGCCGGCGCGTCGCTCATGGGAGGCGGGAGCAGTGAGGCCCCAGTCGGCATCGGGTCGGGGGAAGGTCCCCCGCGGAGCCTGAGGGCGGCTCTGGATGCGAGCCGGCCTCTTCCCATGGAGATCGCCCCAGCTAGAAATGTAAAAGTTTTAAGATGCATCTGGGATTTCTGTGCACGTGTAAAGGGAAAGTACAGAATAAAAACCCAAGACTGTTTTGGCCTTAAAAATGGCAGAGATGAACCCGACAAAGAAATGTTCGGATTGAATTGGGAAAAATTGTGTTATTGTGGTAACTAAATGCCTTTGCTTATTGGTACAGCCACCATTTTGGGCCCCAAGCCTTGACATCCGCCACGTTGGCCGCATGGTTTGCCGCTCCCCTGGGGGCCGCCATCTTGAAACAGCAAAGGCCCCGCCCTCTGATTTACTCAGGGGTGGAGCTTTAAGGCGGAGTTTTATGGGGCTGCAAGCATGCTTGCTTCGAGGATTTATTTTTAAACTAATCTCTTAAATCTAGAAAACCCTCCTTTCCTTAAACTAAGGACAATCAAAGGTTATGTCAAAGTCTTTAAGAGGGACTGATAGCAGTAATCTCTGTAAATTGATCTGTCCTTATTGCTTAAATATGTATCTTTGTTGTTAAATTTAAATGTATTATTAATCTGAGGAATGTTAATTATTTACATGTCACCTAAAAATTAAGGCTAAAAGTTTTAACTGGAAAGCATGGCTTTGGTGTGATGGAAGGAAAGGAATGTTAAATGAATAATAGACCAGTAAGCTGGAACTGGTCACTGGTGGTGGATTGTGAAAAGGGCTGGACACTGCCTAACTTCTCCTTCCTTGGTACCCCTAAAACATCAGAGGGTACTTCTGGCCTTGATTTTCTTGGTTTTGGATTTGTTTGTTTATATGTGATAAAAACCGTTTCTATCTGAATAAGACATAGATCAAGAATCCTGTCCTGGGATGTGGGAAAGGGAAGACCCCTACATCTGTTCCTGTCAGGCCCCCATCAGGGGACTTGGACGGTGTCCCTGTTAACTGCTCAAGAGCCCAAGGCTGTAAAAATACTTGTTCACTGAAAAGGTGTAAGTGTAAATGTTTATTTGATGTTTATAAGCATCTCTGTTGTTTACTGGGAACTTTGATTTGATATGTGATATTCTGTGCTGGGTTGGAATTTTAGAATTCTGGGGTAAACTTAAAAGGTATTTACATTTAAAAGTGGAGCTCACAGTTCCTCAAGGCAAAGATTTAATGGCCCTTCCCCCTGCCTGTGCTGAATTAAATAATACAGGCCAATACAATGGGCCTTGGAATCTGTAAAGATGGGCGGGAATGAAGCTGGTCAAATGTACTGACTTTCTTGCTGCAAGAATTGTCTCTTTCCTTGAGAGGGCTCCAGAGGGCGCACGAGGACATTTGGCCATGCCTCGGCGCCACCCAGGAGACTGGCCCAACCCCAACTCCTCATCAGCACAGACCAGGAGATTAGGTCTACGTCAAAAGGCACCACCTGGAGCCTCGTTGGAAAGATCCCTACACCCAACTCCGTGATGCTGACGACCCCCACCGCTCTCAAGATAGACGGCGTCGCGACCTGGGTCCATCACATCCACGTCTGGTCAGCAGACCCATCCGAGATCTGGAAAAACTTCGTCATCGATCGAGAACAATGCAACCTGCTCAAGCTATGGCGTGCTCGACCTGCCTGATGCTGGTAACATTGAATAGACTTAGATAATGCCTGCGTCTTCATGGACATGGCTCCAAAAAGACAAGGACAATTCATAGGAAGGTCAAGAATAGACTTTAGTATCACATGTTTAGTAGCAGAAGATGTGGCTGCCTAAAGCGGCCATGATGCCTATATTATGTTTCATTGTATTGATGTGTTATATTGACCTTTGATTCTCTTGCAGATTTGAATGTATGTTGGCTGTCCTGGAAGGGTACTATGTGGGGTGAACCCCAAAAAGTAAAAGGTGCCTAGCTGCCAAGAGGGCAGGTGCCCACCTGGGCAGGGAACAGTGCCCATCAGGTTTTGGTCTCTGTTGAGAGACAGCTAACAGTTGGCAGCCTGTGTACTGCTTGCAGGCCTTTGTGACCATGCCCATGTCAGGGATAATCTGAAAAAAGCCTGTTTAGAGTAGAAGGTCTGAGGCATGGTTATGCATAGAAAGAAAGTTTAATGCCAACAATTAAAAGGAATTGGCAAGGAAAGTCAGAAAATCTTAGAGTCAATCAGTATATCTTTCTTCTTATGTAATTCCTCCAAAATTTGGCAATGCTAACATGGCAATACGTTTCTTTGCATAGATTCAATAAGACCGGTTCCTAATAGTGGTTTTATTAACGGAAAACTTTGACTGGAGTATCATGTTTTAAAGAGCCCTATCTGAGCTCTAAAGACTTGAAGCCAGTAAAAATGCCACGAAGAAAGCCTGGTATCCTGCTTGGAAGCCCTGAAGATGGCTGGCGCTGGAGCGTCAGGCCGATGCCCTACCATCACTGGCGGTTGGTAAGAGTAAAATCCTCGCACCTTGAGGGACTCCCTGAGTCCTGTAAGAAGCCTTTTAAATCTTTCTTTTTAACCCTAAATCTTCGCGCCTTGAGGGACTCCCTGAGTCCTTTAAGAAACAGCTCATGAGAACTCAAAGCCTGCCCATGTCTTAGCCTCTTCCACGTAAGCCTCCGGGACGTATAAACCCCGTACCAGGTCAGCCCAGGAGTCGACAAGGAGACGAACCAGCGAGGAAGATGCCAACCGTCACCTCAAAAGAGAGGCCCCTGTTCACGTGTCATAGGTCTAGATGTTGAAATTCTCTGCTGAGACTACTTCAGTCCTGTTTATGCCACAGGTGTGTTTTCCTACGTAAGCAACCGGTTGGTATGATCCGCCAACTCGGACCCCTCGATCAGAGCTCCCCAGATTGAAACATGTTTTCAAGTGCCTTCCTCGGAGCTGCTTTTGCAGCTCGCTCCTCCTACGTAAACAGCCGGTTGGTATAACCCGCCAACTCGGACCCTTGTGAGGCAGGTAACCTGCTAGGACCCTCAGGCACTCACCAGTCGGGAGTCAGGCACCCCATGAGTGCTCACAAGGTGGACGGCCTGCGTTTTTAAGTAGGCAAGGAGTTTTCCCGGAGTAACAGTGACACAAGTTCTTACTGGTTTACTTCTAATTTTGGGTGGACGGTTTAAGCTTTAAAGTAGGCAAAAACACTTACTTCAGAGTCTCAGCTGGAGTCCCCATTTTCTCAGAAAGACCACTAAGACAAGGTGAATGCAGGGTTTTTGGAAGGAGTCAACCACGTGGAACAAACCAAGGGACAAGCCTGAGTGATTTGCAGTTCTCTCCGCCGAAATCGGGTACCTTTCACTCTTCCCCGAAACGACAAGAGAGTGCTCAAAGTGGACTAGAGGCAGGAGACAAGGGGGGAGGCAATGAGGGAAGAGAATGCCTATCCAAAATGAATGCGTTCACTTACCAAAGCAACAGGTCTGACTCGCAGAGCGGGTAAGCAAAGCGGCAACCAGGAAAAAAGCAGGCTGACTCACAGGGCGATCCCAGTGGCGCCAAGGGGACGTCTGGCCGGACAAAAGGTGAACGTTCCTGAGGAGGATTGGAGAGTGGAGATCACGTTGGGCGCCATTTTATGCCCCGACCTGCAGGGCACACATTGTGGGTACTCCACACCAAATCCTGCAAAGGAATGAGAGGATAAGAGACGTGAAGAAATGGAGGCAAGACAAAGTTCTGATCAAGCCTCAATTTTATTCTTACAGCGGGTAGTATTTATGTTGGTGGGCAAAGGGGGGTCCATGGGATAAGCCTCTCATTAGGGATGTAACAAAGGCTCTGGAATGTCACAGCTATGCGCTTATCAGCGGAGATGTAGCAGCTTATCAGCTGAGATGTAGCAGGTTTGTGCTAAGGGTGAGGGTATGTTATCTTTTAACTCCAGGCCAAACCGGGAGTTGGCTTGGAGGAGCCATAAACCTATTATGTTGTAAACTGGAGATGTATATGTGATTTATAATGGCTCCCAACAGCCGCACTTCCTGCACCTAGAGACTGAGAGCAGGATGGGGTATCAGGGGTAGTCAGGCTGAGCGTCACCAACAGGATGACAGGAGATCACACAGGGGACGAGGGAGAGAGTGAAAGGCTCAGAAGGACAGATAGACCAAACAAAGGGACACCTGTTGGCAAAAGTGTGTAAAAAGAGAATCCCTACCCATGTTGGTGAGAATGTGCTTGTTCTCCAGAAAGAGATTTTCAGCCCTTGTGTACCTCAACTACCCAACTTACATTATGGCTCCCTTTCACAGGGTGGGCACTCCTACCGTGTCCCCCAATGCTTCCCAATGCGGTGCCTCACATGGGCTGTCACAGCCGGGAAAGTTATTCAAATGCCGACTGTCTCACTCCTTCCTTTGAAAGAAATAATAAAAAGTGAAGATTTAATGAGGTTACACAGATCTCAGATATCTTGAAATTTAGGGGGAGTCACTCTGCCCCATGGGACACCTGTACATTCCTGAGCAGAGATGGGTGAGGTAAGGGAATCAATTCCATTGGAGGGTAAGGAAATCAGGATGAAGCAGTTGATGTAGAAACACAAAGGTGGGAATGGCACCTAAGTGTTTCTTCTCAAGGGATGCCGAGCGGTACCTGTTGTCAACTTTACCTGAAGAGGAGTGAAGGGACCACAGGCCCTCAATTCAATGAGTGACTCCACATGGCCCCTTGATAGAAGGTAGGGAACATTTTCCCTATGCATTGTGACCTTTTATTGCTTCGCAGGATGTGTTTCTTACTCTTGTGCACAGTGTAGGAGTTTTATAGAGAAAGTGGTTGACTCCATCAAGTCCCCAAACAAATATTGACAAGAAACCGGAACTCGTTTTCCCAGCTGCTACCGGAATTCCTGCCCAACACATTGTAGGGAGGACAGGATGGAGGCAGGTCCTCAGAACCGTGGCTGATTTCTTCTCGAGTCTGAGGAGACTAAATGCCAAGGCAGGTCAGGCAGCCGCAGGACGGACCGAGAAAGACTTACATCCCCCAGATTACAACTGACTTCCCTGCCTTCCTTCTTCGCCCAAGATTGGTCTGTGACGTGCAGGTGGGTGTTTTTGTTTGTTACAGTCATGAACAACGTCATGGTTTCTGCGTTCATATCCTTTATGTTGAGCCTGAGAAAATACCGAGGGAGAACTTTGTTAATCCTCCGTGCTCTAGTTTAGCTTTGTGGCCTCAAGGATCCTTTTCCCCACACGTCATTCTCCGGGCGTTCTTGGGAGTCTTTGATGTGGACTCTGAGGGAAAAGGAGTCTGTTTTCCAGACTAAAAACTCTCATTCTGACAGGAGACAGAGTGGTCTCCATTAAGCATTGGATCACAAGGCAAGAATTCCATTGGAAGAAGAATTTACATTAATACTACCCACTGACACTGTGGAACTCAATAATCAATACTTCACACACACATGTAGCATTACATGGCCACCACAAATGATACGATCAATAATTTCTTGACTACAACATGGAGGGTCATAGTTTTTTTCATTAAAATATGATTACATGCATAGGAGAAATAGTCAATAAGATTATTAATAACTATGTTGATGCCAGGTGGGGACTAGATTTTTCAGGGGGATCACTTGGTGAATTATACAAATGTCTAACCACCATGATGTACAGAAACCCATGTAATCTTGAACTGTAATTGAAAAATAAAAATAGCCCTAACCAGTTTGGCTCAGTGGATAGAACGTCGGCCTTCGGATGAAGGGTCCCGGGTTCGATTCCGGTCAAGGGCATGTACCTGGGTTGCGGGCACATCCCCAGTAGGGAGTGTGCAGGAGGCAGCTGATTGATGTTTCTCTCTCACTGATGTTTCTAACTCTCTATCCCTTTCCCTTCCTCTCTGTAAAAATTCAATAAAATACATTTAAAAAATAAAAAATAAAAATAAAAACTATGTACGTTTACATGATTAGAGAATGGAGGAACACTTACTCCAGCGCCATTTGATTCAGTTTCTTTGAAGCAAGGAGTGGGGTTGGGAGGCACATTCATTTCCTTGTGCCCTCTCTGTATATAAACATTCCAATTAGCAGGTAAGTACTGACAACCTATAACACTTTAAACAAGGCTCATTTATTTAATTCATTGTTTAAAAGTTAAATTTATTGGAGTGACATCTTATATAATAAAAGCCCAGCAACCAAATGGTGGAACAACCAGTCGACCAGTCACTATGACGCACACTGACCACCACGGGGCAGACGCTGAAGGCAGGAACTTTTCCCCTGGTGGTCAGTGTGCTACCACAATGGGAGCGCAGCTCAGCTGGCGTGTCCACAGCTGTTCGGCTGATCAGGATGAGTGGTGCTCCCATTGCAGGGTGATTCCCCACAGGCCACACCCCCACCAGTGCATGAATCCCGTGCACTGGCCCCCTAGTTGGTAACTAAGATCATATGGGTTTCAAGTGTACATTTCTATGATCCATGAGCTGTATGTTGCATTGTGTACCCACCACCCAAAGTCAGATCATCTTCCAAAACCATATATTTCACAACTTTTACCCTTTACAATCCCCACCCCCTTCTCTCTGGTAACCAAAACCCTGTTACTCAACATCCCTGATCATGAAGACAATGCAAATAAAGTAAAAACCACAACAAGTCATCACCTCACACCTGTCAGAAGGGCTATCCTCAATAAATACCCAAACAACAAGGGCTGGTAAGGATGTGGAGAAAAGGCAACCCTTGTGCACTGTTGGTGGGAGTGCAAGCTGGTGTAGCCACTATGGAACACAGTTTGGAAGTTCCTTGAAACATTAAAAATAGAACTACCATATGACCCAGCAAGTCCACTTCTGGGGATATACTTGAAAAAATTAAATTATATCTTGAAGAGCTATCTTACACCCACATGTTCATTGCAGCATTATTTACAATTTCCGAGACATGGAAACTGGCTAAGTAATGAGGACTATAGTGGATTCGACAATACATATTGTAGACTTGAAATTTGCTAAGAGAAACCCTCGCCCTTTGAATCAGCATGGATGGGCCTGGAGAGAATTATGCTAAATGAAATAAGCCAAGCAGAGAAACACAAATCCCATATGATGTCACTTATATGTGGAATGTAATGAACTGAATAAAATGACAAAATAGAAACAGAGGCATGGATACATGGAACAGGCTGACAGGTCTCAGAGGGGAAGGAAGAGGGGGGACTGGAGAAAGAAAGTGAGCCAGAGAATATATACGATCATAGCCCATGGTCATAGACAATAGTGTGGTGATGGGCAGAGGGGATGGGGGCTGCAGGCTGGAAGGAGATGGGTAAAGATAGGGAAAATAGGGACATCTGTAATAGTGTCAATAATGATAATGAAGTAAAAAAAATTGCTAAGAGTAGATCTTAAAAGTTCTCAAACCCACACCAGTGGTGACTACAAGTGATGAGATGGATATGTTAACTACTTGTATCGTGGTCGTCAATTCACAATACATACATATGTGAACTCATTACACAATGTGACATGTCCATGACACCCCAGTAAATCGTTGGGGGTGGGTGGGGGCAGGGGGAAATAATATGGAACCAACAAAAACACAAACCAAAGAAAAAACAAGGCAAGTAGGAAGACCATGCAAGATATTGTCAGAAGTCCGTAAACGTGTGGACACAATGTTTATAGATATGGTGGTTGGCAACCTCCAAGATGGTTCTCAATGGTCTTCATGCCCTTGAGTGGAGGAGGCACCTGTGATTGGCTCCGAACCAATAGGCAAAAATGAGGCGATGCCATTCCCTCATACAAGAGTAGGTAAGAGTTACTCTTGCCTGGCTAACACTCTACTGCCTTGCGGAATTTTAAATTGCTCTTTCTCAATTCTTACTAAAGGATATTGATTTGAGAGAGAGGAAGGGAGGGAGAGAGAGAGAGAAACATTGATCTCCTATAGGAGAAATTTTGCCTCCTATAGGTGCCCGGACCAGAGACTGAACCCACAGCCTAGGCAAGTGCCCAGAGTGCAGATCAAACCCATAACCTTTTCATGTACGGGATGATGCTCCAGCCAACTGAGTCACCCGTCAGCGTCCAAGGGTTACTTTTTACTCACATTGACTGGGTTCTAGCTCTAAGGATTCTACATATATATTTTCTAATATATTTTTGTTGATTTCAGAGAGAAAGGGGGAAGAGAGTGGTAGAAACATCAACGATGAGAGAGAATCATTGATCACCTGCCTCCTGCACACCCGCTCCTGAGGATTGAGCTCGCAACCCAGGCATGTGCCCTTGACCGGAATCGAACCTGGGACCTTCACTTTGCAGGCCAATGCTCTATCCACTGACTCAAACCAGTTAGGGCTACATATATTTTCAATATTCCAAGAGAGAAGACCGTTCTGCTCATTTTCTAGGTATCTGACGCTGGCCACAGCATCTGCCATCACCTGTACTCCCTGGACCATCTCATCACAGGATTGTCCCAAGGAGGACAGAGCCCCACTCACCCGACTGACTGGAGGACACAATCTGGGTGTCCCAAGCTCTGCAGAAGTTGCACAATTCCTTCGTCACCCAAGTTATTTCCAAGCAGATTGATTTTTCTCAGAGTTTTGCTGCTGATAAGGACGGAGGCGAGGGATGCGCAGCAGGCACTGGTTAACATGCACTCTTCCAGCCTGTGAGGAGAGATACACAGGGGAGTTGGGGCCAGTCCCTGGGGAGCCAAGGTGGCCCAAGCACATGGGTATGGACTAGTGCCCCGAACACTTCCCTCCCAAGTTGTGCACTAGAGAATGTGTCCATAGAGTGTCATTCCGAAAAATAGACCAATACATCCGAGTTTCCACTTCCCATTTCCAGTTGTACTTATCCCTTCAGCCCTTCCAAAGTCTATGCAGGAGATCCCTCCCACCCAGGGGCCTACCCGATGTTCTCCAACTCGCAGTTGGGATGTTTCATAGCACCACACATCAGCTCCGTTCCCGCATCCCCAACGTTATTGCTCCCAAGCTCCAGGCTCTTCAGGTTGGGTTTATTTTGCAGAGCACAGACCATGTATTCACAGGCCTTAGCTGTGAAAAAGCAGCCGGATATTCTGCAGAGAGAGAGAGATATGAGCTGGAATCATGACTGCCCATCTCAAAGGGTCTCAGAGCATGAAGTGATAGGGTCCTTGAACCTCCCTCATGATGTCCATGAAGAAGGGACTCCATGGAGATGAGTAATGGATCCTAGAAATCCCAGAACACTCATTCTAAAGAATATATGCACCCCTGTGTGCATGGCAGCCTCATGTACCATAGCCAAGATCTGAAACAGCCCAAGTGCCCCTCCGTAGAGGAGGGGAGAAAAAAGCTCTAATACATTTACACAATGGAATACGACTTGGTCACAAAAAGAAGGAAATTTTACCTTTTGGTACAGCATGGATGGACCTGGAGATTGTGATGCTCAGTGAAATAAGCCAGTAGGAGAAAGACAAGTACCATGTGATCTCACTTACATGTGGAACAAAATAAAAAGCAAAATGGAGACAGGCATCGATTCATGGAACAGACTGACAGCTGTCAGAGGGGAGAAGCAGGGGTCGGGGGTGGGACTGCATAAAAGGTGAATGGCTTAGCCAAAGCAAATACATGCATAACCCATGGACACAGACAGGAGTGTGGCAATGGCCAAAGGGAGAAGGGGCGGGAGCTGGGTGGAGGTGTGCAAAGAAGGTGGGGGGATGGGGACATCTAGAATGTGAAAGGCAACCAGTCACATCTTTCCCACACTGGTGCCTCTCTCTCTCTCTCCTTCCCTCTCTTCCACTCTCTTTAAAAATCAATGGGGTCCTAACCAGTTTGGCTCAGTGGATAGTGCATAGGCCTGTGGGTTGAAGGGTCCCAGGTTTGATTCTGCTCAAGGGCATGTACCTTGCTTGCAGGCACATCCCCAGTGGAAGATGTGCAGGAGGCAGCTGGTGGATGTTTCTCTCTCATTGATGTTTCTAATTCTCTATCCCTCTCCCTTCCTCTCTGTAAAAAATCAATAAAATATATATTTTTAAAAAATCAACGGGAAAAATGTTCTCTGGTGAGAATTAACAAAAAACAAACAAACGAAAACAGCCAACAGCATTGAGAAGGTCTGAATGTATTGCTTTTAGAATGAAGAGAATTATACCCCCTGGTTCATCATCCCACTCAAAGTCAGTACATTCTTTCAATAGCTTAGATGCTCCTTTGTCATCTGCCGCCCGCGTTCACCTCCTCACGTCACCTCCTGCCGCAATGGTGCTCCCTGTCTCACCACGTGTTCTCCTTCTTATTGTACCTGGAACAGAGCAGCCTGCTCCCACATTAACCAGTTACACTGAATGTTTACTTGTCTGGAAGGCGCCCTCTGTTGATCTGGATGACTCCCTCTCTTACCTCCTCCAAGCCTTGGGTTAAATGTGGCCTTGACCAGGAAGCCTGAGAAGACTGAGAGGCTTCTGATGGCCACGCCCCACATGAGCACTCATAACCACGTATCCTGGTACACTTACAGAACCAAGACAATAGTCCGCAGCAGGTTTTACTGTCGGAGGTAGGAGTCGGCAATTTTTTCCTGGGAAGGGCCCAATAATGTTCTTTTGTTGTTGTTGATCTTCACCTGAAGAAATTCTTTCCCGTTGATGTTTGGACATAGTGGAAGGAAGAGTGGAAGGGAGAGTGGAGAGAGTGAGAGAGACATTGATGTAAGAGAGACACATCGATTGGTTTCCTCCTGCACATGCCCGCTTAGGACCAGCAATGGAACTTGCAACTCAGGCACCTGCCCTTGACCAGGAATTGAAACGGGCCCATTGGGGTTGGAGCTGATGCTCTAATCACTGACCCACACCAGCCAGGGCCTATATGTTATTCTTTATGGTTCACACAGTCTCTGTCACAATAACTCAACTTGGCCACAATATACGGTTAGCTCAGGTCTTGTTTATCTCCCGAGAGTGAAAGCGAAATCCATTAGGATGGGACATTTGCTTTGTTCTCGGCTGTATCCCAACCAGCTCGAAGACTGTTTGACAACAGGACACGGTGGCCTGTGAGCTCCTGAACTCAAGCTCTTCATGGACTTGTAGTTTTATCTGCAATTTCTTTCTGCTTTGGAGCGGTCATTTGAAACCATGGTTCCATCTAATGCGGTGTAACCAGCACACGTTGCGTAAATAGTTGCTGGGTACTTAGATGTTGAAGCAGATCCTGGGAAACCCTAGGTTTCTTTATTGAAATTTAAAATTTTTTTAAATTTATTGATGAGAGAGAGAGAGAAAGAGAGAGAGAGAGAGAGAGAGAGAGTGAGAGAAAGGGGGAGAGAGAGAGAGAGAGAGAGAGAGAGAGAGAAAGGGGGAGAGAGAGAGAGAGAGAGAGAGAGAGAGAGAGAGAAAGGGAGAGAGAAAGAAACAGCGATTTGTTGTTCCACTCACATAAGCATCCATTGATTGATTCTTGTATGTGCCTTGACTCGGGATCAAACCACAAACCTTGGAGCATCGGGACAATGCTCTAAGGCAGCGGTCACCAACCTTTTGGACCTCACGGACCACCAGTGTTCCGTGGGACACAGGCTTGCAACTGTTGCTCTACAGAACGAAGTGCCCCGGCCAAGCCCACAATTTATTTAACAGTTACAGAGCATCAGAGACTTACCACCCACTGGTGCTATTTTAGGATAAAGATAATACACATCTGCCGAACCGGTTTGGCTCAGTGGATAGAGCGTCAGCCTGCGGACTCAAGGGTCCCAGGCTCCATTCCGGTCAAGGGCATGTACCTGGGTTGCGGGCACATCCCTACTGGGGGCTGTGCAGGAGGCAGCTGATCGATCTCTCTCATTGATGTTTCTAACTCTCTATCCCTCTCCCTTCTTCTCTGTAAAAATTCAATAAAAATATATTTAAAAAAAAAGATAATACACATCTGTACTTTCACACTTAGAGGCACAGAAGGTGTGATGAACAAGACGGTGTTTTATCGGCCCTGTGAGAGCTCAGAGAAGAGGCGCCGACACAGGTCAGTGTGGCACTAGAAGGAACGGGAAGTTAGAGTCCAGGGGAGTTTTACATCTTACTTCTTAAACCTTATTTTTATTGTTGACATATTACACATGTCCCCATCACTTCCCCGCCCCCAGCACCCGCTTAGCCCGCTACCATGTGGCCCCTGCCCCCCCCTTACCACACTGTTGCCTGTGCCCATGGGCTATGCATGCATATTCTTTGGTTAATCTCTTCACCTTCTCCATCCGGCCCTCCAACACCTCCCCTCTGACAGCTGTCAGTCTGTTCCACCATCCAGGCCGCTCTTTCTATTTTGTTGGTCAGTTACTGTGTTCATTAGATTCCACGTGTCAGTGAGATCACACGGCATTTGTCTCTCGCTGACTGGCTTATCTCACTTAGCATAATACTCTCCCGGTCCATCCATGCTGGCACCAGAGGGAAGAGATCCTTGTCTTTTATGGCCAGTACTAGCCATGGTGAGGGCTGACAGGGGAGGGCTCAGCACCCCTAGCAGAGGACAGCCACTACAGCCCAGGGGCCACAGCCAGCCACCGTCCTGCTCATGAGATGTAGTGTGATTGGAACACAGCACAGCCACCATGTATGTCTCACCCAGGCTGCTCTGTGGGCACAACGGCTGGGGCAGGAGTTGGTACCTTGAACACATGGCGCACAGAGTCTGAGGCATTCACTATCTGACCCACAGATAGTCTCCATCCAGGCTCTGCCATTGGCCATGGCAGGTCACCTGACTTTGCAGAGCCCTGTTGTCCTCATCTGTGATGAGGGGACAGGATTTCTCCTGTGTGGATTGGGAAATGCACCCTCAGGAAATGTTAAGTCAGTCTCCACCCCCGCCAGCTATCTGGAGAAGTGGCCGGCGCACAACCTCCCATCTCAGAGTCACATCCTCTCCACCCTACTCTCCCGGAAAAAAAAAAAAAAAAGAGATTTATTTTAAAAAAATAAATGAAAAGAAAAAAATGTGCAAAGGACCTCAGTAGACGCTTCTGAAAGAGGACGTGCCTATGGCCCAAAGATATGACGATGCTCAACATCACTGGTCAGCAGCTCTTTGCAGGCTCTCGGGTTTGGCTAGAAGAACAAGGGACTCATAAATGACATGGGGTGGGGAGCTCTGCTTGCTCTCACTCAGCGTCCACGTGGGATGCGGACGGAGGTTCCCCCACTCGCCCAGGCCTCGGACTCCCAGACACCAACAGCATTTCCCACAATTCAACTCAGTGCCAATGCCCACTACCAGCCCATGGCCCCCTGAGGCTGTGCCTGAGGGACCCTTGTTACTCACTCATAGAAATATCCACAGCTTTGCTGGGCCGCTTCCATGTTCTGGGTGAAGTGGAGCTCAGAGCACCAGCCTGATGCTCCTTCTGGGAGACAGTGGGCAGAGAGCGCCCCCTGCAGGAGGAGGGGCGGGGCCCAGGCCTGGCGCTCAGGTCTCAGCCACAGGGAGGAGTCTGGAGCAGAGCAGCTCAGTGTTGGGGGTTCCCCTTCTCCCTGGGGTTTCCTTTCTCCATTTCAAATTCCCTGTTGACTCCCCCTTCCCGGATACTCATGACGATGCCTCACTGCTCACTCCCATTGGGTGTCTGGTTTCAAGAGAAGCCAATCCGCCTTCCATGATATAACCTCTCCGCGGACCCGCCTGGACTCAGATGGTCCCAGGACACCAAGGATGCCGGCCATGAGGTCCCCCACCCTCCTCCTGCTGCTCTCGGGGGCGCTGGTCCTAACCTCCAGCTGGGCCGGTGAGTGTGTGTGTGGGGTGGGGGGGCGCGGCTGTGCGGGGAGGAGCGAGGGGACCCGGAGGGGGCGCGGGGCCCGGCAAGGCCCTTGTCCAGCCCTGACCCAGCCCTCCGTCCGCCCCCCAGGCCCCCACTCCCTAAGAAATTTCTACACCAGTGTGTCCCGGCCCGGCCGCGGGGAGCCCCGGTATTTTGAAGTCGGCTACGTGGACGACACGCAGTTCGTGCGGTTCGGCAGCGACGCCCTGAATCAGAGGGTGGAGCTGCGGGCGCCCTGGATGCAGCAGCCCTGGGTGGAGCAGGAGGACCTCGGGTATTGGGAGGAGGAGGCGCTGTGGGCCAAGGTCAACGAGCAGGTTTTCAGAGAGAACCTGCAGATCGCCCTGAACTACTACAACCAGAGCAAGGACGGTGAGCCGCGCAGGGCCACTCACGACCCCCCTCCCCACGGACGGGCCAGGGTCGCCCCGAGGGTCCAGGTCCGAGCGTCACCCCGAGGCGGCAGGACCCTCCCGGCCCCCACGCGGGAGGAGGCCCCGGGGAATTTGACCCGATTTCACTGTCAGTTTAGAGTAAGTCCAGGCTGGGTGGGCGGTGCTGAGCTGACCTCGGGGCGGGGTCAGGGTCTCACACCTACCAGTGCATGAGAGGCTGCCACATGAGACCCTACAGGCGCCTCCTCCGCGGGTACAGTCAGTGCGCCTAGGATGGCGCCGACTACATCTCCCTGAACGAGGACCTGACCTCCTGGACCGCTGCCGACATGGCGGCTCAGATCACCAAGCGCAAGTGGGAGGCGGCCTATGTGGCACAGTGTGTGAGGAGCTACCTGGAGGGCCTGTGTGTGAAGTGGCTCCACATTCACCTGGAAAAAGGGAAGGAGACCCTGCAGCGCGCAGGTACCAGGGGCCCTGGGGCCGCCCCCTCTCCCCGGGGCTGGGGCTCCTACAAGGAGACAGGACAGGGGGTCAGTGTCAGACACCGCTCCTTGGGGTCAGGGAGGGAGCCCCCTGGATGTCCAGGTCAGGTACCCGAGGGTCTCCCCTCCTCTCAGGGACAGTTAGGGGTGAGGGTCTCCTGGGGTGCAGGGAGACCCCCACTGAAATAGCCCATCAGCAGTTCCCATGGGCCCTGCAGGGGCTCTAGGACCCACGGGGACCTTCTCTCTCAGGCCTTGTGCACTGCCCACACCCACTGTGTCTGAGGCCTCACCCCAGCTTTTCTGAGTCACATGGCCTCCACTCAGGTCAGGACCAAAAATCCCCTTTCTCCCCTCAGAGACCTGCCTCCTGCCCTGGGCTGTGTCTCTGATTCTAGAACTTTCTAAAGACTAGGAGGTCCTCCAGGAGCCTCTGTGCAGGCTGGTGTGTGGGTTGTGTACTCCCTCCCCAACCCTAGGAGTCTGTCCATTCTCACAATGGTCACATGGGCGCTGCTGGAGTGTCCCATGGCGGATGCAAAGTTCCTGCATTTTCTCCCCTCCCCTCAGACTCCCCAAAGGTTCACGTGACCCACCACCCCATCTCTGCCCGTGAGGTCACCTTGAGGTGCTGGGCGCTGGGCTTCTACCCTGCGGACATCAGCCTGACCTGGTAGCGTGACGGGGAGGACCAGACCCAGGACATGGAGCTGGTGGAGACCAGGCCTGCGGGGGACGGCATCTTCCAGAAGTGGGTGGCTGTGGGGGTGCCCCCTGGAGAGGAGCAGAGATACACATGCCATGTGCAGCACGAGGGGCTGTCCGAGCCCCTGACCCTGAGATGGGGTGAGGAGGGGCTATGGGCACAGAGCCTCCTCAGGGAGGCAAGGCCCTGGGGGATCTCAGTGGGGTTGAGGCTGAGGCCTGGGGTCAGGGCCCTCACCCTCCCTTCCCTTCTTCTCCCAGAACCGCCTTCTCACACCTTCATCTTCATCATCATGGGTATCGCAGGGGGCCTGGTTCTGCTGGGAGCCTTGGCTGGAGCTGTGATGTGGGGGAGGAGGCGCTCAGGTGGGCAGGGGTTGGGTTTGAGTGTCTGTCCCACTGGGGGTTCAAGCCCAGGTAGACGTGTGTCCCATCTCATTCATGGAAAGCACCATCCTCACCCGTGTGATGGCCAGTGTGGGGCTCTGTGCTCACACTTACTCTTAGTGAGGACTGTGGGAAAATGAGGGACCTACTTATCACGTGATGATGCTGGTGGTGGGGACCCCGTTCCCAGCAGCCCCAGGTCAGAGGGCAGGTCCCTGCTGAGCACAGACCGCCAGGAGGGTTGTGGGTCCAGTCCCCGCACATGCACTTCCCTCAGGTTTCCTGGTCCTGCCTTGGGTCTATACACAGGGTTCTGGAAACTTCTCAGGGGCCCAGGACTAGGGCTTCCTTTAGGACCTCATGGCCCTGCCTCCTCCCTGGTCTCTCAAGGGATGTTTTCTTCCTGCAGGTGGAAGTGGACGGAGCTACACTCAGGCTGCCAGTGAGTATGGAGGTGTGACCCCTGAGTCGCTGTGACAGTGCAGACGGGAGCCCCTGGGGGACCCCCCCCCCCATAGTTCCTCCTTAGCCTCCTACCCTGGGGCTCTGACTCAGTCCTGGTGTGTCTCCCCGCCCCCCCCCCCCCCAGGCAGTGACAGCGGCCAGGGCTCTGATGTGTCTCTCTCGGCTTCTAAAGGTGTGACCCTGCTTTCGAGAGGGGTGGGCAGAGGGGAGGACTGGGTGGTGGGGAGTCTGTGGGACACTGTGAGCATGAAGTGGACTCTGAGAATGTCACCAGTTACAGCCACTGACCTGAATGTGTTCATGATGCTTGTCCTCCACAGCGTGAGGCAGCTGCCTTGTGGGGACTGAGTGATGGAAGATGTGTTCACGCTCCCACTTCCTGACTTAAGAACCTCTGATTGGGGGGCTGGGCCATCCCTGCTCCCCACACTTTCCTGTCAGAGGAGGCAGGCTGGGTCCTCTCCATCCCTGCCTTTACTCCCTGGGGAGCTGAGCTGCAACTTCCTGCTCCATATTGAAATGAGTTTCTGGATGTGACCTTGTTTGTTCATTACTTTCCAGGAATGGTGTGGGATTAATTAAAGGGGAAGATCCTAAACTCTGAGAGGAAATAAATTGAAGCACCAAGAGCTTTCCAGAACCGTGTGTTTTCTGTGGTTGTCCCAGGTGGGACTGGAGGGGCTGTGAGGACAGAGAGTGGTCGGGTCTGTGCCCAGGTGGTGCTCAGTGCATCGTGGGCTTTGATGTGGCCACTCCTCAGCCGGGTCACCTCTCTGCTCCTCTTGACCTTGTCCCTCAGTGTTCCCTGTCCCACCAGGACCTGTGGTCACAGGGACACACATCCCCCAGGCCTTGTCACGTGTCCTAATGCAGGGCATCTCCAGGACCATGGACAGCGAGGTCTTCCTGGGGCAGGTCAGCAGGGGCTCAGCCCTGGGTCTGGCCCTCAGACCTCATCTTCTGGGTGTTGTTTACTTGTTTTTTTTTGTTTGTTTGTTTTTTTTGTTTTTTTTTTGATATTATGTGTCTTATTGCTTTTGTGTGTGAATCTTGGTCTCATTCTCTGGGTGTCCCCGTCTGACACAGGGTACATGTTGCCCGTCATTGTCCCACAGGCCCAGGTCCCTGCACATAGGACCCCGCCTGTGGGGAGATGGATTTCAGGCTCCTACTGCTCTTGCCTCCTTCTCGGGTCTCATGTTCTTTCCCTGAACTTTTGGGGAACCAGGTTGTGGAGTTAGCACAGAGGAGGGTCCCCTCATTCCTCCTCTGAGATCAGGTCCTGCTGGGACTGTGCTCTGCCCGCTGCCCCCTCTCCAGCCTCCAGTGGACCCCCAGGATGTGGGGAGAGAGGCAGCTGCAGGTTTAGGGGAGCAGCCCTGGGGGCAGTGCAGGTGCAGTGACGTCCCCGGAGGCACCCGGAGGTGCAGCCGCCCCAGGACAGCTGTGCTGGGGACACAGCCATGAGGACATTGTGTCCAGCACGGGGAGGGGCTCCCCCTGCAGGAGAGGCTGGTTGAGTGACAGATGTGAGCGCTGGGGTTGACTCTGGGGCCTCACTGAGGGGGATGGGAGATCTGCTAGCCCGTGGGCAGGCGTGTGGGGCACAGAGTGTGTAAGAGCCAGTGAACAGGAAGGGGTAGGGTGAGAGAGGGAAGGGTTCTGGGAAACACCACGGGAAGGGGACCCAGGTGTGGGCTGTGGGTCAGGGCAGGCGGCTGTTGACCGGGTGGTCAGTGTGGGGCTCGCTGGGAGGTGACCTTGAGGAGAGATTGGGGGTCATGGCCCAGGAGGCCGCCTGGAGGAAGGTCTGTGCAGGCGGGAACCTGCAGTGGGCATGCCCTGGGGCAGGAGGGGTCTGGTCTCTGGGAGGAGCAGGAGGTTGGTGGAAGATGGGGCAGAGAGAGATGGAGCTGAGACAGAGGGGGGCGGACCACCTGGGCGGGGGCTGTATTGAGGGAGGGGGTGGAGGGCGGGGGCTGTGCTGAGGGAGGGGGTGGAGGGTGGGGGTTGTGCTGAGGGAGGTGGATCCCAGGACAGTTTGGAGCAGGAGAGGGACTTGGGGTGACGCCCCCTGAAAGGGCCCCTGTGGCTTTTGTGCTGAGGGCAGACCTGGGGGCGAGGGGGGCAGCTGAGGAAAGGGAGGGCCTGCGGGGTGCTGGCGGAAGATCCCTCCTCGGGGTGAGCGGTGGGAATAGTGGGCCGGTGGGATTCTGGAACCTTCTGAGGAGGACTGGACAGCATTCCTCATGGATCCATCCGGGTCTGGGAGAGAGCGGGCACTGTCACCAGAAATGTCATTGGGTGGAAGGAGGAGGATAGAATTGCAGTCAGAGGAGATGGGGAGGCGCAGGGAGCAGCATACATGGGGGGAGGGCGTCACAGACGTTGGTTGTAGGAGATGTTGGGGGGAGGTGTCTGCTGGAAACCAGGAGCCGGGTGACTGGCAGGTGGACATGAGCCTGGAGGACAGAGAGGTGTCGCTGGAGAAACAGACTTGGGCGGCGACGCACAGAAAGGACATCTCGGGCCTTAAACACAGACGCGGCCCCCCAGGGAGTGAGGCTGCAGGAGAAAAGGTGGATGGACCACCAGGACCCGCGGAGCGCCCCATCCCGCCCCCCCCAGACCCGCGCCCGCTCTGCAGTCCTGTCCCTGTGTCCCGAGGCCCCACTCTCCGGGGCGCAGGAGGCCTGGTGATGCGCTGAGACTCCGGGGTCCGGGCCGAGGGGGGGCGTCGGGTCCACAGCGAGGCTGGGGCCGAGGCCGCGGGTCTGGGTCCCATGTGGAGCAGCAGGAACCCGCGCAGGACATCCCAGGCCGCGGGCGCCTCCCTGCGGGGACGGCTGCAGGAGACCCTGGTCTGGCGCCCAGTTCCCTGAGCTGGGCGGGGCGGGGCTGAGGGTGAGGAGCCCACAAGGGGTGCGGGGCTCAGCCAGTCGGGGAGCCGCTGAGGTCAGCACAGCGCCCGCGGGGACGGGCCTCCCCCACAGGGAAAGGGTGTGTGTGTTTTTCCCCAGAAAGCAAAGGGGGGCCTTGTGGTCACTGATGGGCGTGAGGCTGGGAGGGGCCTGTCGGTGTCCCTGCCCCGGGGGCGTCAGAGGGAGACTCGGGGAGCGGGTCCGGGTCAGCATGTCTCTAACCTGCTCTCAGGAAACGCACAGATGTGCCCCCTGTTGGGGACCATGGACCCCACTTCTCCTGCCTCACACACAGCCCTGCGCCCCATGGGCTCTGACAGGACCGGGGCTCTGACAGGACCGGTATGCGGTCGCCTGAGGGGGGAGCCTCAGTTCGGGTCCTGATGCACGAATGTTGGGGGGCGTGGGCTTCCCTCTTGGATGGAGAGACGTGGTCCCTGCCGCCCACCAGACTCTTCCCACGTGGGATCCTCGTGTGGGAAGACCTGCCCTTCTGACCAGCGCGGCCACACTAGTGAGGGCTCCCCACCCAGCTCATGATCTGCTGGATGAACTCAGGGCCCTCAGGGAAGCGCTGGGCTCACTCTCACCCTTTATCACATGGACCCGTGTGAGCAGGGAGATGAAGGGGGACAGGGGGTCAAGGTGGGGGAGGGCCCCCAGTGCAGGGGCCTCTGTCTTGGGGAGTCGGCGTGTGTCACCCTGTCCCCTCCAGCATGTGGGTGTGGCCACTGCTGCAGAAGCCCTCTGAGCCCCATGGTTAAGGGCTTTTTATAAAATCTTCACGACAGGTCAGGCTGAGGCCACACAGCCAGGGGGAGCCCAGTCCAGGGGGGCCACAGGGCCACCGCCCCCCCACCCCCCGCCGAGTGTTCCCTGGCGTTGGCCCTGGCCTATGGGGGTGGGGGGTAGGGGTGGACGGCTGTCTCCGCTGCCCCAGGTCCCGACACTGTTCCTGCCACTCTCGCCCCTGCCCAGTGCTCTCCGCCAGCCCCAGCCTCTCAGGTTCACCTGGTTGGAGTCAGAGCCTGGTATGCGGTCGCCTGAGGGGGGAGCCTCAATTCGGGTCCTGATGCACGAAAGTTGGGGGGACGTGGGCTTCCCTCTGGATGAAGGGACGTGGTCCCTGCCGCCCACCAGACTCTTCCCGCGTGGATTCTCCTCGTGTGGGAAGAGCGGCAGGTGGGCTGAGAGGCGGGAAGAAGGGCCGGTTCCAATTCTGGGACAAAGAGCTGAGGCGGGGTCTTCTGAGTGCACAGGGGGCAGGAGGTTGGGCTGGAGAACAAGTGACGGTGAGTGACAGGCAGGAGGGCGGGTCTCTCACTGAGTCTGTGCGATGGGAGGGGTGTCCCTCGCTCACCCAGGCTCTGCTTCTCCAACTCCATCTGTGTCCCCGCCATTCAGCTCTGTTCCCACGGGACCCCCGGGAGTGAGCATCGCCCCCAGGGCAGGGCTCTGTCCCACAGGACCCCGCTCACCCCTCACCCCGGGCTCAGGCTCCCCTCCCCAGGTGACCTGCCCTTCTGACCAGCGCGGCCACACTAGTGAGGGCTCCCCAGCCAGCTCATGATCTGCTGGATGAACTCAGGGCCCTCTGGGAAACGCTGGCTCACTCTCACCCTTTATCACATGGACCCGAGTGAGCAGGGAGATGAAGGGGACAGGGGGTCAAGGTGGGGAAGGAGCCCCAGTGCAGGGGCCTCTGTCTCGGGGAGTCGGCATGTGTCACCCCATGCCCACCAGCATGTGGGTGTGGCCACTGCTGCAGAAGCTCTCTGAGCCCCATGGTAAAGGGCTTTTTATAAAATCTTCACTACGTGGACATCATTGATTGGATCGTGGGCCATTGGTGATGGAACTTGAACTCCAGCCCCTGTCCCCACTGGTTGGGCCCTGAGGCCGAGAGTTCCAGCCCCCAGATCAGCTTGGTCTTTCTGGGGACCAACCCCCACCCTGAAGCCTCCAGTTCCTCAGCCAAGAGCCACCTCATTAGCATCCCACAGGCACCTGTCACTCAGGAGAAGCCCAGGGTTTCAGGAGCTCAGGGCCAGGCGCCAGGGGCAGAGACCCGACCCTGCGTCTTATCTCAGGGCAGAAATCAGGAGAGGAGTGTGGTTCCAGGAGGGGACATGGAACTGGGGTGGGTCGTCCCATCGGGCAGGACAGGCGCTGACCCACCTGTGTCTGAGCCGCTTCTGCTGGCTCTGCTGGGTGGGGGGAGAGGGGGATGTGCTGGGGGGTGTCCCAGGGCGGGATTCCCGCCAATGCTGCGCTTCCTGCACCTCTCTGTGTCCTAGAGTCCCCGACAGTGAGGGACTTGAGCACAGGGTTCCCTTTGGGATCTGAGCCAAGCCTGGGGTGACGGGGCCAGTGAGCAGCTTAGCTATGTGAGGGAGGTGTAGGCTTCGGTGTGGGTGCAATTAAACAATTGATGAAATTGATGAGCAGACGTTGGGTTATAACTTCAAAATTCTGACATAAAATAACATCCGTTCACACACACACACACACACACACACACACACACTCACACACACAGATATTCATTGAGGATCTTAGTCTGTGGGGTCAGGCCTTATATGAGGACGATGTGTGTTTCCTCCTGAAATCCTGCAGGGGGTGCCCTTGTCTCGGCATCTCTGGGAGGTTGGGGCTCTTTTCTCTCTGTGTGTCTCCAGTACTGTGAGTGTGAGCGCTGCTTTGTGTACATGAGGCAGGAAAGGGAGAGAGAGAAATCCCTAGAGAGACTATGTCCATTGGCCAAGTCTCAGAAGCAGTTTGCCTGGCGCAGCATGCCGGGTCTGTTCTTCCCATTGGACATTGTAATGTTTTATCCTCTCATCCCAGGTCGCCACAGATGATCCAACCAGGAAACCAGTCACATCTACCATCACCCTGGCTTCTGCTCCTCCTATGAACTCTGTGTGAGGACTCACATGTCCCAGCCGTGTGAGCACAGTGAGCATGAAGAGCACATGGTGGTCACAGCACCCCTGACCTCTGCTCTGTATTCACGTCCACTTTCCTCTCCTCCAGGAGGAAGAAAAGGCACAGAGTGGGAAGCGACATCCCCAGGCGGCACTGAGCTCACTCCTCAGTGACCTTGCACCAGGTCAGAGCTGTGTGGTCCAGAGGCCGGAGCTCCCAACCCCCTGCCCCTCCCTGACCCCCTGTCACCATCCTGTGTCACAGATGAGGGAACGGGGTCCTGAGAACTCAATGCCGAGGGTGCCAGTGTCCTGAGCCAGCGAGGGGGGAGGTGAGAGGAGGAACAGAGCTGGAGGTGCAGGAGCTGAGGGTGATGGGGATTCACTGTCCCCTTCCTGTGCCACCTGCACTGCAGTTTCATAACCTGCAGTGAGTTCATGTGCGTGAGGGGGTAGCCTCTTTCTCATGGAATCCCCTGTTTCCTTTTTTTTTTTTTTTTTTTTTTTAGAAAATGGACCAGCAGAGATTTAATTGATGTATAAACACAGGCTTGTTACAGAGACGGTGCGACACATACGCTAGTCCCACAGGATCAGCCACAGAACAACACGGACCGTTTTCTGTGTGGCAGACGGAGCCGAGCCTGCGGGTGGATAAAAGCATCGGGTCTTCTTTCTTATTCCGGGACTAAGAAGTTCGTGGCGGGAGGGTGGAGAGTTGGTCAACCCCTGCATAGAGGCCAGGGCAGCCCCACAGCTTTCCCGGCAAGAAGAAGGGCGTGTTCTTTTCTTTACAACGAGACAGATGTCAGAGACGTGTCTGGGGACCCCGGGGCCACTGTGAGAGGGGTGCAGGGGGCTGTGCAGATCGGCAGTGGCTCCTGGGGCACAAGACCCCTCCCTCTAAGGCCCCGCTCCGGCCCAGCCCCCACCTCCTTAGACCGAGTCTCCCGGCTGAGCAGGGTGGGCACAGCAGGAAACAGCTAGAAACAAGCACACGTGGATGCACCCGGGGGTGCGAGGCGAGAGCACCAGCGCCATCCCGGCTTTCCCGGGCGGCTCTCACTGAGCTGTGTGCTGCAGACCTGAGAAGCCACGGGGAAGGCTCTGCGCGGAGCCCAGCAAAGGGAAGGGTGCCCTGGGGACAGCACAGAGGGGCCGAGGGAAGGGGGGCCCCAGCACCCTCGGGCAGGGCTGGGCCCAATCCTGAGATAGTCAAAGGAGAAACAGAGACCGCAAGAAAAGGGGACGTTTTAAAAAAGAAGGGAAGAAGGAGAGAAGAGAGAGATAAATGGCCTGAGCTCACGCGCTGAGGTATTGGAGAGACAGCGTCCCAGGCACAGGGCACAGGGCACAGGACGCGGGGGCCTTGCTCAAGGAGTGAGGACCAACTGTGCATCACTGTGCGGAGCCCTGCAGGCAGGGGAAGGCTCACCTCGCTCCACAGGGATCCCTGGGCCTCTGACATCAACCCCGGTGATGCCCCCTCCCCGAAGGTGCCCATGTCCCGGGGGCACCACATCAGCGCTGCCATATCATCACGGCTCATAGACGTCCCACGGTCACCCTGCAGTCTGCTCGTGGTCACTGCAGGTGGCTCATAGCTCTCAGCTCTGCCATCCTCTCCACCCAGCCCGCTTCCCCCGCTGTAGAGCTTCATCCGAGGCAGCGGGTGCAGGCCCCTCCTCGGCCCCTGGCCTGGGTGCAGGAGGTGCGGGGGCCCACACGGCCGCTCAGGCCTCAGCAGCGGTTCACCTGCAGCCTGTTGTTCTCATCCAGGCTCAGCGGCAGGAGGCCCGAGGCTGCTGGCTTGGGCACTGAGAACAGATGCAACGTGGGGTCCTTCCTGTAGTGCTCCAGCCACCGCCGTTCAGCCTCCATCATGCCCTGCAGGCCGGCGCTGCCCACCTCAGGGACCTGGGGGTGGGGAGGCTGCAGGAGGCGGAGCTGCTCCCTGACAAGACAGTAGCCCAGCCTGTTCTCCAAGGGCACAGGCCGCTGCAGGGCTGGGGCTCCCAGCTGGGAAGTACTTGGGCCACTTCTCCACCAGGAAGTCGTCCAGGGCCTGAGTGGCTGAAGAGGAGAGCCTGGGGGTGGGGTCCTCCGGAGGGAGGGGGGCGGGGGCGGCCGGGGTAGAAGTGAGGAGCAGGGGCTGCTGGGTGCCCAGCAGGCTGAGGACCTGGTGCAGCTGGCTGCTGAGGTGCCGCAGGGAGCTGTCCAAGTACTGGATCTTGTGGGGGAAGGCGGGGCTGGCCCGGCTGCCATGAGGCAGGGGCGTGGACTCTGAGCTTCCAGTGTTAGTGTCTTCCGTGTCGCTGAGGTCAAAGGTCACCACTTTCTTGGAGGGGGGCCCTCTCAGAGGGTCCTCATCTAGAGCCTCGTCCTGCAGAGGGGCCTCCAGCTCGCTCAGCTTCTCCTCCTTCCTCTGCAGCAGGTCGCGGCCTCTCCGCATGGCAGACTGCATCTCCCCCAGGTGCTGCCACCTCCTCCAGGCCATGGCGCACGTCATCGCCCAGAGCCTTGGTGCCCAGCAGGTCTTCTGGCGCATCCAGAGCGGCAGCCAGCTCATGGCCCCAGTGCTGCTGGGCGGCTTTCAGGGCTGCCTGCCGCCTGCGCACGGAGCGTGTCTGCCCACCAGGAAGGCCTTGGCCCTGCGGAGAGCCACCCCCTCGGCAGAGAGGTCGTGCCGGAAGCTGTCCGAGGAAGTGCCAGAAGCTGTCCGAAGATGAGTCGGCGACCTCGGGGCTCTGGGAGACAGAAGGGGGTGCCTCTTTGGTCTGCTTGGTGCCAGGGGGTGTCTTCAGGTCCTCCACGACGTGGAGGTCCGGCTCACAACAGGGGGAAGCACTGCTTGCCTCGGCCGCCAGCTCTTTCAGCGCCTCCTGCTTCCTCTGAGCTTCAGCCTCCGGGTCACTGATGCGTTTCTGCAGGCCCTGGGCCTGAGCCTGCAGCGGGTCCACCCAGGCTTCCAGCTCCAGCTGGTGGGCCCGCAGCTCGCAAAGACTCCCTCGGAGCTGCCGGTTTGACTGGAGCAGGTGCGGGTGCTCCTGCTGTGCCCCTTTCGGGTGTGGATGGGTGGCGGTGGCTTCCTGAACTTCCAGCTGAGCCAACCTGGCCTTGACCTCTTTGGCTCTGGTTTCCAGCTCCACCGCTAAATCTTGGCGTTTCCTTTCCTGCTCCCGGTGCCGGAGCCCCAGGCCCTCCAGCTGCCTGGCCGGCTCCTGCCTCGCGGCCTCCAGCTCCCGCTTGTGGGTCCTGCGTAGGCGCTCCCGCTCCCCAGTCAGGTGCCCCAGCAACGTGGCCCGCTGTGTCCTCTCCTCGCTTCATGCTGCTCTCTGCCTCCGCCATGGCTGGCCTGTGCTCCTCCTCCATCTTGTCCATCCTCCCCTGGTGTTCCTGTTCCACCTTCCAGCGCTTCTCTCTCAGGAGGCCACTGAGCTCCTGCTGGCCCTCCAGCAGCTGGGAGCTCTCCGCCCCGCCCACCCAGGCTCTCCTGCCGCCAGGCCTCCTCTTTCTGCTGAGCCCCTCTCCCTCCCTCTGGAGGCTGGAGACCGCCTCTCTGTGCTTGGCCTCCAAGGAGGACAGGAGCCGCGCCAGCTCAGCCCTGTGCTCTGTCTCCAGCGCTGCCGAGACCTCTTTCCTCTCTCCTTCCAACTGCTCCCTCCGCTGCTGCCGGGCCTTCTCCTTCTCGGCATTCAGGGCCTCTCCGCAGCCTCCATCTCTCCCCGGAGCCGCTCCAGCCTGCGCTGGCTGCCCTGCTACAAGCTGGCCCTCTCCGCCTCCTAAAGGGACGCCAGCTCCTCTCTCAGCCTCTGCAGGGAAGCCTGGTGCTCGGCCCTGATTCGGTCCGCATCTGCCTCTGCGCTGGACTGGACCTGGGCCCGGAGCCAGGCCAGTCTCCGGCTCTCCTCCTCTCTCATCTGAGTGCCCTCCTCCTCAGTGGCCTTCTGCAGCTGCTCCTGCAGGGGCCTCAGAGGCTCCTCTTTCCACTGTCGAAGCTGAAGTGCCCTCCCCTCCTCCTGCTGCAGCCTCTGCCGCAGCTATTGCACCTTCTCCCGCTTCATTCCAGGCACCACCTCTGCTCTTGCTCCAGTTCCTGAGCCACCGCCTCCTCCATGGCCATCCGGGTGGCCTCTGGGAGCTGCTCTGGGAGAGCCACGAGCTCTGGAGATCGCCTGTGCAGGGACTCGGGTGGGAGGGGGCTGCGTGCAGAGCGCTCCAGGGGCTCCTGTGTCCCCGCCGCTCAGGCTGCCCAGCAGGGGCCTGCAGAGGCCCTTTCACTGTGGCCTGGCTGTGCCGGGGACTCCCAAGCCGCTCCCGTACAGAGTGAAGGGGATTCCCTCTCGGAGCCTTGGGACCGTTTGCTCTGCAGCTCATCATGGCTGGCCTGGCCACATCCGTTCCGGCTCCTGGATGAGATCAATACCTGTCTCTCTGGAAAATTCAAGGATTGCTTGCTCACTGGGGATGGAGGTCTCATCTTAGTCTTCCTCCAGGACCAGCTGGTCTCCTATGCGGATGGGTCTTCCAGCCAGGGCTGGTCTGGGCTCCAGGCCAACAGGTCAGATGAAATGTTTGAGATCTACTTGCCACCAGGCCCGAGACCCTCTATGAGCCATAACAATTGCAGGGGAGCGGTCATCCAATGGCACTCATCCATCTCCTGCCAATCCTAGAATCGGTCCCGAGGCGGAGGCTCCGGACAAGGGCTCCTGGCTCTCATAGCTTCCCAGCACCACCCGGCTGCCCTGCCCCCCGAGTCCAGGGACACCCAGGTGTCGCCCTGCACCATGTTTGCTTTTTTAATAAAATTGCTTTCAGAGAGGAACTGAGAGGGAGACAAAGACAGAAACATTCATGAAGGGAGAGATTCATGGATAGATGCTGCCTCCTGCACGCCCCTCACTGGGGATCTAGCCTGCATCCCAGCAGGTGCCCTCACAGGGAATGGAACCCTGACCTCCTGGTTCATAGGTTAATGCTCAGTTACTGAGCCACACCCGGCCTGGCCCATGTTGACTTAAAAGAATGAATGACACAGACACTGGGATTGCTGAGATTTGGTGAATTGGAAAATTCATGTCCAATTGAAAAATGAATGTGAGCTTCTCCTTCAGGAGATATCACCTGGCAGGTGACAACTGACAGGCCTGTTGTCTTGATAAAATGTCAGCCCCCAAGAGAAACCAGAATGTTGGAACAGGTGTGTCCCACCACGTGAGCTAGACCGCTTCCCAGTGCTGACACGCTTTTCTAGGGGGCTCTGTGGGAACAGCAACACCTGTGAGCTTTGATGATGTGATTAAATGCATCAGCACGGGAAGGTCTCTAGGACTTAGAGACACAAGGCATCACTTTACATCACCTGCATGAGGACAAGAGCCGCCCAGCAACTCAGCCCTGGGGACTGCGACACAACAGAACAGAAACTATTCAATATTCCCCAGCCAGCGGGGCTCGGTGGTTGAACATTGACCTATGAACCAGGAGGTCACACCTCAACTTTTTGTCAGAAGAGCACATGCCTGGGTTGTGGGCTCAATCCACAGTGTGGGGCGTGTAGGAGGCAGCCGACCAATGATTATTTCTTATTATTGATGTTTCTATCTCTCGCCTTCTCCCTTCCTCTCTGAAATCAATATAAAATATATTTGAAAAACACATGACTTCTGTTAGCATCTCATAGGCAGTGAGCATGCGACATGGATTAGTAACTGTCTCACCCTGTGTGACTCCGTGAGGGGTCACTATGATGACGTCACCACATAAACAAGGTTATCTGGGCGCCTGCCTGTGTGTGAGGCCGCACAGAGATGGGGACACCAAAACCTTGGAAAGTCCCTGAACAGCACAGCGCCTGGGCCAGGCCTCGGGGACAGTGTGATGGGCGCCCCGCGCAGGAGGAGGGGCAGGACCGAGTTCCAGGGCCCAGGCCTGCGCTCAGGGCTCAGGAGGGGACAGAGTCTGGGGGGGCAGCTCCATGGTGCGGACTCCCCAGCGCCCTAGTTTCACTTCTCCTCTCCCAAGACGCGGCCCCACTTCTCACTCCCATTGGCTAAGCGGTTTCCAGAGCAGCCAATCAGCGTCCCCGCAGCTCACGGTTATGACTCCTCCCGGGAAGCGCCTGGACTCAGATGGTCCCCGGACGCGGAGGATGCGAGTCATGAGCCCCCCCACCCTCCTCCTGCTGCTCTCGGGGGCGCTGGTCCTGACCCCCAGCTGGGCCGGTGAGTGCGGGGTCGGAGGGGGCGGCGGTGCGGGGAGGAGCGAGGGGACCCGGCGGGGGCGCGGGGCCGGGAAGGCGCGTGTCCAGCCCCGGCCCTGCCCTCCGTCCGCCCCCCAGGCCCCCACTCCCTGCGGTATTTCTACACCAGCATGTCCCGACCCGGCCGCGGGGAGCCCCGGTACCTCGAAGTCGGTTACGTGGACGACACGCAGTTCGTGCGGTTCGACAGCGACGCCCCGAATCCGAGGGCGGAGCCGCGGGCGCCGTGGATGCAGCAGCCGTGGGTGGAGCGGAGGAGGCCGGGGTATTGGGACCGGAACACGTTGAGGGCCAAGGGCAACGCACAGACTTTCCGAGTGAACCTGCAGATCGCCCTCGGCTACTACAACCAGAGCGAGGACGGTGAGGCTCGCGCCGGGCCCGTCACAACCCCCCTCCCCACGGACCGGCCGGCGTCGCCGGAGGGTCCGGGTCCGAGCGTCACCCCGAGGCGGCGGGACCCGCCCGGCCCCCACCCGGGAGGAGCCCGGGGGACTTTGACCCGATTTCACTTTCAGTTTTAGATTCAGTCCCCGCAGGGCGGGCGGCGCGGGGCTGACCGCGGGGCGGGGTCAGGGTCTCACACCCTCCAGACCATGGTTGGCTGCGACCTGGGACCCGACAGGCGCCTCCTCCGCGGGTACTATCAATACGCCTACGATGGCGCCGACTACATCGCCCTGAATGAAGACCGGACCTCCTGGACCGCGGCCGACATGGCGGCTCAGATCACCAAGCGCAAGTGGGAGGCAGCTGGTGTGGCAGAGGATTGGAGGAGCTACCTGGAGGGTCTGTGTGTGAAGTGGCTCCGCATTCACCTGGAAAAAGGGAATGAGACCCTGCAGCGCGCAGGTACCAGGGCCCTGGGGCCGCCCCCTCTCCCCGGGGCTGGGGCTCCTACAAGGAGACAGGACAGGGGGTCAGTGTCAGACACCCCTCCTTGGGTCAGAGAGGCAGACCCCTGGATGTCAGGTCAGGTACCAGAGGGACCCCACTCCTCTCAAGGACAGTAAGGGGTGCAGGCTCTCCTGGGGTGCAGGGAGACCACCCTGAAATAGCGCATCAGCGGTTCCCATGGGCCCTGCAGGGGCTCTGGGACCCACGGGGACCTTCTCTCTCAGGCCTTGTGCGCTGCCCACACCCACTGTGTCTGAGGCCTCACCCCAGCTTTTCTGAGTCACATCACTTCCACTTTGGTCAGGACCAGAAATCCCTTTTCGCCCCTCAGAGACCTGCTCCTGCCCTGGGCTGTGTCTCTCTGATTCTAGAACTTTCTTAATACTAGAGGGTCATTAGGTTCCTCTCTCCAGGCTGGTGTGTGGACTGTTTACTCCCTCCCCCACCCAGGTGTCTGTCCACTCTCAGGATGGTCACATGGTTGCTGCTGGAGTGTCCATGGCGGATGCAAAGTTCCTGCATTTTCTCTCCTCCCCTCAGACCCTCCAAAGGCACACGTGACCCACCACCCCGTCTCTGAGCTTGAGGTCACCCTGAGGTGCTGGGCACTGGGCTTCTACCCTGCGGACATCAGCCTGACCTGGCAGCGTGACGGGGAGGACCAGACCCAGGACATGGAGCTGGTGGAGACCAGGCCTGCGGGGGACGGCACCTTCCAGAAGTGGGCGGCCGTGGGGGTGCCCCCTGGAGAGGAGCAGAGATACACGTGCCATGTGCAGCATGAAGGGCTGCCCGCGCCCCTGACCCTGAGATGGGGTGAGGAGGGGCTCTGGGCACAGAGCCTCTTCTCAGGGCAGTAGGGGCCCTGGGGGACCTCAGTGGGGTCGGGACTGAGGCCTGGGGTCAGGGCCCTCACCCTCCCTTCTCCTTCCAGAGCTGCCTTCTAAGACCTTCATCTTCATCATCATGGGCATCGCTGGGGGCCTGGTTCTGCTGGTAGTTGTGACTGGAGCTGTGATGTGGGGGAGGAGGTGCTCAGGTGGGCAGGGGTGGGGTCTGAGTGTCTGTCCCACTGGGGGTTCAAGCCCAAGTAGACGTGTGTCACGCCTCATTCATGGGAAGCACCATCCCCACACGTGTGATGGCCAGTGTGGGGCTCTTTGTGCTCACAAATACTCCGTAGCGAGGCCCGTGGGAAAATGAGGGACCCACTTATCACCTGATGATGCTGGTGGTGGGGACCCCGCTCCCAGCAGCCCCAGATCAGAGGGCAGGTCCCTGCTGAGCACAGACCTCCAGGAGGGTGGTGGGTCCAGTCCTCGCATATGCACTGCCCTCAGGTTTCCTGATCCTGCCCTGTGTCTATACACAGGGTTCTGGAAATTTCTCTGGGGCTCAGGACTAGGGCTTCCTTTAGGACGTCATGGCCCCTGCCTCCTCCCTGGTCTCTCACGGGATATTTTCTTCCCGCAGGTGGGAAAGGAGGGAGCTATGCTCAGGCTGCCAGTGAGTATGGAGGGGTGACCCCTGAGACCCTGTGACAGTGCAGATGGGAGCCCATGGGGGACCCCCCTCCCATAGTTCCTCCTTAGTCTCCTGCCCTGGGGCTCTGACCCCGTCCTGGTGTGTCCCCCCCCCCCCCCCGCCCCCAGGCAGTGACAGCGGCCAAGGCTGTGATCTGTCTCTCTCGGCTTGTAAAGGTGAGACCCTGTCATAGGGAGGTGGGGAGGGCAGAGGGGAGGATTGGGTGGTGGAGAGTCTGTGGGACACTGTGAGCATGAAGTGGACTCTGAGAATGTCATCAGTTACAGCCACTGACCTGAATGTGTTCATGATGCTTGTCCTCCACAGCGTGAGGCAGCTGCCTTGTGGGGACTGAGTGATGGAAGATGTTCACGCTCCCACTTCCTGACTCAAGAACCTCTGATTTGGGGGCTGGCCCGTCCTGCTCCCCACACTTTCCTGTCAGCAGAGGCGGGCTGGGCCCTCCCCATCCCTGCCTTTACCCCCTGGTGCTCTGAGCTGCAACTTCCTGCTTTGTATTGAAATGACACTGTGGATTGACCTCGTGTTTTAATTCTTGGCGTGACTGGTGATGGGTAATTAAAGGAGACCCTTTAATTAATTATTTTCTCAGTGGAAATAAATGGAAGCACCAAGGATTCTGCAGATTCCTGTGTATTTTGTGCTCTTTGCAGGGGGGACAGGAGAGGCTGTAAGAATGAAATGTGGTCGGGGCCTATGCTCAGGTGGTGCTCAGTGCATCGTGGGCTTTGACATAGTCACTCCTTGGCTGGGTCACCTCTCTGCTCCTCTGACCTTGTCCCTCAGTGTTCCCTGTCCCACCAGGACCTGTGCTCACAGGGACACACAGGCCTTGTCACATGTTCTAATGAATCACATCTCCAGGCCCCTCGTCATCCAAGGCTCAGGTCTGGGTCAGGCCCTCAGAACTTCTCTTCTGGGTGCTTGTTGTTTCTTTGCTTTTGTGGATATGATGCCTGTTACTGTGTTTGTGTAGGAGTTTTGGTATCATTCTCTGGGTGATATCAGGGCTCATTTTTGCCGTCATTGTCCCGCTGGCTCAGGGGTCCCTGCACACAGGACTCTGGTTGGAGAGATATATTTCAGGCTCCTCCTGCTCTTGCCTCCTTCTAGGGCCTGAAGGTTCCAACCCTCTGATCAGCTTGGTCTTTCTGGGGACCAGCCCCCATCCTGACTCTCCAGGACCCTCAGCCAAGAGCCATTTCATCAGCGTCCCAAAGACACTTGTCACTCACGATATGCCCAGGGTTTTAGGAGCTCAGTGCCAGGAGCCAGGGGCAATGACCAGACACTTTCTCAGTACCATCAATAGCAACAGTGTCCCAATAATTGAAGATGCTGGCACCTTACTAGAGTCCTACCTACTCATGAACACTGTGTCCAATCCATCGTTCTTTGAGGTTGGTTACACGGCCCGGATACTTACAAATATTGCCCAACAGTTGTAGTCAGAGGAGAAATTGAATTCAGCCCTAATGTGATGTTGCTGCCCACCTCCCAGCATTGAGAATGACAGAGTCGGAGGGAGGACCAAGATGGCGGCATAGGTAAACACTGGAGACTGCTGCCGCAAACAACCACTTCAAAAATACAACTAAAAGACGGAACAGACATCACCCAGAACCACAG
The DNA here is from genome assembly GCF_028538775.1 of Myotis yumanensis. NCBI lineage: Eukaryota > Metazoa > Chordata > Mammalia > Chiroptera > Vespertilionidae > Myotis > Myotis yumanensis. The sequence goes on along the minus strand of NW_027223774.1, from coordinate 2,599,996 downwards.
GAAAGCTGGCTGAGGAGAGACTCTTCAACTAGAAGGAAAGACAGCAGCATCCCGAGGCACAGAGGAGGCGCAGTGTGGAAAATTTAAAGGTGCGGAGGTGCGCACGCGGGGCGGGCTGGTGGCTGAGGGCGCGGTTGTTGTTTTCGGTCGGGAGTGAGTCTCAGACTCTGGGCTCCAGATCCGGGCGAGTCTCTAGGGACTCATACTCAGATGGGAGAAGCGGGATTGTCCGGCATCAGTTGGAACCTGAGGGCAGCTTTCTCTCCGAAGTTTGCAGCGGCTGCCGGGGTTCTGAGAAGCAGAGCCTCTGGGAACGGGACTGAGAGCAGCCATAACTGCTCCCTCCGCCCGCCCTGCTGATCCCCTGCGACCCGCCCCGCCCAAGCCCTGTGCAGAGCCATTTGCCGGATCGCCTCAGGCAAAGGCTAGATTAGCACCTCCCCAGAGGACAGAAGTTTTCCCAGGCAGACACAGGTGATTCTCACAGCCAGTCGGCCTGGTGGTCAAATCCCTCTAGTATTAACTACAACAATCAAGGCTTAACTAGAACAAGACTGCGCACAAAGACCACAAGGGGGTGCACCAAGAAAGCATAAAAAATGCGGAGACAAAAAAACATGACAGAAATGGAGGATATGGAGCTAAAAAACGCAATTTTGAGGGCTTGCAATAAACTTGAGGAGAACCTCACGAAAACTAATGAGACCCTCGATGCTATGATAAAGAAACTAGAAATTAAGCATACACGGACTGAAATAAAGAATATTATACCCAATAGCAGACCAGAGGAGCGCAAGAATCAAGTCAAAGATTTGAAATGCGAAGAAGCAAAAAACACCAAACCGGAAAAGCAAAATGAAAAAAGAATCCGAAAGTGTGAAGATAGTGTAAGGAGCCTCTGGGACACCTTCAAGCGCACTAATATCAGAATAATAGGGGTGCCAGAAGATGAGAGACAGCAAGATATTGAAAACCTATTTGAAGAAATAATGGCAGAAAACTTCCCCCACCTGGTGAAAGAAATGGACTTACAGGTCCAAGAAGCACAGAGAACCCCAAACAAAAGGAATCCAAAGAGGACCACACCAAGACACATCATCATTAAAATGCCAAGAGCAAAAGACAAAGAGAGAATCTTAAAAGCAGCAAGAGAAAGAGACTCAATTACCTACAAGGGAATACCCATACGACTGTCAGCTGATTTCTCAACAGAAACTTTGCAGGCCAGAAGGGAATGGCAAGAAATATTCAAAGTACTGAATACCAAGAACCTATAACCAAGATTACTTTATCCAGCAAAGCTATCATTCAGAATTGAAGGTCAGATAAAGAGCTTCACAGATAAGAAAAAGCTAAAGGACTTCATCACCACTAAACCAGTATTATACAAAATGCTGAAAGGTATCCTTTAAGAAGAGGAAGAAGAAAAAGGTAAAGATACAAATTGTGAACAACAAACATGCATCTATCAACAAGTGAATCTAAGAATCAAGTGAATAAATAATCTGATGTACAGAATGATCTGGTGATTACAATGAATCAGGGACATAGAAAGGGAATGGACTGACTATTTTTGGGGGGGGAAGAGGAATGGGAGATGCGGGAAGAGACTGGACAAAAATCGTGCACCTATGGATGAGGACAGTGGGTGGGGCGGGAACTGGGAGGAGGGGAGTTATGGGGGAAAAAAAGAGGAACAAATGTAATCTGAACAATAAAGATTTAATAAAAAAAAAAGAGAGAGAATTACAGAGTCAGACAAAACCAATTGGTCACAAGAATGTGGACTCGTTCTGTCTCATATATTCCTGGTGGGAAAGAAAGTTGTTCCAAACCTGGTGGAAAATGCGTTGGCCCCACTCCCTGCACCTAGACTGTGAGCAGGATGGGATGTCTGGGAGTTAGATGATGAGCGTAACCGACAGGATGACAGATCACACATGGACAAGGGAGAGAGTGAAAGGCTCAGAAGGACAGATAGACCAAACGGAGAGACACCTGTTGGCAAAAGTGTGTAAAAAGAGAACCCCTACCCATGTTGGTGAGAATGTACTTGTTCTCCAGAAAGAGATTTTCAACCCTTGTGTACCTCAAACTACCCAACTTACATGATGGCTCCCTTTCACTGGTTGGGCACTCCTACCGTGTCCCCCAATGCTTCCCTATGTGGTGCCTCACATGGGCTGTCACAGCCAGGAAAGTTATTCGAATGCCGACTGTCTCACTCCCTCCTTCGAAAGAAATAATAAACAGTGAAGATTTAATGAGGTTACACGGATCTCACATATCTTGGAATTTAGGAGGAGTCACTCTGTGCCCCATGGGACACCTGTACATTCCTGACCAGAGACGGGTGAGATAAGGGAAGCAATTCCATTGGAGGGTAAGGAAATCAGGATGAAGCAGTTGTAGAAACACAAAGGTGGGAATGGCACCTAAGTGTTTCTTCTCAAGGGACGCCGAAGGGTACCTGTTGGCAACTCTACCTGGACAGGAGTGAAGGGACCACAGGCCTCCAATTCAATTAGTGACTCCACATGCCCCCTGGATAGAAGGAAGGGAACATTTTCCGGATGCATTGTGACCTTTTATTACTTCACAGAATGCGTTTCTTACTCTTGTGCACAGTGTAGGAGTTTTATAAAGAAAGTGGTTAACTTCATCAAGTCCCCAAACAAATATTGACAAGAAACCATAACTCCTTTTCCCAGCCGCAACCGGAATTCCTGCCCAACACATTGTAGGGAGGGCAGGATGGTGGCAGGTCCTCAGAACCATGGCTGATTTCTTCTCGAGTCTGAGGAGCCTAAATGCCAAGGCAGGTCAGGCAGCCGCAGGTGGGACCGAGAAAGACTTACATCCCCCAGATTACAACTGAGTTCCCTGCCTTCCTTCTTCGCCCAAGTTTGGTCCGTGACGTGCAGGTGGGTGTTTTTGTTTGTTACAGTCGTGAACAACGTCATGGTTTCTGCGTTCATATCCTTTATGTCGATCCTGAGAAAATACCGAGGGAGAACTCTGTTAATCCTCTGTGCTCTAGTTTAGCTTTGTGGCCTCAAGGATCCTTTTCCCTACACGTCATTCTCCAGGCGTTCTTGGGAGTCTTTGATGTGGACTCTGAGGGAAAAGGAGTCTGTTTTCCAGACTAAAAACTCTTATTCTGACAGGAGACAGAGTGGTCTCCGTTAAGCATTGGATCACAAGGCAAGAATTCCATTGGAAGAAGAGTTTAAATTAATACTACCCACTGACACTGTGGAACTCAATAATCAATACTTGGCACATACGTAGCATTACATGGCCACCACAAATGATACGATCAATAACTTATTGACTACAACATGGAGGGTCATAGTTTTTTAATTAAAATATGATTACATGCATAGGGGAAACAGTCAATAAGATTATTAATAACTATGGTGATGCCAGGTGGGGACCAGACTTTTCAGGGGGATCACTTGGTGAATTATACAAATGTCTAACCACTATGATGTATGCCGGAAACCCATATCATCTTGAACTGTAATTGAAAAATAAAAATAAAAACTATGTACGTTTACATGATTAGAGAATGGAGGAGCACTTACTCCAGCGCCATGATCATAGCATTTGATTCAATTTCTTTGAAGCAAGGATGGGGGTTGGGAGGCACATTCATTTCCTTGTGCCCTCTCTGTATGTAAACGTCCCAATTAGCAGGTAAGTACTGACAACCTATAACACTTGAAACAAGGTTCATTTCTTTCATTCATTGTTGAAAAGTTAAATTTATTGGAGTGACATCCTATATCATAAAAGCCCAGCAACCAAATGGTGGAACAACCAGTCGACCAGTTACTATGACGCACACTGACCACCACGGGGCAGACACTGAACACAGGAACTTTTCCCCTGGTGGTCAGTGTGCTACAACAATGGGAGCGCAGCTCAGCTGGCGTGTCCTCAGCTGATCAGCAGACCAGGATGAGTGGTGCTCCCATTGCAGGCTGATCCCCACAGGCCACACCTCCACCAGTGCATGAATCCCGTGCACTGGGCCTCTAGTTGGTTAATAAGATCATATGGGTTTCAAGTGTACATTTCTATGATCCATGAGCTGTATGTTGCATTGTGTACCCACACCCAAAGTCAGATCATCTTCCAAAACCTTATATTTCACAACTTTTACCCTTTACAATCCCCACCCCCTTCTCTCTGGTAACCAAAACCCTGTTACTCAACATCCCTGATCATGAAGACAATGCAAATAAAGTAAAAACCACAACAAGTCATCACCTCACACCTGTCAGAAGTGCTATCCTCAATAAATACCCAAACAACAAGCGCTAGTAAGGATGTGGAGAAAAGGCAACCCTTGTGCACTGTTGGTGGGAGAGCAAGTTGGTGTAGCCACTATGGAACACAGTTTGGGAGTTCCTTGAAACATTAAAAATAGAACTACCATATGACCCAGCAAGTCCACTTCTGGGGATATACTTGAAAAAATTAAATTATATCTTGAAGAGCTATCTACATCCTCATGTTCATTGCAGCATTATTTACAATTGCCAAGACATGGAAATGGCCTAAGTAATGAGGACTATAGTGGACTCGACAATACAAATTGTAGACTTGAAATTTTCTAAGAGAAACCCTCACCCTTTGAATCAGCACGGATGGACCTGTAGAGAATTATGCTAAATGAAATAAGCCAAGCAGAGAAACACAAATCCCATATGATGTCACTTATATGTGAAATGTAATGAACTGAATAAAATGACAAGATACAAACACAGGCATGGATACATGGAACAGGCTGACAGGTCTCAGAGGGGAAGGGGGTGGGAAGCACTGGAGAAAGAAGGTGAAGAGATTAGCTAAAGGATATATACGCATCATAGCCCATGGTCTTAGACTAGAGTGTGGTTATGGGCAGAGGGGATGGGGGCTGCAGGCTGGAAGGAGGTGGGTAAAGATAGGGAAAATGGGGACATCTGTAATAGTGTCAATAATGATAATGAAGTAAAAAAAATTGCTAAGAGTAGATCTTAAAAGTTCTCACAGCCATACCAGTGGTGACTATAAGTGATGAGATGGATATGTTAACTACTACTACTCATATCGTGGTCGTCAATTCACAATACATTCATATGTGAACTCATTACACAATGTGACATGTCCATGACACCCCAGTAAATCTGCGGGGGTGGGTGGGGGCAGGGGGAAATAACATGGAACCAACAAAAACACAAACCAAAGAAAAAACAAGGCAAGTAGGAAGACCATGCAAGATACTGTCAGAAGTCTGTAAACGTGTGGACACAATGTTTATAGAAATGGTGGTTGGCAACCTCCAAGATGGTTCTCAATGGTCTTCACGCCCTTGAGTGGAGGAGGCACCTGTGATTGGCTCCGAACCAATAGGCAAAAATGAGGCGGTGCCATTCCCTCATGCAAGAGTAGGGAAGAGTTACTCTTGCCTGGCTAACACTCTACTGTCTTGTGGAATTTTAAATTGTTCTTTCTCAATTCTTACTAAAGGATATTGATTTGAGAGAGAGGAAGGGAGGGAGAGAGAGAGAGAAACATTGATCTCCTATAGGAGAAATTTTGCCTCCTATAGGTGCCTGGGCCAGAGACTGAACCCACAGCCCAGGCAAGTGCCCAGAGTGCAGATCAAACCCATAACCTTTTCATGTACGGGATGATGCTCCAGCCAACTGAGTCACCCGTCAGGGTCCAAGGGTTACTTTTTACTCACATTGACTGGGTTCTCGCTCTAAGGATTCTACATATATATTTTCAAATATATTTTTGTTGACTTCAGAGAGAAAGGGGGGAGAGAGTGATAGAAACATCAACAATGAGAGAGAATCATTGATCACCTGCCTCCTGCACACCTGCTCCTGAGGATTGAGCTCGCAACCCACGCATGTGCCCTTGACCGGAATCAAACCTGGGACCTTCAGTGTGCAGGCCAATGCTCTATCCACTGACTCAAACCAGCTAGGGCTACATATATTTTCAATATTCCAAGAGAGAAGACCGTTCTGCTCATTTTCTAGGCATCTGACGCTGGCCACAGCATCTGCCATCACCTGTACTCCCTGGACCATCTCATCACAGAATTGTCCCAAGGAGGACAGAGCCCCACTCACCCGACTGACTGGAGGACACAATCTGGGTGTCCCAAGCCCTCCAGAAGTTGCACAATTCCTTCGTCACCCAAGTTATTTCCAAGCAGATTGATTTTTTTCAGAGTTTTGCTGCTGATAAGGACGGAGGCGAGGGATGCGCAGCAGGCACTGGTTAACATGCACTCTTCCAGCCTGTGAGGAGAGATGCACAGGGGAGTTGGGGCCAGTCCCTGGGGAGCCAAGGTGGCCCAAGCACATGGGTATGGACTAGTGCCCTGAACACTTGCCTCCCAAGTTGTGCACTAGAGAATGTGTCCATAGAGCATCATTCCGAAAAATAGACCAATACATCCGAGTTTCCACTTCCCATTTCCAGTTGTACTTATCCCCTCAGCCCTTCCCAAGTCTACACAGGAGATCCCTCCCCGCCCAGGGGCCTACCCGATGTTCTCCAACTTGCAGTTGGGATGTTTCATAGCACCACACAGCAGCTCCATTCCCGCATCCCCGATGTTATTGCTCCCAAGCTCCAGGCTCTTCAGGTTGGGGTTATTTTGCAGAACACAGACCATGTATTCACAGGCCTCCGCCGTGAAAAAGCAGCCAGACATTCTGCAGAGAGAGAGATGAGCTGGAATCATGACCGCCCGTCTCAGAGGTTCTCAGAGCATGAAGTGGTGAGTGTCCTTGAACCTCCCTCATGATGTCCATGAAGAAGGGACTCCCTAGAGACAACAGTAACCTATAACCCTTCCTAAGCATCCCGAAGCACCCTTTAGAAAGACTATATGCACCCTTATGTCCACAGCAGCATTACGTACCATAGCCAAGATCTGGAAACTAGCCCTAGCGCCCCTCAGTAAAGGAGTGGATAAAAAAAGTTGTGGCACATTAACTCCTACCATTTGCAACAGCATGGATGGACCTGGAGAGCATTATGCTAAGCGAAATAAGTCAGTTGGAGAAAGATAAATATCACGTGATCTCACTCATTTGTGGAGTAGATTGAACAACATAAACTGATGAACAAAAACAGATCCAGAAACAGAGAAGGATCGATCAGACCATCAAACCTTGGAGGGAAGGTAGGGGAGTGTGAGGGAAAGGGGAGAGATCAACCAAAGTACTTGTGTGCATGGATATAAGCCTAACCAATGGACACAGACACTAGGGGGGTGAGGGCATGAGCGGGGAGGTAGGGGAACAATCAGGAGGTAAGGACACATATGTAATACCTTAATCAATCAATCAATCAATCAATCAGTAAGTTGTGGCACATTTACACAATGGAATTCCACGTGGCAGTAAAAAGGAAGAGAATTTTACCTTTTGCAACAGCATGGATGGACCTGGAGATTAGGATGCCAAATGAAACAAGCCAGTCAGCGAAAGACAAATACCACATGATCTCACTTACATGTGGAATCTAATGAACAAAACTGATGAACAAAATAGAAGCAGAGCCATGGATGTGGGGAACATACTGACAAATTTCAAAGTGGAGGGGGAAGGGGGATCCATAAAAGAAGGTGAATGACTTAGCCAAAGAACATATGTGCATCACCCATAGACACAGGCACGCATGTGGCGATGGCCAGAGGGAAGGGGTGGCAGGGACTGGGTAGATGGGGGCAACGTGGGAAAGTGGGAACATCTGCAATAGTGTGAAGAATAAAAATAAAAGTTAGAAAAAGAACAGTCAGGTAATATTCGCAGTTCTAACTGAATATTAACTCAGCTCCTATCATGATTTTACAATCAGGGAAACTGAGACAGAACACTGTAAGCATTTTGTCTATACTTTTATTCATTTCAGAGAGGAAGGGAGAGGGAGAGAGAAAGATCGAAAACTCAATGATGAAAATCTTTGATCAGCTGCCACCTTCACACCCCCTACTGGGGATCAAGCCTACAACCCAAGCATGTGCCCTGACTAGAAATCGAACCATGATCTCCTGGTTCATAGGTTGATGCTCAACCACTGAGAGACACCAACTGGGCTGTAAGTATTTTTGTCTGAAGACTCAGATGACATAAAAAAATTTAGATTACAGTGGATATTCAATATTTTGCATTCATTTCCGGCGTACAGCATAGTGGCTACACAATTAGGTGATTATGTGATTGGATACCATTTCTAATCTGTTTTTGTGATGCTAGACTTGAGCTCCAATGAGTTGTTTTCGGCAAGCTCTTTTGATGCTCATATTCTACCTTCCCTACTCATGTCCAAAACCAATATCATTGCCTGGCTGCTGTTGGCCTATTGGTTCGAGCCTCAGCCCATGCAGCGAAGGGTTAAGGGTTTCATTCCCAGTCAAGGGCATGTACCTGAGCTGCAGGTTCCATGCCTGGCATGTGCTGGAGACAACCAATGTGTCACTCACATCAATCTCTGTCTCTTTCTCTCTCCCCTGTCCTCCTTGCCTCCCTTCCACTCTGTAAACAGTAACGGGTGAAAAATCCTCAGGTGAGGAGTCACAACAGTAAAACAAGGCAACTCCCATCCCCAAACCCTTTTGCAGAAGCCACATGGCTGTCCAAGGAAGACCACAGCGGTGGCAAGACTCACTCCAGCTCTTGAACCGAACAGGTTGGGAACACCAGAGACATCATCAGCACCAGCACTCCTTTATCTCGTATGTTATTCACGCTCACATCCAGATGCTTCAGAGTTTCGGTGAGGACGAGACTTCTCGAGATTAAGCTTAAGGAACGTAATGTAAGACAACAGAAGAGCAACCTGTGGGGAATCAGAAAAGGAAAGAGGAGGAGGGGAAGGGGAAGGGGAAGGGGAAGGGGAAGGGGAAGGAGAAGGGGAAGGAGAAGGGGAAGGAGAAGGGGAAGGAGAAGGGGAAGGAGAAGGGGAAGGAGAAGGGGAAGGAGAAGGGGAAGGAGAAGGGGAAGGAGAAGGGGAAGGAGAAGGGGAAGGAGAAGGAGAAGAAGGAAGGAGAAGAAGGAAGGAGAAGAAGGAAGGAGAAGATGATGATTCTGAGTCAATAACACAGTTTAACCACCTGAGATATCCTATAATTAATGGTGGTAATGGTTCTAGGACTCCGAGTGACAATTAGAATGTATACCTTATCATTATTGTTTGTTAATCCTCACCTGAGGATATTTTTTCATTGATTTTTTTCTTTTTTTTCCTTTTTTTTTAGTTTTTAAAGTATTACAAATAACAGTACATATGTCTCATTTTTCCCCCATTGACCTCCCCCGCAGCCTCCCCAACCCCCAGCAAATGCCCCCTCTCCCCCCAGTGTCTGTGTCCATTAATTATGCTCATATGCATGCATACAAGTCCTTCGATTTTTTTTTAAGAGAGACACTGGAAGGGAGAGGGAGGGACAGAGAGAAGCATGGATTGGTTGCCTTCTGCATGCATTCCTACTGGGGCCTGGAATCAAACCTGTAACTCAAGTAGGTGCCCTTGACTGGGATTTGAATCCAAGACCCTTCCATGCCCAGGCCAGTGCTCTAACCACTGGTACACACCACCCAGGGTTGAATGTAAACCGTAAATGGGTGCATAATATGGTATGTGAATCAAATCTCAAATCTGTCCAAAAAAATCAAACAGGAAACAAATCATGAAGATGGCACCCTAAGGTGACATTACACCTATTGGGAGTGTCAGTACTGAGCCAATACCTTCTGATCCTTTTTTGAACAGAAGTAAACTAAGTAATACTGGAAATTACTTACTGGGTTCCTCAGGGACCAGATAGATCCTACCATAATGAGGCTTTGAAGACAATTGTATATATATTTTGAGACTTGGAGTTAGTAAGAAGAGCATGTATTATCCTCTCTCCTTAAATCACTGAGCACAACCATTAAGTCTAAATTACAGAGCTAGGGGCTAGAGCCGTAGGGTGTCACACATGGAGAGATAATCAGCTTGATTACAAGCTTGAATGCCTTTATGAAATGTTTATCATTTTTTAAAGATGCACCCGAGGGTATGGTTTTATTGAGAGAGAGAGAGAGAGAGAGAGAGAGAGAAGAGAGAAACATCAACACGAGACAGATACTTCCATCATTTGTCTCTTAGAAGCATACTGACCAGGGATGGAGTCCCCCCAATCTAGTTATGACCCGGCATCTAGTTATGACCCAGCTTGGGAATCGAACCTGCAACTTTCTGTGATATAGGACAATGCTCCAACCAATGGAGTCACCCGGCAGCCAGGGCAAAGGTTTATAATTTTTAAGTGACAAAGATGAGGGAAAAATTATACAGTTTCGAACAGAAGGAATTAATAGAACATTTGGAAACGTTTGACCTAAAAAATAAGACAATAGAATACCATGTCATACTACCAGAGGGACTGGTATTACAATCAACCACATGAATATTTCTACAGGACAATACATGAACAATAATGATTATAAACAGTTGTTTTACTTCCTGGTGTTGTGTTTTGAAATCCTCTGACTACTGAAAAACAACAACAACACTACACCTACTATGCACTGCCCGGGTAGCTTATTTAGTTGGAGCATCATCCCTATACACCAAGGTTGAGGGTTTGACTCCTGGTCAGAACACACACAAGAATAAAAAAATGAATACATAAATATGTGGAACAAAAAATCCATGTGTCTCTGTCTCTCAAAATCAATCAATAACAAGAAATAAAGAAATGCGGACATAGCCCCCTGTCTACTATCTTGAAAGAAGTAGAAACTAGAATAAACAGAAGTCCCTACTTCAAGGCAACCTATCTCCACACCTTCCTCTTATCGGCATCCTTCCTGGTGCCCCCAGTGACATCACATCCCTCATGACACCCATCACAGCTACTTATTGAGAAAGTAACAGTAAGTCCTCACTCTTATCAAGTCAGCTGCCATGGCCCAGATGTGCTTGGAGCCTACGCGACCCCCTATTTACTTCACCTTCCAAAGCCATAGGGCTGGGAGCATGGTGACTCCATTCCCCTGACGGTGAAAGGCAAGTTGAGAAAAGCTACATAGACTGTGGCCAACACAATAAGTTGCCCATTGGGAGTAACAGGTCTGCCTGACTCTGAACACCATGCTTTCAGCCATTATACTTCCCCTCATTATATGTGTGGGGGTTTTGTTTTTTTTTTCATTGATTTATTGCTAATCCTCACCTGAGGGTGTTTTTTCATTGGATTTTTAGAAGTGGAAGGGAGGGAATGGAATGGAGGGGAAGGGAGAAAGAGGAGCATCCGTGTAAGAGAGGAATGGATTGGTTGCCTCTCCCACCTTGACAGGGAATAGAACCTGAGACCCTTTGGTGTCTGGGCAACACTCTAACCACTGAGGCATGCCATCCTGGGCTTAATTGGTTTTTAGAGAGAAAGAGTAAGGAAGAGTGAGAGAGAGGAAGGCAGAGAGAGAGGAAGCAAAGAGAGAAGGAAAGAAAGGGAGAGAGAGAAGAGAGAGAGGAAGGAAAGAGAGGAGAGAAAGGGAGGGAGAGAGAGAAGGGGGGAGAGAGAGAGAGAGAGAGAGAGAGAGAGGAAGGGAGAGAGAAAGAGGAAGAGAGAGAGAAACATCAATTTGTTTCACTTATACTTTCATTGGTTGTCTTTTTAAAACTTGGACTCAGCCTCAGATTTCCTTTTTTTTTTTACTGTTTAAAAAAAATTTTATTGAGTTTTTCTTAGAGAGAGAGGAGAGGAAGGTAGAGGGAAAGAGAGAGAAACATCAATGTGAGAGTACAACGTTGATCAACTGCCTCCTGCGCCCCCCACCCCGGAAATCAAGCCCACTACTTGGGCATGTGCCCTAACTTGGAATCTAAACAGCCACCTTGACCTATGAGGATGATGCTCTATTCAACGGAGCTACTGGGCCAGCCATCGCCACACCCACGATCGTGTTTTGACCACATGCTCAGACATTCATGCTCAGGTCCAAATGCGTACATGGTGGGATTATATAAGCCGACTTACACCAGCGACTCGAGGACACAGTTTGGATGGAACAGAGCATCACAGAAAACTTCCATCCCCTCTCTACTCAGAGCATTTTTGGACAAGGTAAGTTTCTTCAGGTTCTTGCTGCTGAGGAGGAGAGAGGCGAGTTCTTGGTAGGCACTGGCTTCCAAATCACACTTCATTAAGCTATAGAAGGAAATGCACACAGATGAGGTGAGGCTGCCCAGGTTTCCAAGCCATCTCTCTTTTGAGAGAAACCAGCTCCAATCAAGGGAGAGGATACCTTCTAAAAATGGCCAACAAACAGATCCTTCTGCTTCTCCATCTTGCCCCACAGCAGTTCTCCAAGTTCAAATTCGGGCAAGTTTGGAGATGGAGTAGGCAGTTCTTCCCCCACCCCCACCCCCACCCCCACCCCCACCCCCCATATGCATCTTCACTGTGTTTCACAATTCTAACTCTGATATCGAGACACTCAGCATACCATCACATTTACGGTGACTTCTGATTTCCCCCGACATAACCTGTGTTGTGTTGCATAATTGGCTCTTGACCAACTTTTTTACTTTGTCTAACCTTCTACTCATTGCCTACATGATGCCATCTTCCCTCTCTGAACTCTGACGCTGGTAGGAGAGAAGTAGACCATGAGCCAAAAATCTAGGAACGTGGCCTCAAGGAGAAGTAGCAGGAGGTATTAACCAAAGAGCCCCCCAGAACACTCAGCTCTTCCCCCCGCCCCTCGCCCCCCGCCGACACACACAATGTACATTCAGTTGGGTGGCGACCCACCTCAGATGCTGGATACTGCACCTCGGATTGGTCAAAACCTCGTGCAGAAGTGAAAACACCTTTGAAGAGATGGGCATGCAACTCAGGCAAAGGCATGTCAGGTTCCGGTTGTGAACAATTGCCTTGAACATCTCTTCAAACCTGGTGTCGACCGAGAAATAGGTCAACCTACCAAAGAGGGAACAGCAGGAGAGTTCCGGTCAAGGTCCTCGTGCGACATGCACATCGTCTCTGCGGTTTTCCCTGCCTGCCCTGCTTCATTCTAGAACATTTCTGAGGGTGGACCATTTTTTCCCAGACCGTTCAGCATCCTAGATTCCCTGGCAAGTCCACTAACCTCTGCTAATCCCCCAATCAGACTGTTGACTTGGAAATAATCCTCTGGGTCTTTTACCATATGAGCCTCCTCCAAATGGTACCCTTATGTGACGCCAAGAAACCACACACACCCGTCTGCATGTGAAGTTAAACCATGCATCTATCCCAAGAGAGTAAAGGCCGTACGTGCTCATGGCTAATGCACCCGCAGGATGATGCACACGTTAATAGTTCACAATTTTACTGAAGAAAACACATGTGTCCCAGAATCCCTGAGTCCTACCCCAAAGCGGAGAACACCCTCCCCTAAGAACAGAACATCCCAAAGAAGGCCAATGCTGTCAGCACTACCTCCAGAATAAATACAGAAGCTGATCGTTTCTCACCATCTCCACCTTAACCTCCCACATGGGCCACCATCTTCGCTCCCCCAGATCCTTGCAGGAGCCTTTCACTTGGTGTCCCCCCTTCCACCTTCCCTCCCAGGATCTTCAATCCACCCAAAGCCGCAGGGATACTGCGAAGTACAAGATCTTGCTCGTCTGCTGAAAGCGTTGAAGTGGCATTTTTAAAAATTGAATTTGTTGGGGTGATGTTGGTTGACAATTCCATACAGGTTTTAAGTGTCCAACTCAACAAAACATCATCTGCACACTGCACTGTGCACCCATCACCCCCAGCAAAGTCTCTTTCTGTTCCCATCCCCCCCTTACCCTACTCCACCTACCCTACCTCCCTTACCCTCTGTCTATCACCACATTGTTGTCCGTGTCCGTGGGCTGTGTATATATGTTTTGGGGGTAACCCCTCCACCTTTTATCCAGTCCCCCGCCCCCCTCTCCTCTCACAGCTGTCAGTCTGCTCCATGTATCCATGCCTGTCTTTCTATTTTGTTTGCCAATTTACTTTGTTCATTAGATTCTGGTCTTTCTCTGACTGTTTTATTTCACTTTTGTTAATTTCCAAATGTATATATCTAAACAACTTATTCAACTCAACACCAGGAAGATAAAAAATCCCATTAAAAAATGCCATCTTCCCTCTCTGAACTCTGACGCTGCGGTGAGGCTGCCCAGGTTTCCAAGCCATCTCTCTTTCGAGAGAAACCAGCTCCAATCAAGGGAGAGGATACCTTCTCCCTTAGGCAAAGACCTAAATAGACACTACTCCAAAGAGGACATACACATGGCCAATAGACATATGAAAAGATACTGAAGGCCATTAGTTATCAGAGAGATGCAAATTAACACCACAAGGAGATGCCACCAGAATGGCTGTCACCAATAAGTTAACAAATCGTTTTTCACTTAAAGAAAATCCAGCACCTTAAGTGGACAGCGCAGCTCTTCATGATTTGGCGCCAATAGGGCTCTGACCTCACTTCCTCCTACTCTCCCTGTACACCATAGTGCCTCTGTCAGCCCATCTTCTCCGCCAGGAATGCTTTCCTACCACGCATGTAGCCAGCTTCCCTACTTCTTTCTGGTACCTAATCAAGCATCAACTCAGTTTCCCCCCAGACCGCCCAAAGATTGTATCTATACTCTTGTACTATTCTTTTCATACTCTTGTACACTACCTAGCACATTGCATTTTAAAAAAGATATTTTTATTGATTTTAGAGAGGAAGGGAGAGGGAGAGAGATAGAAACATCATTTATGATAGAGAAGCATTGATTAGCTGCCTCCTGCATGCCCCCTACTGGGGATCGAGCCTACAACCCAGGCATGTGCCCTTGACCGGAGTCAAACCTGAGACCTTTCAGTCCACAGGCCGATGTTCTATCCACTGAGCCAAACCAGCTAGGGCCTAACACATTACATTTTTATTATACAGTTGGAATGCAATTTCTGAGAGCAAGAATTTTTATGGGGGAGGGAGGGTGGGTGGGAAGTGATCAACCAAAGAATATATATATTAGAGGCCCGATGCACGAAATTGGTGCAAGGGGCTCAGCCCTCTCAGCTGCAGTGGCTGCCTCGGCCCTCGCAGCCCCAGCTTCATCTGGAAGGTTGTCCGGAAGGTTGTTCAGCTATCCAATCTAATTAGCATATTACACTTTTATTAGTATAGATATCCCATGGACACAGACAATATGGTGGTGAAGGCCTGAAGCAGAGGGGGCAGGCTAGAAGGAGTCAGTGGAGGGAAAAAGGGACATATGTAATACTTTCAACAATCAAGATGTTTTTGAAGGAATTTTTAAAAATCCACACCAGTTATTCCTGTTCCCCAAAGGATTGAGATAACACCTACTTGAGTGTCCGAAGTTGACAGTCAGGATGGCTCAGGGCTTTACACAGAACCCTGTCGGAGGTATCGTCAAGGTCAGTGTTACAGAGTTCCAATTCCCGGAGGGTCTCCCTGGTGTGGAGTAAAGTGCACACATCTCTCCAGTGGACGAGGCTCCTTATTGTTCTACATGGAGGAAGAATGCAATTCTCCAGCGATTTAGAAGACAAGGCATTCACTGAGACATCTGTTGAGAGCCACTGCTAACCAACCCAGACTTGGAGCCAGGGGGGAGGCAATAAAGGGTGGCCACATGTACAACAACAACATCCATGTGGTGAGCCGGCACGGCCGTGGCATACTCAGCCCCACGTTGGGCGCCTTATGTGCCGCGCCAGCTCAGCCAGTTTTGGTGAGCCTGAGAGGGGGCGGTGAAGGATGGAGAAAAGACAGACAAGAGAATGAAAGCTCGGTCTGGGTAGGACGCTGTCCTCTCTGATGGAGAGCTAGCGACAGTGCCATGGACTACAGGCCGTGTCTTTATTTTATAGCCAGATTCCACGAGGCAAAGCAAGGGCATGGTCAAGATGTTTACAACATTCTTGTGGGTTGCAATCCTACTCAATTCCAGGCACCTGAACTCCATCATGCCCACATCACTCAGGCATGTAGGGCCAGGTGTTTGGACCATAGGTTCAAGTTTACAACTATAGCTGTTGGCTATAATTGTGCTGGGAGGGTTCTGCACTCTAAGCTGGGACTGGCACGTGGAAATGAGAGGACTGTGCACTCTCATTAGACCAAGGCCTGAACCTGTCCAAACACTGTAGCTGCTCTCCACACATCCAGACCCAAAAAAGGAATGGATGAGTCTGTAGACAGGCAAGGGACAATGTCCTGAGTGCAGCGCTTTTGAGTGTGATGATGTTCACTATTAAGAAACACCAGTGATTGTTTAATGTGTTTTTACTGTTTTAAGAGAGAGGGAGGGAAAGAGAGAAAAACATCAATTGGCTACCACCTGCGTGCCTCCTAGTGGAGATCGAGGCCACATCCGAGGCATGTGCTCAGATCAGGAATCAAACGGCCCCCTCTCCATGCTTGGGGCCATACTCCAACCATCTGAGCCACACTGGCCAGGGCCCGCCCTCTATGTTTTTTAAATCTATTTTTATTGATTTCAGAGAGGAAGGGAGAGGGAGAGAGAGAGAGATAGAAACATCAATGATGAGAGAGAATCACTGATCAGCTGCCTCCCACACGCCCCACATTAGGGACCATGCCTGCAACCCAGGCATGTGCCCTGACCAGGAATCGAACCGTGACCTCCCGGTTAGAAGATCAATGCACAACCTTGGCTGGGCACCCACCCTCCTTTATATCTAAGCCACCACCAACCCTCATCTGAATTAATGCAGTAGCCTTCTACCTGGCCTCCTTGCTTCCACCCTTGCCCTTACCGCAAAGTCTATTCTCACCACAGCAACAGTCTCATTCTATTTGTTTTCCACCTTTTCTGGCTAAAGCCAGTTATTACAGTGACCTACAAGGCCCTGTAATATCTGCCCCCATTATCTCTCTAACCTCATTTCCTACTATTCTCCACCCCCCCCGACACACACACACTTCATTCCACACCAGCCTCCTTATTCTTTTTTGAACACCCTAGGCACACTCCCACATCAGACCCTTTGTACTTCCTCTGTCTACAAGACTTTTCCCCACCTCCCTGACTTAGTTCAGGTTTCTGGCCAAGTATTACTTTCCCCCTAACTATCTATAGTAAGCAGAATAATGCCCCACCCCCAAAGGTCCACGTCCTTATCCCAGAACCTATATCGATGATCACACTGGTATTGATGGTACATTTTTCACAGTCTATGCTATTAGGAACATCCTGAAGAAATTTATAAGGATTATTTCAGTTAATCCACACAGTATGTCAGAAGAACTGAGGTTAAGCCAGTGGTTATCAACGAGGGGTGATTTGGGATATTTGGTAATGTCCAAAGCCTTTTTTTTTAAATGGTCACAACTAGGGGAGCCAGTTCTACTGGGGCCTCATGGGTAAAAGTCAGAGATACTATGAAACTGCTCACATTGCCCTGGCTGGTTTGGCTCAATGGATAGAGCATCGACCTGCGGACTGAAGGGTCCCAGGTTCGATTCCGGCCAAAGGCACATGCCTGAGTTGTGGGCTCGATCCTCAGTAGGGGGCCTGCAGGAGGCAGCCGATCAATGATTCTCTCTCATCATTGATGTTTCTATCTTTCTCTCTCCCTGCCTCTCTAAAATCAATAAAATATATTTTTAAAAAGTAACTGCTTACAAGTCACAGGACAGCAAATAATTGATGGCCCCAGATGTCAATGAGGCTGATGTTCAACCCAGAAACCCTCATGTAAACGGCAGCCGAGAGATTGTAAAAAGTCACCAGTCCTTAGAGATGACTGTATTTCCTTTAGTTTCAGCCCCGGGATGGTCAGCAAGCACTAGAGTTATGGGCAGGTCTTAGAAATACAGTAAATAACAAAATGAAAGAAGGTGAAGGGATTAGCCAAAGACCCTATAGCAGTGATCGGCAAACTGCGGCTTGCGAGCCACATGGGCTCTTTGGCCCCTTGAATGTGGCTCTTCCACAAAATACCACGTATGAATGCGCACGTACAGTGCGATTGAAACTTTGTGGCCCATGAGCTGAAGTTGGTATTTTGTGGAAGAGCCACACTCAAGGGGCCAAAGAGCCGCATGTGGCTCGCAAGCCGCATGTGGCTCGCGAGCCGCAGTTTGCCGACCACTGCCCTATAGGCATCACCCATAGACAGACAACAGTGTGGTGATGGCCAGAGGGAAGAGGGGGGTCCAAGGTTGGGTAGGGGGGCACAGGGAGGAAATGGGGACCTCTGTAATCGTATCAACACTAACAATAAAAGGAACAAATTTTAAGACTCACCTAGGAGTTGATTGCTCATTAGACCTCTTTTCAAAGATGTTCTGAATACTCAGCTTAAGTTTCTGTAGACGCTGGCAGTACCCCAGACAGTAGGATGAAACCATCAGATCCCGGTGGTCTCTAACATAAATATTCGCTTCTGAAAAGGAGTCCATGATCCGTTTCACATATTCTTCCTCCTGGTTCTCAAAGAGACCATGAAACAAAGGTGTGTGGTGCCCAATGGCTTTCAAATTATCACCAAAACACCTCGTTTCTGTGACGAGGTACTGGCTGACGTAGTCTGTCAGGAGACGGCAGCCGAGGGCCTTCTCGAAAGTTTTCCTCCTCTTCTTGTTAAGAAGACCGAACATGGAAGCAATGACGGGACTGAAATCATCGTATAGTTCCCGCTTCCCTTTACACCTCCCCCAGGCCGAGGGGATCCCATGCTGGACCAGTGGCAGCATGAACGCTACGGCTGCACAGAATTCCTGGACTTTTGAGTGTATGAACCTGTAATGGCCTTTCATGTGGCTGCTGGGCCAGAGAATCTCCAGGGTCTGCAATGTGGAGACATCTGCCTGGGTGAACCCCACGCCCCTGAGGTCCTCCTCGGTGAAGTGCAACGTGTTATGGAGCAACCCTTCCAGCGCCAGTGAGCAGAGACTTTGCAGGGGGACCACGGGCCGCTGGTCGGCAGCCTGGGCGGTCAGCGTCTCCGCCAGAAAATGAGTGTAGATGTCGGTGAGCGTTTGGCACGAGCGTTTCAAATCAGCCCCCTGGTTCATTTGCCGCTGCAGGGCAACGCAAGTGACCCAGCAGAGGATGGGGACTTGGCACAGGTGCAAGAAGAGCTCATTCCTCTGTACCAGCTGGAAGGCCGCCTCGGCCCTCTGACCGTCCCTGAAGAATATGGTGAAATACTTGTGCCTCTTTTCCCGGGAGAATGACAGAGTCATGAGTATGTCTGTCTTCTTCATGATCGTCCAGGTGACAGCCTGGCCTTGGGGCCTGGACGTGATGAGGAAGCGACAGCCTGGGGCCAGCTTTCTGGTCAGCAAACTGGCCACGAGGACGGGCGTGGACACCTGCTGCCTGCCGTCGGAGCACAGAGCCTGCGGGCTTATGCGGAAGGAGTGTTCCACATTGTCCAAGTCCTCAAGGATAAACAGGATCTTCTGGGGCTCAGAGAGGATGTCAGCAACGGGAGCCCGGCCCTCGGGCCAGTCCTTGGAGATCAGCGCCACCAAGCTGCCAGAGGTCATCTGATTGATGTCGTGAGAAGAGAGGTGAATCACGTAAGAGAACACATCCTCCCAGAGATTGCCATTGGCCCACTCAAACAGCGCCCCTCTTAGAACCATCGTTTTCCCAGATGCTTCCTGTCCTATCAGAAACACATTCAGGGCCTTGGCAGCCTCCGGACTCACATGACGAAAGACAAAATCAAATTTGTTGACAAGTTCTAGGATCATGTCCTGACAGAATATATCATGAATACGGTTATGAAGGCATCTTTCCTCCTGGAGCTTTTTCTTGATGAGCATCTTGTGTGCTTCTTTGTTCCCTAAGTCAGTGAGTACCGGGCAGAGAAACACAGAGCAGAGATGAAAGTTCAAGATACACACACACACACACACAACCACACAAAAACACCCATTTCACCCAGTATCTCTCCTTCCTAGCATTCATCACAAACACAATGACAAGATATTCACTATCAGGAACAAATAAAGAAAAGTGGGACAGCCCACTCTGGTTTAGGGCTCAGTGGATAGAGCATCGGCCCGCAGACTGAAGGGTCCCAGGTTCTGTTCTGGTCAAGGGCAGGTGCCTCAGTTGCCAGCTCAATCCCTGGCCACCAACCAATTGATGTGTCTCTTTCACATCAATGTATCTCTCTCTGTGTCTCCTCCTCCCTTCCACTCTCTAAAAATCAATAGAAAAATATCCTCGGGCGAGGATTAGCAAATAAAAAAAAAGAAAAAGAAAAAGAAGAAATGTGAAGATTCAGATTCAGATTCCTTCAGGAAGGAAATGTTACGAAAAAGGAAAACAACCCAAAACATGTTTTCCTATGATTTCTCCAGAAGTATTCATGCCAGAAGATATGGAAGCAATTTCTATAATACTATAAGGAGTGACCGAAGAGCAGTATATCCATATAGATGTCCAACAGACACATGAAAAGATTTTCAGTGTCACTTATGAGAGAAATGCACATCAAAACCACAAAATGCACATCAATATCACCTCATACCAGTCAGGATGGCTATCATCAATACACCCACAAGCACACATTGGCGAGGAAGTGGACAAATTGGAACCCTCAAGTATTGTGGGTGGGATTGCTAATTAGTGCAACTACTATGGAAAACAGCAGTATGGAGTGTTCTCAAAAAAATTAATAGAACTACCTTATGACCCAGTCATCTCACATCTGGCCATTTGTCCAAAGAAATCCAAAACACGAATTGGAAACACTGCAATGAACATAGGGGTGGATAGTATGTCCGCAGTGCTAAACCCAAACCCCACCCATAAAACGATTTCACTTGAATTACAATCCACTTTTTCATTTGAGAGATTTTGTCAACAATTAAGTGTTGAAAGACGCAATGAACGTTACTGATCTCCGATTTTACGTCTCACATCAGAAGGTGCGGTAAACACGGGGACCACATTATAATGATAAAAAAAATCAGCAACAATTTAGTAGTGGATGCCCAATAACTTATTTGGGGCTAAGACCAGAGAGGATCTGAAATATTTCTTCCATAAGATGAATTATCTGTCTGGAGGGGATCAAGAGATGGTAGTCAACCTGAAGACATGTTTGGTCTAGACATGGTGACTCCTTTGCAGCCATGAGTCACCCGATGTTCCCTCTAAATATTTTGAGTCTTTCCAGATGGATGGAGAACATATAAGGAATGGGAAAAGATATGAGAAAAGACCCTGGCATTTAGAGTCAGCTATGTTTGGCTTAGAGTCTCAGCTCTGGGGCACTTTGAACTAGATCCATGATCTTGGTAATTTCTCTTAGCCTCTCATACACTCATTTCTTCCCACTGGGGTAAACAATTACATCCACTAAAAGATGTTTGGTAATGACTGAGGCAGCCCATGAACATGGTATGCTTAGCAGAGTACCTAGTATGTTAATTCTCCATAATCTTTGCACACAGCCCCACAGATTTCTTTGGCCAAATCTTACAGTTCTATCCCAAAGCATCATGCTTGAAATCTCCTCTAAGTAGAGACAGCACTGTAAAGGGGGTGGGGGGAGTTGTGTTTTTTTTTTTTTTAATTTTAGAGGCAGAGTAAGAGAGAAGGAGAGAAATAGAAACATCGATGAGAGAGAAGCATCAACATCAATTGGCTGCTTCCTCTATGCCCCCTGCTGGGGATCAAGCCCACAACCTGGGCATCTGCCATGACCAGGAATTAAACTATTGACCTTGTGATGCAGGGGTCGATGCTCAACCACTGATAGACACCAGCCGGGCTACAGACAGCACTTTCTTTGGTTAGGTCTAACCCTTCAGTCAGCTCCCTTCATTAAATCAGTTGGCATGAGGGAAGAAAATATGGGTAGAAGCAGAAAGTCATGAGGCGGGACAAGACCCACATCCAAGCCATCACCTGTCCTCTTTGGAGGGATGAAGACGTCACTCTATCAAAATGACCAGTCTTCCTAAACACTGCCCCTCCCTCCCCCACCCACGACTCACGGTTCCTCCTAGCGTTGATCTCCTCACAGAGGTCTTTCCGCGGGATCTTCTGGAAGATGTTGTACATTAAATTCCAGAGGTGCTGGGCCTCGTAAAACGTTGTCAACTGGTTGGCCAGGTGTGGATTTTCTTCACTTAGCTCGAGCCTGGGGATGGGTGGGAGTCCAATCTCCATGCATTCTTGTCCCAGCTGGTTCCTCAGACTGTGACATTCCTTTCTGCTGAGCTTCTCTAAATACCACAGCAGGTCAGAGTCAGAAGAATTGGATTCTGCCATGTTGTGTCTCTAGCAAGAATCTTGAGGATCAAAGAAGATGGGGTCTAGAAAACCAAGAGGGAATCAGAGAATCATTCCACAGGGGCGCCCGTTCTTTCGAAGTGGACACAGTAAAAAGCAAGACAAAAACAAGACAAAAACAGTGCTTGTGGCCTAATAGGAGGTGCTTTTTGATAGTCTATTAAACAAGGAGATCTCAAGGCTTTCTTTCTGGGGCCATGACCTCAGCAATTGACTTTGGTACACGTCTGAGTTAAAGATAAAAGTGGGCCCTAGCTGGTTTGGCTCAGTGGATAGAGCGTCAGTCTGCGGATTGAAGGGTCCCAGGTTCGATTCTGGTCAAGGGCACATGCCTGAGTTGTGGGCTTGATCCCCAGGGGGGTGATGTGCAGGAGGCAGCCAACCAATGATTCTCTCTCATCATTGATGTTTCTGTCTTTCCCTCTCCCTTCCTCTCCGAAATCAATAAAGATGTATTTTTTAAAAGATAAAAATGGAATATCAGTTGTGTTAAAAGGCAACATTCTTATAGCCTCAGCTAGGTGGCTCAGTTGGTTGGAGCATGGTCCTGGACACCAAAATGTGGTGGGTTTGATTCCTGGTCAAGGGCACCTCCCAGGCTCACAGTTTGGGTGCATGCAGGAGGCAACCAATAGATGTGTCTCCTACATTGATGTCTCTCTCTTCTCTCCCCTGCTACCACTCCCTCCTCCCTCCCTTCCACTCTCTCTAAAAATCAATGGGGGAAAAATATCCCCAGGTGAGGACTAAAAAACAACAACCTGTTAAAACAAACGAAGTGGAGACAAGACTCATGGATACACAGAACAGACTGACAGCTGTCAGAGAGGAGGGTGTTGGGGGCTAGGTGAAAGGTTGAAGGCATTGAACAAAGGGAAAAAGAACCAAGACTCATGACACAGAAAACAGTACGGTGACTGCCAGAGGGAAAGGGGAGGTGGGGGCAGGTAGAAGAGGGTAAAGGAGGAATAAATGGTGATGGAAGGAGACTCGACTAGGGGTGGTGAACACACAATACAACCTACAGAGGATGTTGTAGAATTGTCCACCTGAAACCTGTACGATTTCATTCACCAACGTCACCCCGTAAACTCAATTAAAAAAGAAAAACAAACAAGCAAACAAAAAGAATGCAAAATGGAGAGTAGACTGGAGAATTCTGAGCAGATGAAGTCAGTTAAGCCACACCAGCAAAAGCAAACCTGGCTCATTTCACAAACATGAGCATGAGCTATTTCTCCCAAATGCCTCCGATAACCATGCAAGGAGCTTCAAGCTGGATTCCTGAGGACAGCAGGAGGTCATCGCCTTTCACCAAAGCCCCTGCTACCTGGAAACCCTGCTGTAAAAGGCAAGGATTGTGAAGGGTGAACAGTTTCCTCATTCTCACTCCATGATCCCCGGGAATGTCATTGCCTCCAAGCCTCGCCTCCGGGGTGGATTTGAAAGCTCCCAGTTTGTGAAATGTTCCTGTAGGCCCCATAAACACTGACTGAATGCTCTTACTAACCTGGTGGTTTAAATTGGGCTGTTTGGGGATTATTAATTTTTTTTTGAGAGGCCCAATGCCCAGAAATACCAGACCTGTTAAGCTAGAAACTTTAGAAGTTGGACTCAGACAACACTGTGGTTCTTTTGTGTGTGTTTTTATTACAATTGACACCCAATATTATATTAGTTTCCGGTGTAAAGCATGGTGAGTAGACATTTATATAACTTACAAAGTCATCCCTGAGTAGGTCTACTATCCACCATCCATAGTTGTTGCAATATCATTGGCTACATTCCCTGTGCTGTACTTTACATCCCATGACTATTTTGTAACCACCAATTTGTGCTTCTTAATCCCTTCACCTTTTTGCCCAGCTCTCTGGACCCTCTCCCCTCTGGTGACCATAAGTCTGCCCTCTGTGTCTTTGAGTCTGTTTCTGTTTTGTTAGAATTCCCCCAGGAAACTTCAAGGAACAGCCAAACTCAAGAGCCAGTGCCTTTGTGCCTGAGTGAGCATCCCCGGAGACATGGAATGCCAAACCTGACCATTGAAAACATCCCAGCTCTCTTGAACTGTTCCCACACCAAAGAGGAGGTGGTGGCCAGCTAAGGCCACAAAGATGAGTTTCTGGCTAAGAGAAACAGCACACACGAAAAAAAGGAAGGAAGGGAGGGAGGAAGGAAGGAAAGGAGGGAGGAAGGGAGAGAGGGAGAAAAGAAGGAAAGAAGAAATAAAAGGAGAGAGAGAGGGAGGGAGGGAGGGAGGGGGAGAGAGGAAGGGGAAGAGAGGGAGGGGGGAGAGGGGGAGAGGGGGAGAGGGGGGAGAGAGAGAGAGAGAGAGAGAGAGAGAGAGAGAGAGAAAGGAAGGGAGGGAGGGAGGAAAGAAGGAAGGAAGGAAGGAAGGAAGGAAGGAAGGAAGGAAGGAAGGAAGGAAACTGGAGAACTTCGAAAATATAAAGAAAAGGGTTTTTTAAGTCAAAAGAAGCCAACTGGCAAGGAAGGGAACTCACCAACCCTGACACCACGTCTCGTCTCCGGGGCCAGTTCCTCAGCCACGCAAGCCAGGAGGGAGAAGCGAAAAGCTGCGTGCACTCAAAGCTTCCTTTTCCTTTTTTATTGGCTGAGGTGGGTTCTCGATGACCAGGGTCACCGGGGAAGGGAAACATTGCTTCACCTGGGCTTCGGGGCTCACCTGTGTTTCTCTAGCTTCTTCCTTCTCCTTCCTATCCTTCCTTCTCCTTCCTTCTCCTTCCTTCTCCTCCCTTCTCCTCTCTTCTCCTTCCTCTCCTTCCTTCTCCTTCCTTCTGCTTCCTTCTCCTCTCTTCTCCTCCCTTCTCCTTCCTTCTTGGGCTCCAATGACTCCACGGTGGTCCACACCCAAGTGGTGATGTCGGAGCTCTTGGGGCACCCAGCTGAGAACCCTCCAACCATTGATTTGGGCTGTGCTGAGGGAAAGAACTTCAGGTAACCATCCATACCATCAACCACATAAGAGGAAAAATCTGGTCGGGCTACATCAGGATCTGACGAGGAGCCTATCAACAGGGGATGAGGTAAGGATTGGAATGGATGCCATCAGAAGACACAGACCTCACACAGGTGATAGGTGTTGTGGAGGCACTCCTCAGCCCCAAACCCACTCACCTGGGACCTTTAAAGATGGCTGGGTAGCTCAGTTGCTTGGAGCATCTCCCCATACACCAAGGTTGAAGGTTCCATCTCTGTTCAGGGCACAAACAAGAATCAACCAATGAATGCATTGGGTAGAATAGCAAATCGGTGTTTCTGTCTCTCTCTTCCGCTCTCTCTCCTTCAAAAAAATCAATAAAACATATCCACGGGTGAACATTAAAAAAAATAGGGGAAAAAACCCATAAAACCTCATAATTAATGAAAAATTATGAAAGGCCCAGCTGGTGTGGCTAAATGGTTGAGCATCAATCCATGAACCAGGAGGTCATGGTTTGATTCCTGGTTAGGGCACATGCCTAGGTTGTGGGCTCGATCCCCAAAATGGGGCATGCAGGAGGCAGCCAATCGATGATTCTCTCTCATCATTGATATTTCTCTCTCTCTCTCTCTCTCTCTCTCTCTCTCTCTCTCTCTCTCTCTCCCTTCCTCTCCTTTCCTCTCTGAAATCAATGAAAAAATATATTTTTTAAATGATGAAAGAATACCCTTTAAGATACAAGACAGTCATACCCTCTGTCACTAATCCTACTTCAACGTAATTCTCAAAGTATAGCCAGTTCAGTGGGACAAGATGATGGATCTGAAAGAAAGAAGCAGAATGGATAAACTGTGATATATTTATACATGTTATACTGTAAGGCAGAAAAAAAATAAATGGTTGCACACACAAATTTAACTCTGCTACATCTCAAGAACAAACAGTAAGCAGGAAAAAAAGTCTTAGAAGGATCTTTTCATTATAAAATTCAAATCAGGGAAAACTAAATATATCTCTTAGGGGAACATTTATCAGTGGAGAAAATATAAAGTCAAGGAGGGGAGGATAATTAACATAAAATTCACTTCATTTGGCAAATATTGAGTGTGGAGAGGGCATGCAGCTGGGGCTGGGTAGGCAGAGCCAGCAAAGGACCTAATAATGTCTTTCTTCTTAAACTTAAACATTTTGGGGTGAGGTTGGTTAATACGATTATATAGGTTTCAGGTGTACATCGTCTGTATTTTGCATTGTGTGCTCACCATCCCAAGTCTAGTCTCCTTCCATCACCAAATCTTTGACATGCGCCCTACAATGCCTATTTCTTAACCTAGGTTCTGGACCAGAGATCTTGGTGTTCTGACTGTGGCCATTCCCTAAGTTTTCCACTATGTTGTCTTCATTTCTGTATATGCATATTTCACAACCTCACGCCATCCCCCATCCCCTGATTAACGGTCCTTAGTTCACAGGATTCTTGTGAAGAAGGAGCAAATTTATAATGAGACGAGGATAGTTTGCAGCACATTGAAGTTCTCAGAGCACATCAGAGGTGACTGCGGTGAGTACAGGGAAGGCCAAAGCAGAGTGAAAACCACACCTGAAGGCCCTGATTGGGTAGCTCAGTTGGTTAGAGAGCCGTCCAGATACACCAAGGTTGTGGGTTCAGTCCCCGGTCAGGACAGATATAAGAATCAACTAATTGAATGCATCAATAAGTGGAGCAACCAATCTCTCTCTCTCTCTCTCTCTCTCTCTCTCTCTCTCTCTCACCAAACAATAAATTTTAAAAATTTTTAAAGAAAGAAAACCACGCCTGAAGCATGTGAAACGCATGAGGTGAGTCCTGCTGTACATACTCAGAATCATTGGGTGCCTTTTCTGTGTGACAGAAGAATGGCCCTGGCACAATAACATTCTCATGGAGCTTCAGAGGTGGGAAAGAGCCAATCATTTAGACGAATTTCATAATCATTTAGAATCTCTGGGTCTCGACCCCTTTGGCGGTTGAACGACCCTTTCACAGGGGTCACCTAAGACCATCCTGCATATCAGATATTTACATTATGATTCATAACAGTAGCAAATAATTTTATGGTTGGGTCACAACATGAGGAACTGTATTTAAAGGGCCAGAAGGTTGAGAACCACTGAGAAGAGAGTCACCCCTGTTGCCTAAATTAGCCAGTTTGGAGAGACCAGAAGGAACTTGCTCACAACCAGAAGCCTTGGGACTCCACAATCAGAATCTTGGTTTGAAATATCTACCCCGGTAGGAAACCAGGAACAAAGAGCTAGACCACACCCAACGTGGGGACATTAAAAAAAAAAAAAAAAAGAATTTGTTTCACCTATTCTTAGGCCTGGTCATCAACCTTGAGCCAATGGAAGGAGAGCAATTCATTGGCCAATCATATGGCTCCATAGCCTATTTCTTCCCAGTCCCAGCCGCCACTCATTAAGGACCCGCCAGGAAGACCTGGAGCGGTGAGTCAGCGGAGAGACTGCCCTGAAGTCTCTCTTTTATCTGCTTTGTCACTTCAAGTCTTTGCCTTCTCCCCCTTTGTCCTGCCTCCTTTCTTGACCACCCAGACAGCAGTCCTTGTGACCTTAACCATGGCCCTGGATTTTGTCTCTTTAACACGAGAAATTTCGGTTGAAAGACTCCTGCCATGATGGTGTTCACCCTCTATTGGAACGCTGTATTCCAGTACCATAGCTCGGCCCTGGCCCAGTAGCTCAGTTGGTTAGAGCATTGTCCCAATACCCCAAGGTTGCCGGTTCTATCCCCGGTCAGGGCACATACAAGAATCAACCAGTGAAACATAAATAAGTGGAACAACAAATTGAGATCTCTCTCTCTCTCTCTCTCTCTCTCTCTCTCTCTCTCTCTCTTTCTAAGATCAATATCAATTTTTTTAAAAATTAAATAGCCCTGGCCAGAGGGCTCAGTTTGTTGGAGCATTGTTTCATGTACCAAAAGGTGATAGGTTTGATTCCCAGTTAGGGCACACACCTAGATTTTGGGTTCCATCCATCCCAGTTGGGGATGTACTGGAGGCAATTGATTGATGTTTCGTATTAGAGTAGAAAAAAAAAGCCAGTTAAGTGGAGTAGGAGGAGCCTGGCTGAGCCAGTGTTGGAGCATGGCACTTTATTTCTTTCTCACATGGATCTCTCTCTCTCTCTCTCTCTCTCTCTCTCTCTCTGCCTTCCTCTCTCTCTCAAAAATCTCAGGTGAAGATAAAAAAAATTATTTTCCCCCCATGCTTGTGTTCAGGACCTGACACTGAGAGCCACCATCAGGTGGTCCGAGGGTGGCAGTGGGGCTGCTGTAGCCTGGACTGGAACCCGTTAGCCACAGCACAGCCAACAGGTCATGAACAGTGCTTAAAATTTTTTTAAAAATAAAATAAAGTGCCATGCTCCAACACTGGCCCAGCCAGGCTCCTCCTACTCAACTTAACTGGCTTTTTTTTCTACTCTAAACTGGTAGACCAGATGAACTGTGTGTGCCTGTACATTCCTTATTAGCTCAGCCTACAACCAGTGGGAAGAGTGGGGGGTCTCGAATACACAGGAAGACATTCATGCACAAAAGGCATCATGAGGATGGGAGAACTTGGAGCTTAGGGCTGAGTTTTCTTTTTTAATTAGATTCATACCTGTTGAGACAAACAGGAGAACAGAGATGAGGTCCAGAGGATAATGTGAATAATTTGAAACTTCTCTGAATTTTACACAGGTTTCATTTAGTCCTCGTTCCTGGTAATTCCCTCTCTCTCTCTCTCTCTCTGAAGACTGTGATCTCTGTCCGGGCCAAGATGGCATCATCTTTCTTTTCTGAATTTGGCCTTCTGTGGTACCTGGAGGAGCTCAGCAGGAACGAGTTTAACATTTTTAAGGAGAAGCTCAAGCAAGAAACTCTGCACCTGGGACTCCAGCAGATCCCCTGGGCTAATGTGAAGAAGGCAACCCGGGAAGTCCTGGCAAACCTGCTGGTCAAGCATTATAAGGAAACACAAGCCTGGGATGTGACCTTCACCATCTTCCAGAAGATCAACCGGGAGGACCTCTGCCAGAAGGCCAAGAAGGAGTGTACAGGTGAGGGAGTTCGGGGTTGGTGCACGGGGACAAGGCTTCTCATATCAAGGATCCTGACATAATTTTGATAAATGATCTCCATCTATCATCTCCATCTAATGGGCTCCACAGCAGACTCAGCAAGTACTAGGGGATCGTGTCATCCTTGTCCACAGAAGACAGTGGTGAATGTGATTGGGTACCATGTCTTCGCCTGAATTGCACGTCTGAGTTACCGATAATTTTGTTATTTTTATTTATTTATTTTTAATTCTCACTCGAGGATATTTTTTCCAATGCTTTTTTTTTATTAGTATTGATTTCAGAAAGGAAGAGAGAGGGAGAGAGAGATGGAAACATCAAAGATGAGAAAGAATCATTGATCAGCTGCCTCCTGCATGACCCACACTGGGAATTGAGCCCACAACCCGGACATGTGCCCTCGACTGGAATCGAACCTGGGACCCTTCAGTCACCAGTCCAACGCTCTATCCACTAAGCCAAATCTGCTAGAGCTCCATTGTTTTTTAGAGAGAGTGGAAGGGGGATGGAAGGGAGAGAGAGAAACATCAATTGGTTGCCTCTCACACACACCCTGACCAGGGCCAGGGGTCAAAGCTGCAACCCAGATACGTTCCCTTGACCAGGAATTGAACCTGAGACCCTTCAGTGCATGAGCTGACACTCTAACCACTGCTCACACCAACCAGGGCTGGGTTACTGATTATTTATCCTTGCATCCAAGCCAGAAACTCTAAGGTGAAGTTGTATCCCAACAACTACGAACTTTATAGTTCAGCAAAAATCATAGTTAACATCTTTTGTGGATCACACACTGAGCTAAGGTTAACTTGGTGTCATTGTGTATTTATCCAAAGCAGCTATGGAATGCCAGTATTCAATAAGATTTCTAAGTCACTGTCCTGTATGGATGCATTTTAATCTTTAACAAGCAAATGGTAACATCAGAGGAGCTATGACCTACATGCAATATAGCCTTAAGGGCCAATTTTTTAAAAGGGAAGATTGTATTTTGTTCTATCAAGAGTGGCTCAGTTGGTTGAAGCATCATACAGTACACCAAAAGATTGTGGGTTTGATCCCTGGTCAGGGCACGCATGGGAGGCAACAGATCAATGTTTCTCTCTCTCTCCCTTTCTCTCTCTCTCTCTCTCTCACTCTGGGCCCCCTTCCTCTCTCTCTCAAAATCAACAATCATATTCTGGGGTAAGGATTATATTGAAAAAATATTTGACCATTTTTCAACATGATAGCCCCAATAGTAACACTTGTCATGATCTCTGATCACCATGATGACCATTGGCATTTGTGTATAGATCATGTTCACATAGAATGCAATTTTCTCAGCAGCTTCATTATATCCTCACAGTAGCCCTATTGGAGCATTTAAATATTGGAATGCAGCCCAGCTGGTGCTGCTCAGTGGTTGAGCATCAACCTATGAACCAGGAGGTCACGGTTCAATTCCCAGTCAGGGCACATGCCCCAATTGCAGGCTCAATCCCCAGGTTGGGGCATGCAGGAGGCAGCCAATCAATGATGCTCTCTCGTCATTGATGATGTTTCTATCTCTTCCTTCCTCTCCCTTCCTCTCTCTCTCTAAAATAAAACAAGAAGATTAAAAAATATTGGAATGCATGCCATTTTGCTATAATAACAGTTGGGATATTATGTTGACTTTTCTATTGTGGTACCTGAAAAGTTGCACACAATACTACAATAGTTTCAGGTAGTGGCAAAGCAGCTGTAGACAACATATAAGCAAAGAGCATGACTGAGTCACAATGACATTTTTTTTTTTACAACACAGACTGTTGACCAGCTCTGGTGGCGGGCCACAGTATTTTCAGATCCCTGAGAAGACACAGTGAGAGGGAAAATGGCAGGGCCAATGCTAACATCTGTACTGGGGTTTTCACTCAAACATGTGTGTTTTGTCTTATTTTCTTGGGCTCACGGACTCAGGACACACGAAGGCCTATCGCACTCACATCAAGGAGAAATTCAGCAAGGCGTGGTTCCAAGACACTGTCATGCATTG
This sequence comes from Myotis yumanensis, assembly GCF_028538775.1. Classification (NCBI taxonomy): domain Eukaryota; kingdom Metazoa; phylum Chordata; class Mammalia; order Chiroptera; family Vespertilionidae; genus Myotis; species Myotis yumanensis. Next base: position 2,568,569 of record NW_027223774.1, on the reverse strand, counting down.
TTACGGATACGTTGACAAGGAGCTCACCCAGAAAGAGCGCAAATGCCTGGAGTTTCTTTTTGCTCCCAAGGAGCCCAGGAGACGGACGGTGATCCTTACAGGGGCTCAGGGGGTCGGGAAGACCACTGTCCTGGCAAAGCTGATGCTGGCCTGGGCAGAGGACAAGCTCTACCAGCAGAAGTTCTCCTACGTATTCTACCTCTGCTGCCAGGAGGTGAGGCAGGTGACAGCAACCAGCTTGGCCGCCTTGATCTGTAGAGACTGGTCCGACTCCCTCGCCCCCATCGCGGAGATCACCTCCGAACCGGAGAGGCTCTTATTCATCCTCGACGGCTTTGAAGAGCTGATGTATGACTTGAATGAGCCCGAGTCAGATCTGTGCAGCGATTGGATGGCTCAGCAGCCTGTCCAGGTGGTCCTGAGCAGCCTGCTGAGGAAGAAGATGCTCCCAGAGTCCTCCCTGCTCGTGGCCACGGTGCCCTCGTACGCACGGTTCATCAATGACAGGCTGGGGCACCCAGAGATCCAAACGCTCCAGGGATTCACAGAGGACGAGATGCTGCTGAGTTTCAGCTGCATGTTCCGGAAGGGGTGGAGAGGCGTCAAAGCCTTCCATTTCATCAGAAGCAACAAGCAGCTGTTTTCCCTGTGCCAGATCCCCGTCCTGTGCTGGGCCGCGTGCACTTGTCTGAAGCAGGAGATGGAACGAGGGAAAGACCCGGTGATGACCTGCCGGCGGACCATCTCGCTGTATTCCTCGTTTGTCTTGAATCTGTTCACGCCCAAGGGGGCTCGCTGTCCGGATGAGCAAAGCCGAGTCCGGCTGAAGGGCTTGTGTTCCCTGGCTGCCGAGGGCATGTGGAGCAACACGTTTGTGTTCGGGGAGGAGGATCTCCGGAGAAACGGGTTGGCGGACTCTGACATCCCTGCACTGCTGGACATCAAGGCCCTTCGCAAGGGTGGGGGCACCGAGAACGCTTCCTACACGTTCCTCCACTTGTGCATTCAGGAGGTCTGCGCCGCCCTGTTCTACTTCATCAAGAGCCACACCGACCACCCGATCCCGGCGGTGGGCTGTGCCGAGGCTGTGCTGGCGACCCATTTGAAGAGAACCAAGGCCCAGTGGATCTTTCTGCCATCTTTCCTGTTTGGCCTTTTGAACGAAAAGGAACAGAGGAAGCTGGGTGCCTTTTTTGGCGCCCACCTGTGCCAGGAGGAGGTACGGCAGGCAGTTGAGCAGCACCTATGGGACGTCAGCCAGAGTGAGCACCTTCGGGGGCAGCTGAATTTCCTGACGTTGTGTTACTGTCTGTTCGAGATGGAGGACGAGGCCTTCGTGCGGTGGGCGGTGGACCTGTTCCAAGAGGTGTCCTTTTTGATCACCGACCTGACAGACTTGATGGTCCTTGCCTACTGCTTGACACGCTGTTCGGCCTTGAGGAAACTTGACTTTTCCATCCAAAATGTCTTCGTAGACACCTCCATGTGAGTCCATTCAATGACTTCCTTTCTGTTGCCTTTTTAGCGTCTGTCCATATTCCCGAGTGGGTTTCGCTCCCGGCATTTTTCATAGAGGATTGGGGTTGGGGACCTCACCTTTTTCTGTCAAACAGACCTCGGCTCACATCCTGGCTGGACTCCTTAGGAAACAGGTGACCTTGTCCGCAGGGTGGTCTTTCTCTGTTGAAGTTGCCTCGTTGTAAAAAGGGCAACCGTGTGAACTGCCGTATTGGGAGGCGCTAGGAAGACCGAATAGGAGAGGCTGTGCAGTGTCTTCCTACACATTCTCAAGTATTTGCTGATAGGTCCTCAAATTAATTCTCATACCGTTTCCATAGGACCACACTCTTTCTTGACTTCCCAGCTAACAATTACCTTTCATTTATTTATTAAAATATATTTTTATTGATTTCAGAGAGGAAGGGAGAGATAGAAACATCAATGATGACAGAGAATCATCGATTGGCTGCCTCCTGCATACCCCCTACTGGGGATTGAGTCCACAACCCCGGTATGTGCCCTTGACTGGAATCAAACCTGGGACCCTTCAGTCCCCAGGTCGATGCTCTATCCACTGAGCCAAACCAGTTAGGGCGCAATTACCTTTTAAATGGATTCTGAACAATCTTCCAAATGTTAACTTACTTTAATAAAAAATCATATGAGATAGATTCTCTCCCTCCACTTTTTAAATTTATTTTTTATTGTTGATAGTATTACAGGTATTTCTCATTTTCCATTTTCCTCCCCTTCAACCTCCTCCTCCCAGCCCATATCTACTCCCCATGTCTTCACTACCCTATTGCCCATGTCCATGCATCTAAGTATATAAGTTCTTTGATTTATCTCTTCTCATCCCCCAAGATAGATGGCTCTTAATTATCATGTTACAAGCAAGGAAACTGAGGCAATGATATCTCGAAAGCTGTCCAAGTGAGGAAGTGGTCAAGGCTCAGTGTGAGCCTACGCATCTTGCTAGAGGTTCATTTAACACCTACGCTTTATGGCTCCAGATTTACCTATCAAATTCCTGGCAGATACACCAAAGTTCTTCAGTCTGGCACTATTGACATTTGTGGATGGGCGGACGGTGTTCTGTTCATTCTAGTATGTTGAGGAGCATCCCTGGTTTCTGCCCACTAGATTCCAGAAGCACCCCTCTCCCCAAGTGGGAGCAACCACAGATGTCCCCAGACATTGCCCAACGGCCCTTGGGGACAACATGGCCCCTGGTTGAGAATCATGAATATAAGATGAGCTGACCTGACCATGGGTGGATCTGCTCTGAGTCAGATGCCCTGCGTCTGGGAAGAGCACTCATGATGCTTCTATGTTATGAACGGCTTGGAGTGACTGCTGACCCGTGGAGAACTTTTCCTGTCTCCTTCCTTCCAGGACATGTTACCAGTTACTCGATTGGAATAACATCTGCTCTGTGCTCACGGCAAATGAGAACCTTGGAGAACTCCGAGTGAGTGGCAGTAACCTCCCCGGGCTGGCCCTCGTAACACTGAGCAATCATCTGAAGCACCCCAGGTGTCGCCTTCAGAAGCTTAAGTAAGTTGGAGGCCCGCCTGGACCTGAGTCTGCCATGGAATTCAATGAGTCTCACCTCTAGCTTTTGGGGCAACCTGGAGATTTACAGCCTAGAGCAGAGTCTCACATCCCATGTCTCTAGCTGTGTAGCCTCTACCCCTACTCACCGCATTGAAATGGGCTGCTCAAGGTCACAAAGCTAACAGAGGGCAGAGCTGGGTTCTGAACTCGGAGCTGATTGAACAAAGCCCCTGCTGGTAGCTACTGTGTCTGCTCCTTCCTAAAAGGCTTCAGGAGCATTGTGCCAACCCATATCTGAGGGCCAGTGGGGTGGCAGGCTTTGTACTGAATACCACAAAATGAAGGGAGTTTAGGAGTTATGGTCCTGACCTCCAGGAATATATGGTCAAGTGTGGCTTGGTTGGTTTCTGTGTTCCCCCCCATAAAATGTGTAGATCCTCCTCCGTGGGAGGTGGGTATGAAAGAAGTAAGTGGATCTGAGATTCTGGTGGTCTGGAAAGCCTTTCTAGTCTAGGATTTTAGATTCTCCTCTGCCACGATGTGGAGAGTAAGGATTCCAGAGAGAGGAATATGCAAGAGCGATATTAGTCTGAGAATTGGTGTGGCAGCAATATCTAGGTGCCCCCCACCAAAGTGTGCTCCCCTTGCCCTAGCGTGCTGTTGTCTTTCAGCCAAAGGCTGAATAAAAGGGTAATATGCAAATCGACAGAATGGTGGAACAACCAGTCACTATGACATGCACTGACCACCAGGGGGCAGACACTCAATGCAGGAGCTGCCCCACAGGGGGAGCACTGCTCAGCTAGAAGTTGGGCTGACAGCTGGTGAGCACAGCGGTGGTGGCGGCAGTCGGACATCCCCTGAGGGCTCCTGGACTGCAAAAGGTCACAGGCTGGGCTGAGGGACCTCTCTGCCCCCGAGTGCACAAATGTTGTGCACTGGGCCTCTAGTATTAATATATTTTTATTGATTTCAGAGAGGAAGGGAGAGAGATAGAAACAGCAATAATGAGAGAGAATCACCTATCAGCTGGCTCTTACACACCCCCTATTGGGGATCAAGCCTGCAAACCCAGCATGTACTCTGAGCAGGAATTGAGCTGGCACCTCCTGGTTCATAGGTCACTGCTCTACCACTGAGCCATACTGGCTGGGTGAGAGCTATTGTCTTAAAGGAACCCTCCTCCCAAACAGTCAGTAACATCTTCATTGAATCATTGCATGAGGAAGAAAAGCAACTTCTTTTGTTAATTCGCTTACACTTGGGAGTTTGTAACAGTGGATAATATTACCTCACAGGTGAGAATCAGCAGGTGCTCAAGCCGTCTCCTCAGGTTTTGTTGAATAGAAACCTAACCAAACCTTCTTTTTTTCTGCAGGATGAATAACGTTTCCTTCTCCGCTGAAAGCCGGTTTTTCTTTGAGGTGTTCACCCAGAGCCCGGTTTTAAAACACCTGGATCTCAGTGACACAAGAATCTCCCATGATGACTTCAAGTTGCTGTGTAATGCCTTGAACAATCCTGCGTGCAACATAGAGAATTTACTGTAGGTCTCCAAGCTCACCAGCCTCATACATTTTTCTTACCTGTCTACTTTCATCCTTTTTTCTATTCTTCATAGACAAGCTTACCTTTCCGTGAACTTGAGCGTTAAATAGGGGAGTTCAAGTTTCTAAATTGGTACAACCACTTTGGAAAACCATTTGCCTCTCTTTGGCTTTCGTGGGTTCTGACATCTTGTGTAACCTAGCAATCTCACATTGAGGTGTACATCCAACAGAGCTGTATGCATAAGTTTGCCAAAAGGTAGGACCTACAATATTCATGACGATGATTCATGATATCTGAAAAATGGAAATACCTACTAATAGTCAGTTTGGTAAGAGATCAACCGAAGGACTTGTATGCATGCATATAAGCATAACCAATGGACATAAGACACTGGGGGTAGGGGAGGCCAGGGGATTGTCAAGGGCGGGGGGAAAAAAGGAGACATATGCAATACTTTTTGTAATACTTTAAGCAATAAAACAATAAAAAAGAGAGAGAGACCTGTCGTTATAGACTCCCTTCCTGAGAGTGAACAATCTATAATGATAGCAACAAATTTGGATGAATCTCACAGGTCTCATGGATGGAAATGAGACACACTGAAGAGTAGTAGTAAATATATCATATGATTTTATGTATATAAAGTTCACAGATGGGCAAGACCATGGTGTTAGAGGTGAGGATAAGTGACAGGGGTGATGGACACGATGTGTTTCTGGACCTGAATGCTAGTAATGCAGGTCTGTGCAATTCAGGACAATTCAGGGTGAACAAGTACATCCTAAGTGGGGTTCAGGAGTTGGAGGGGTGGAATTAGAGGAACAGCAAACATAGCAAATACCTTGAAGAATAACACCTGATAGAGGTCAAGCAACTCAACATGGCCCATGTGGCTGACCCACATGGATTTAGGAACAGGCGGAAGCCTTGTTGATCAAGTGATGTCTTGGGAGATTTTCATTGGGGAACTGGAAGCTGTGTATGAACAGTAACTTCATGTGTATGTGTCTCAAGTCTAGAGAATGGGTGATGGGTTTCAGGGTGAGACTCAAGCAGAGCAAACATGGGCTTCCTGACTCTGATGGAACTAGCCAGAGGGGTGAATCGGAGACATAGAAGCTGATGGGATCTGACATTTCCTCCTCCCCACAGGCTGGTGGAGTGTGGCCTCTTAGAGGATGATTGTGAAGGACTCAAGGAGGTCCTGATGAGGAACACGAAGCTGAAGATTCTGGACTTATCCTACAATTGCTTGGGCAATGGGCTGTCCCTCTTGTGTGAAGCCCTGTGCCTCCCAGCTTGTGCTCTGAGGGGCTTGGGGTAAGTGACTGTTGGGAGTGCCCACTGTTGAACACCATGGCCTACTGTCTAAAATCTATCCACTAGCTCACAACATCTGCTCCATATTTCGCTGTACCTTACAATTGTCCAAAGTAAACAGCATCCCTTGGAAAGCCACGAACTATCATGGTATTGCACTAAGTGAAATGAGTCAGACAGCGAGAGAAAAATACTATATGATTTCATGGGTATATGGGACCTAAAGAACAAAAATACACAAGCAGAACAGACTCGTAGATGCAGAGAATAAACTGATGGTTGCCAGAGGGGAGGAGGGTTGGGGGACTAGGTGATAAAGGTGAAGTGATTAAGAAGTACAAATTGGGCCCTGGCCAGGTGGCTTGGTTGGTTGGAGTGTTCTCCCATGCACTGAAAGATTGTGAGTTCAATTCTAGTTAGGGCATGTACAGGAGGCAACTGATCGATGTTTCTCTTTCACATCAATGTTTCTCTCTCTCTCTTTCTCTCTCTCTCTCTCTCCCTTCATCTCTCTAAAATCAATAAAAACATATCCCTGGGTGAGGATTTAAAATAAAAAAAAATAAGTACTATTGATATATGTAAAACAGTCATGGGGATGAAATATATAGCCAGGGCAATATAGTCAATGATATTGTAATAACTATGAATGGTGCCAACTGGATACTAAATTTATTGTGGGTGATCACTTCCTAAGTTATATAAATGTCTAATCATGGAGTGTACTAGTATACCTGAAATGAATACAATATGTATGTCAAATGTAATTGAAAAATAAAAAGGGGGGAGGAGTAGGGGACATCTGTAATACTGTCAACAATAATTTTTTTAAAAAAATTACAGTGAAAGAATAACAGAATTGAAAAAGTTACAGATTTTACACATAAGGTAATTCAATGCACATGGCCAATCCACAAGGAAGCGGTATCTTGACCAAAAACAGAATCCAATGTAGAATTAGAATTTACTTCTACATGACTAGGTCAGTTTTATGTTCTAATCTCTTTATCATGTAAGAGGCTAAAAAAGGGATGTATTTTCAGATAAGAGAGAAGTTCATATATATACAGGGTGTCCCAAAAAGTGTACACACACCTTGAATTATTATAAAGTCAGTGTTTATTAATATAGAGTTCATTTTTTAAATTTAAATGAATTGCCCTAGCTGGTTTGGCTCAGTGGATAGAGCATCAGCGCTCAAACTGAAGGGTCCCAAGTTTGATTCTGGTCAAGAGCACATACCTTGGTTGCAGGCTCTCTCCCCAGCCCTGGTCTGGGCACATTTGGGAAGCAACCAATCGATGTCTTTCTCACATTGATGTTTCTCTCTGTGTCTCCCCACCTCCCTTCCACTCTCTCCAAAAATCAATGGGAAAATATCCTTGGGTGAGGATTAACAAAAAAAAAATTTAATGAATCTACAGAAATGAATAATTTTTTTTGCCAGTGCCTGTTTTCAAACTGATGACTGTTCTGGTCTAGGCATTGCTGATAACGCAAAGCAATAGAATCACAAACATCAAGAATTTGTCGGTTCGGTTTTTGTGTATTGTCAACTGTTGCTGGTTTTGTACCATAAACTTTATCTTTTATGCTTCCCCATTAAAAAAAGAAGTCCAGTGGCACTTCAGGGTACATTTTCTTTGTTCAAAGCTTAGCCTGGCTTTACCAATGATTTCAAATCAGTTAAACCTGAAAAGGATTGAAAATCACATGAGTTATCAGCGTTAAAGTGTGTATACATTTTGGGGGGGGGGGGGGGCGCCCTCTATAGGATGATAGGAATACTCTCAATATGAAGTCCTTTCCTTCCTTTTCTCCCATGTATTTGTCCCTACAGGTTAGTTGACTGCTGCCTCAGGGAACCTTGCTGGGAACGTCTCCGTGACGTTGTCCTGGTTAACAGGAACTTGACCCACCTAGACCTCAGCACAAATGGTCTGGAAGACAAAGACTTGAACCTTCTCAGCGAGGCCTTGAAACAGCCATCCTGCTACCTGAAGTCACTAAGGTAAGTGTTTTGGAGGCTTCCCTGGAAGACCAAGCCTCCTTCTCAGGGGTTTGGGTTGGTGGGGAGGCACCTGGAAATGAAAAAAGCCAAAGGGTCCGTGACTGAGATGAAGGTGAGAAGGTGATAAATGACTTGATTCAGATTCTTGGAGAGGTGTTCAGATGAACCAACCCATACCCTGACTCTATGTTACAGATTTAATGTGTGGTAACTGGTCCTTCAGAGTATATACATAAGGGCTGAGAGAGAGAACTTGGGACTGAGGCTGAGGGGCGGTTTTATGACTAGATGTTTTTGCTGTGTGTTGTACAAGATGTATAAGTTTTGTCAGTTGGAGAAGGAGAGCTGAAATTTCAGGTACAAGGGTTAAGCATGGGAATGGAAGACCTGATAATGTAGGTGGGAATGGACATGGATAAAATCAGGGATACTTGAGGAAGGAATAAGGACAGCAAGAGAGTAAGGGGAAAGCAGAGAATGAAAAAGACTTCATTTCATGTTATAAAATTGAGAAATATTTGAATATCCAGTGTGGTGATGGTGGTGATGGTGGAAGTCGTGGTGGTGGTAGTCATGGTGGTGGTGGTTGGTGGTGGCGTTTTGGGGTTACCCATTAGAATAGCATTTCATCATCAAATGCTGCTCCCTGAGAAGTCAAGAGACTGGTGGGATTAGGCAGAATCATTTTACCTATCCTCTCAAGAAATCTTTGTATTTCTTGCTTGATATTCCTTCCTTGAAGGATGTATTGAATAAGGTGAGAAAATGGTCAGAGGCATTCTTGATCTCATAATGGTGGGTTAGGTTATCTGGCTCAATCCTTGATCTGCAAGATACTAAAAATATCCTACATAATAAAACCCTAATATGCAAACCAACCAAACAGCATAACGACCAGTCACTGACCACCAGGGGGCAGACACCCAATGCAGGATTTGCCCACTGGTGGTCAGTGCGCTCCCATAGGGGGAGCGCTGCTCAGCCAGAAGCTGGGCTCAAGGCTGGCGAGCACAGCAGCAGTGGTGGGAGCCTCTCTCACCTCTGTGGCAGCGTTAAGGACCCTTTGGGGGATGTCCGACTGCCAGGTTAGGCCCACCCGCACAGACATCCCCCAAGAGGTCCTGAACTGTGAGAGCGCACAGGCCGGGCTTAGAGACCCCCCTAGTGCATGAATGTCATGAATTAGGGGGGGGGGGGTCCCTCACATATCATATTTTGAAATATTAAAACATCCAGAAGCTGATGCAGAAGTGATCTGTATAGACTAAATGCAGACCACTTGAGGTTGTCCAAAAATCCTTGAGATATATGTTTATTCAAAATATGTATTTTATATATTTTATAACATATAATATATATAAAAATATAATACATTAATATTTTAAAATATTAAACTAGGCAACTGGAAAAAACAGTACACGACTTCCATGGAGGTAGATAATAGGATAACATAATCTTTGGCATCAATTTATCCCTAAAACAATGTTTCAAGTTCAATAAAACCACACATAGTGAAAATGATCTAAACACAAAAAAAAAATAGTGCCAAACACACCTACCAAACTTCAGAAATTGGAGCAATCAGATTTAATATCTTTAAAAAGTCATGTTTACTTTGTTTAAAGGAAAATAATAAATTTAAATATCTTAAGAAAAGGAAACCAGAAACTGAAATAAAATTGGCAAATTGAGAAAACAAATAAAATGAAACATCTAGAAATGATCAGTATAACTGATATCAAAAACTTTCTAGATGGTTCGAACAGTAGATTTGATACAATTAAAGAGAGAATGAGTAAAATGGGTTAAGCAGTAGATTAGACATAACTAAAGAGAGAATTAGTAAAATAGAAGCTAGAACGTAATTATCCAGGGGCAGCATGAAGAGAGTAAAAGAGGCAAAGAGAGAAGAGATGAGAAGTAAAGCAAGAAAGTATGCACCTTTAATAGGAATCCTAGAAAGGGAAAATATTTAAAGAATTAATGGCTAAAATTTTTCTGTAACTGGCGAAAGACTCCAATCTACAGATTCAAGCATTCTTATTTTTTCCTAGTAGGATAAGTAAGAGAGAACCTGCAGAACATAAAATATAAGGATCTTAACATATCTGTGATGAGGTTGAGGGCTGGGAGGAGCCATAATATATAGAAGGACAGAAAGACTTCAGTGAATAGTAACGATAGAATCAAGACATCATCCCTGTTTGTGTAGCTCAGTTGGTTGAAGCTTCGTCCTGATAGGCCAAGGTTGTAGGTTCAATCCCCAGTCAGGGTACATAAAAGAGTCAACCAATGAATTCATAAATAAGTAGAACAACAAATCAATGTTTCTTTCTCTCCCTCCCTCTCTCTTTTTCCCTTTCTCCCCCCCCCCCCTCAAATCAACAAATATATCCTCGAGTGAGGATTTTTTTAAAAATGTAATAACCCTGGAAGGTGGCATCACTACTGTTCTCTTGCAGTTTGTTCAACTGTTTCATAACTGCCAATGGCTGTCAGGACCTCGCCTCCATCCTCACGGGAAACCCAAACCTGAGAAATCTGCAAATCGGGCACAACAACATAGAAGATGACGGTGTGAGGCTGCTGTGCGAAGCTCTGCTGCATCCCAACTGCCACTTAGAGAATCTTGGGTGGGTACCTCTTCAATGGCATGGCTACATCTTGGTGGGGGCCCAAAGACTGAGGATTGATGGACAGCAAGAGAGGGACAAATAAAATCCCATTGGGGCACATAGCAGTTAGCCGTCATGCTAAAATTACCTACTCCAATACATAGAGTCTTTTTTTAAAATATATTTTTATTGATTTCAGAGAGGAAGGGAGAGGGAGAGAGAGATAAAAACATCAATGATGAGAGAGAATCATGGATCGGCTGTCTCCTGCACGCCGCACACTGGGGATCAAGCCTGCAACCCACACATGTGCCCTGATCGGGAATCAAACCATGACCTCCTGGTTCATAGATTGAAGCTCAACCAGTGAGCCGCCCGGGGCTCCTCTTCTTAAAAGGACACCCGTCATGGTGGATTAGAGCGGAACCTAATGGCCTCACTCTAACTTACCTGCCTCTGTGAAGACCCCGCCTCCACATGCAGTTATATTTCCGGGTGCTGTGGTCAGAGCATCCACCTATGGACTTCTGTAATGACACAACCAGCCTCTCGGGGATCCCAGAGAACGAGAAATGTGCAAGGTGTCAGCCCAGAGCTCACCTCACGTGGCCTCCGCTGTGTCATATTCGCCAAAACCAGGCGATGCCCGCCCAGATGCAGGGGTGGTGACAGACTTCACCCCGAGTCGGGTGAGCTGCAGTCCCGTTGCCATGAGCCTGTGTTCAGAGAGGAGCAGACGGGTGTGGCCGATTGCACAATCTACCCGAGAGCCCTAATCTGACGCCACAAGCGCGGAACAGTTGGATGCGGTGCGGGCAGAGGCGAGGGGCGAGCCTGGGCCACATGCACATCCAGTTCACCTGCCACCTCCTGTGCCTCCGCCCCGCGGGATCCGGGCGCTTCTCACCGGGGGTCTGTTGCAGGCTGGACGCGTGCCAGTTGACCAGCGCCTGCTGTGAGGACCTCGCTTCTGTTCTCAGGGGAAGCCGATGCCTGAAGGAACTCAACCTGGCTGGGAACCCCTTGGACCACCATGGGGTTCAGCTGCTGTGCGCCGCCCTGAGGCACCCGGAGTGCGGGCTGCAGACTCTGGAGTGAGTGGTGCCTGTGCTGCACGCGGGTGGGGTCGGGCCTGGAGCTGAGGGAGGGGGTGGGGGGCGGATGGGGGACCTCCACGGTCTAGTCTCACTGCGTTTAAATGCCCACGAGGCTCCCAGGCTGGGGGCGGTGGGGGGGGGGGGGGTTGCAGGAGTGAAAGACTCACATCCCTTGCTGGGCGGAGCGCAGTGACCCGTGGCCTGTGAGCGCCCAGTGAATGGTGGCACTGGTGTTGTGAGGGTACATATCGTAATACAGCCCGGCCAGCGTGGCTCAGTGGTTGAGCATCGATGTATGAACCAGGAGGTCAGTGTTTGATTCCCGATCAGGGCACATTCCTAGGTTGCGAGCTCGATCCTCAGTTGGGGGCGTGCAGGAGGCAGCTGATCCATGGATGTTTCTCTCTCTCTCTTTCTCCCACTCTGAAATCAATAAAAAATATGTATATTTTTTATTGATTAAGTTATTACATATGTGTCCTTATCCCCACATTACCCCCATCCCCCCACTCATGCCCTCACCACCCTATTCTCTGTTGTCTGTGTCCATTGGTTAGGCATATATCCTTGCATATAAATCCTTTGGTTGATCTCTCCCCCTTACCACCACCCTCCCCTACCTTCCCTCTGAGGTTTGATGGTCTGATTGATGCTTCTATGTCTCTGGATCTGGTTTTGTTCATCAAAAAAAAATTCTTTAAAGGACACAGAGAAGGGCCCTAACTGGTTTGGCTCAGTGGATAGAGTGTCGGCCTGCGGACTGAAGGGTCCCAGGCTCGATTCCACTCAAGGGCATGTACCTTGGTTTCAGGCACATCCCCAATGGGAGGTGTGCAGGAGGCAGCTGATCGATGTTTCTCTCTCATTGATGTTTCTCACTCTCTATCCCTCTCCCTTTCTCTCTGTAAAAAAAAAAAATCAATTATATATATATATATATATATATATATATATATATATATATTTAAAAGACACAGAGAAGGAAAGACACGCATGAGTTAAATAGAGCCCCTTCTCTACTTGCCAGGCTGGAGAAAGCTGAATTTGATGAGGAAACCCAGGAACTCCTGGTGGCCGAAGAAGAGAGAAACCCCTGCTTGACCATCACCCATCAGTGATGGAACCAGGCCCAGAACCAGAGGGGCAGGCGTGGGCTTGCAAGCAACCTGGACTGTCAGACTCAACAGCGGCTTCCAAGGATAAGTATCGGAGTCCTCCCCCTACACACACACACACACACACACACGCACACACACGTACCTGCTCTGTGCCCAGGAGCCGCAAATTACTGACCCCGACTCTTCTGGGACCCCCTTCAGGTGTGTTTTATTAATTGTGTATTAACTTGGGTTTTATTTGCCTTGTGACTTTGTGGCAAGCCATGGAGAGGCCTTCGAGGTAACTGCTCCTCCCTGTTTCACAATGACATGTTAAACCCTCAATAAAGTTTTGTATCTTAAATCATGTTGTAAATCCTTTTTTAAAAATTTTTATTTATTGATTTCACAGAGAGAGGAACATTGATTTGTGGGCATTGGGTTTGTTGTTGCTTTTAAATACATTTTAATATATTTGTTATCGATTTCAGAAAGGAAGTAAGAGGGAGAGAGAGAAAAACATTAATGATGAGAGAGAATCATTGCTTGGCTGCCTTCTTCATGCCCCCCGCTCCCACCACACACACATACTGGGGATGGAGCCTACAACCTGGGCATATGCCCTTGACCAGGAATCGAACCCTGACCTCCTGGTTCATAGGTCGACGCTCAACCACTAAGACATGCTGGCCGGGCAAACACTGCCTTTATAATTATTCAAAGTGTGTGTATACATATTGGACACCCTAAATATCTATGATATAGATATAGATATATAGAGATAGATAGATCTATATCAATCTATCTACCCTTGTTTTTTGACCTGACACATACAATGGCAGTGTGCATATAAGTCCTTCATTTGAATGCTCTATTCCTCCACAATGACAGGCATTCTGGTGGTTTCTAATAATTGATGCTATAAATTCCACTAAATGGACAACCTTGCAAATGTCATCTTGTACAGGAGTCTGGGGCTTTTAAGGTAGCTACTTAGACATACAAGGGTAGCACATGCCATTATGAAGGTAACCGAGAGAAGGATCAAAATAACTCTAGCCCTCACCTGGCACATGTGGCTCAGTGGTTGAGCATCGACCTATGAACCAGGAGGTCACGGTTCGATTCCTGGTCAGGGCACATGCCCAGGATGTGGGCTCAATCCCCAGCAGATGGCATTCAGGAGGCAGCCAATCAATGATTCTCATCATTGATGTTTCTCTCTCTCTCCCCATCTCCCTTCCTCTCTGAAATCAATAAAGATATTTTAAAATAAAAATAAATAACTCTAGCCCTGGCTGGGTAGCTCAGTCAGTTAGAGCATCATCCTGATATGCCAAGATTGTGGGTTCAATCCCTCGCCAGGTCATATATTAGTATAGGAATCAACCAATGAATGCATGAATAAGTGGAACAACAAATCAATGTTTCTCTCTCCTTCTTTCTCCTCTCTCTCTCTCTCTCTCTCTCTCTCTCTCTCGGATTGGATGAAAGAAGGTGAAGAGCATTTATGCATAACCTATAGACACAGACAACTGTCTGGTGATGGCCAGAGAAAGGGGGGGGGGTGTTCTGGATGAAAGTGGGTAATGGAGACATTTGTAATAGTGACAACAATAAAAATAAAGTTAAAAAATAAATACTCTGATGGGAGGGAGGTGGATGGTGTGAGGGATGCAGACGGCCGTGAACTGAACTCTGAACCAGCAAGACACTAGCACACAATGCGTGGAATTCATGTGACACCTCAGTGGACAGAGCTGCTGGTATCAGTGGAGGCGCAGTGGTGCAGAAAGGACCACCCCACCCCAAGCTGAAGGTGGATTTGTCCTCACACTGAGCCTTCAAATGCCACTCTCCCTGTCACCGGGAAAGCTGTGTGGATCCCCTGAGAGCCAGGTGCACACACCCATGATGGGCATTCCCGTTCCAGAGGGTGTGTGTGGGGGGGGGGGCTGCTGTTGTTGATCCCAGGGCCCCCAACTCACTTTGGCATGACTAAGAACCATCTTTGAAGCCATCTTCGAGTATTCTAAACATTTTTGAAATACTGTGACCTAATTTAAGGGACTCTGTGACAAATTCAAAAATTCTAGACCAACGGAAAATTCCAAAAACATGATGGGGATTAAGAGTGGTTGTAAATTGCCCTAACCGGTTTGGCTCAATGGATAGAGCGTTGGCCTGCAGACTCAAGGGTCCCGGGTTCAATTCTGGTCAAGGGCATGTACCTTGGTTGCGGGCACATACCCAGTAGGGAGTGTGCAGGAGGCAGCTGATCGATGTTTCTCTCTCATTGATGTTTCTAACTCTCTATCCCTCTCCTCTTCTCTCTGTAAAAAAAAGATAAAATATATTTTTTTTTAAAAAAAAAGGAGTGGTTGTAAATAAATAAAATATAGGGGGAAGAGAGAAGAAAATAAAATATAAAATAAATTTTAAAATGAGGGGAAAAAGAGAAAAGAGTGGTTTTGGAAGTCTGTCTGCCTTATTTAATCACAGTACAATAGTTATGTAATAATAATTACATCATTACCACAGCTCAGTCCATAAGAAATGAAGCTTTGGGTTTCCTCCATCTATTTTTATATGCTTCACTTTATTGAATCTTTGCAACACACTCAAGAATTTCAAACATTACATCAAAGAAAGACAAAAAATACCCACACACACAAAAAAAACCCTTAAAGCCAACATAGGCTCTTGGGGTCGAATACAGTATTTGATGAGGATTCTGGAGGTTGGGCATTTAATATGCTGCCCACAACACTGTGGAAAAACAATAGAGGTGACAGCCCACTCATCCCACAAACAGTGGCGCCTGAACAATACATCGGTGAGGACCTCCTGGTGGTTGTGTTCCAGAACCTTCCACGGGAAAGCAGGGGCATCTCATCCTTGGTCACCACCACCATTTATCTTCAAGCTCATTGAAATCCCACTTACACAGGATTCTCAGAAAATGCCCCTTCTCCTGTAATTCCTGCAACTTCCTTTTCACAAGATGGTATAAGTCTTTCTCCAGCCTGCAAGAAAACAAGCCAAATAAAAAAAGAATAGAGAATTAGAAGAGATGATTGGCTAAGAGGATAAACATAAAAGCTCACCTGTTTGTCCTCATATTATTGATTTCAGAGAGAGGAAGGGAGAGGGAGAGCGAGATAGGAACATCAATGATGAGAGAATCATTGATCGGCTGCCTCCTTCATGGTCCCTACTGGGGATCGAGCCTGCAACCCAGGCATGTGCCCTTGACTGGAATGGAACCCATGACCCTCATGGGTTCAGTCTGTAGGCCAATGCTCTATCCACTGAGCCAAACCACCTAAAAACATATTTTAAAAAATAAATAATACCTGAAGCAGGGAGGCACAGAACAGACTGACATACCTTGATGTGGGGTGGGGGGAGGAGGGAGGATGAAAAGAGATAAACCAAAGAACTTATATACTTATATGCATAGCCCATGAACATGGGCAATTGGATACTGAAGACCTGAAGTGAATAGAGGAAGGAGAGGGGTAAGGAGGGAAGAAAATGGGAGATATTTGTAATACTATCAACAATAAAAAAATATTTTTTTAAAGTTAAAACAAATAAATAAACAGAATATCTCTATATAAAACCCTAATATGCAAATAGACCAAATGGTGGAATAACCAAACAACCGGTCACTATGATGTGTGCTGACCACCAGGGGGCGCACACACAGAACATCACGGGCATCATCCGCGGCGGGATGGTAGAGCAGGTGAGCGGGGGCACCAGACCAAGGTAGGGAGCCAGTCACTGTCATCAGGGTAAGCCTTTGGTAGTTACTGAAAATTCTTTGCTCTCTTGTGCTGTGGTCCCACCGGGTCCCAATTGCTCAGCGCCATCAGTGGTTGTGAGCAGTGGCTGCCAGCCCCGGTTCCCCATGAGGGCTTCCCCACCTCCCCCTGTTCCTGAGTGGCAATCAGGGCAGCAGCCGCTGCTCGTACCCACGGACAGCACTGGCCCCACTTGCACCCGCTGCTCGTGCCAGCCCCAATCATTCTGTGCCATCAGCGGGTGTAAGTGAGGCCGGCACCATCAGCATGTGGGAGCTGCGGCAGCGGGAGCGAGGCTGCCAGCAGAGAGGGGACCGGGGGCCACAGTGGGAGGGGCTGGGTTGGAGTGCAGAGGATGGGCTGAGACCCACCCCTGTACCCACCACAGCCTCACAACCCACAGTTCCTTCAAGGTGCACGAATGTGTGCACTAGACCCTAATATCTATCTATTACCCAACCCTTCCCCACACCTCAAGGGGGGATGTAAAAGCCAGGGGCATTACCCAAGTTTCTGCAGTTTGCATGAGGGTTTCTGCAGAGACTTCCACAGTGTGTTGACGCCCTCGGACCCCAGGTCATTCCCCAGGAGGTTCAGGTTCACCAGGCTCTTTCTGACGCTGAGCGCCGAGGAGAGGTCCTTGCAGCACGCGGAAGTCAGACTGCAGCTCTCCAGCCTGGCGTGGGGCGGGCAGAAAGGGTGAGTGGCAGTTCTCCAACATTGAGAAATCAGAAATGAAAGTGGTATGGTTACACAGTGGAATACAACGTGGCCATGAAAAAGAAGGAACACTTATCCTTTGGGACAGCATGGATGGATCTGGAGAATACAGTGCTACATGAAATAAGCCAGTCAGAGAAAGGCAAATACCATGTGATCTCTCACTTACACGTGGAATCTAGAGAACAAAATAAACAGACGAACAAAATAGAACCAGAGGCACAGATGCATGAGACAGATTGACAGATCTCAGAGGGAAGGGGGATGCAGACTGGATGAAAGAAGGTGAAAGGATTAGCCGAGGACATATATGCATAACCCATAGACACAGACAACAGTGTGGTGAGGGCCAGAGGCTGCATGGAGGTGGGCAAAATGGGGCTATCCGTAATAGTGTCAAAATAAAAATAAAGTTTAAAAAAACTAAAAAATAATCTACAAGCAAAGAGATTTTTAATATCATATATCATAGAAGTCTAATATGCTAAGTGTCTGGTTGACCAGTTGGCCGTTCAATCAATCAAAGCGTAATAAGCTAATGATATGCTAAGGCTGCTCAACCACTCACTATGATATACACTGACCACCAGGGGGGCAGACAGTTGGCCAGTAGGTTTGCTTGCTGCTGGGGTCCAGCCAATTAGGACTGAGTGAGATGGGCTGGACAAGCCCTCCCACATCCCTCCCTGGCCCTGATTGCATGCACCGGTAGGGTCCCTTGGCCTGGTCTGCACCCTCTCACAATCCAGGACCCCTCGGGGGATGTCAGAGAGCTGGTTTCAGCCCGATCCCGAAGACCAGGTGAGGGACCCCACTGGTGTACAAATTTGTCCACCGGGCCTTGTGTGTGTGTGTGTGTGTGTGTGTGTGTGTGTGTGTATATACTGAGTGATCAGATTATTATGACTGGCCAGATTATTATGACCACCCCATCAGTACAATGAAGTGAATTAGTTATGCAAATAATAATAATAATAAAACCTTGAGAGTATTTGCTTAGGAAGTTTTCAATATTCAGTATTTTTGGAAATGTCAATGAAGTACTGATGGGGTGGTCATCATAATCTGGCCACTCAGTGTATATATGTAATTGATTTCAGAGAGGAAGGAGAGGGAGAGAGAGATAGAAACATCAATGATGAAAGAGAATCATTGATTGGCTGCCTCCTGCATGCCCCCCACTGGGGATCGAGCCCGCAACCCTGGCATGTGCCCTTGACCAGAGTTGAACTGTGACATCCTGGTTCATGGATTGATGTTCAACCACTGAGCCACACCAGCTGGACAGCAAAGAGAAGTTTAAAGAACTTTGTCCTTCCCCGTGTCCCCCCTTCTGAGCCGTGCGGGCCCATGTGCTGTCTGTCCCCTCCCAGGAGGGAGCAGTGGTCTAGCCCACTCACCCGAGTGTGTTCAGGGTGCAGTTGGGCTGTTTCAGAGCTGCACACAGCCGCTTCCCTCCGGCGTCCTGAATGTGGTTTCCACCAACGTCCAGCACCTTCAGGCTGGAATTGCACCCCAGGGCCTCCGCCAGCACCCAGCAGCCCTCTGCCTCGAACGCGCACTCTGACAGACTGTGGGATACAAACATGCAAGTGTCACATGATCTCACTCATATGGGGACCAAATAATGAACCAAATAAACTGAAGATCAAAAATAGACTCAGAGCCCAGCTGGCTTGACTCAGTGGTTGAGCATCAACCTATGAACCAGGAGGTCACGGTTCTATTCCCAGTCTGGGCACATGCCAGGGTTGTGGGCTCAATCCCCAGTGTGGGGAGTGCAGGAGGAAGCTGATCCATGATTCTCTCCTTATCATTGATGTTTCTATCTCTCTCTCCCTCTCCCTTCCTCTCTGAGATCAATAAAAATATTTTTTTAAAAAATAGACCCAGAGACAGAAGCATAGAATAGACTATTGAACCTCAGAGGGAAAGCAGAGGAGGGTGGGTGGGAAGAGATCAACCAATGCACTTGTATACATAACCCGTGGACACAGACAATGGGGTGGAGAGGGCCTGGGGGGAGCAGTCTGCAAGAGGTTGGGGCGTTGGGAAGGGGGACCTATATAATGCTTTCAATAATAAAGATTTTCTCTTTAAATGTGCAAGAGGGGAAACTATCCCAGGGCCTCAGTCTTTTGTTGTTGTTAATCCTCACCCAAGGATTTTTTTTTTCCATTGATTTTTAAAGAGAGCAGAAGGGAGAGAGGAATAGTGTCAAAATAAAAATAAAGTAAAAAAAAAAAAACCTGAAAAAAAATCTACAAGCAAAGAGATTTTTAATATCCTATATAATAAAAGCCTAATATGCTAAGTGTCTGGTTGACCAGTTGGCCGTTCAATCATTCAAAGCATAATATGCCAATGTATACTAAGGCTGCTCAACTGCTCACTATGATGTGCACTGACCACCAGGGGGCAGACAGTCCACCTGTTGACCAGTTGCTATGATGTCCTAGATGCCCCCTACGGGGGAGTGGAGCCCACAATCCGGGCATGTGCCCTGACAGGGAATGGAACCATGACCACCTGGTTCATAGGTCGATGCTCAACCACTGAGCCACGCCGGCCAGACTTGAACGGCTGCTTTCCTCCTGAATGTCTGGGGTCTCAGGACAGGGGACGCAGGCGCATCCACAGGACCAGCGCCGAGTAAAACCCTGAGCTCGGGGTCTGCGGGGTCTATAGGGATCCCTGCCCTCCCCCCGCCCACCGCCAAGCACAGCCTTTCCCCGTGTTGGCACCGCTGGGGGCTGGGGGCATGATGAATCCTGGCTGAGCGACCTACGGGGGAGAATTCCTGGGCGCCAGTGCTGTTTCCCCCAGACTGCCCGAGGCACCTGCTCCTGCAGCCATGTCACCGTCTCCCTGACTGGAATGACCCAGGGCCACCCACGCGGCTCTATGCAGAGCTCCCCGAGGCCTCCCCAGGCATCAGACCCAGGGGGCCCGGACTTAGTCACCCCGCTTTCCACTATGCACCCCGCACACCCCCACCTCCAACACAAGCTAAGGCTCCCCTGTGCCACGAATCCCCCTTCTACACGCAGAGGAACCCCCGCCTGGAACACTGGCCTGCACACCACAGGTGGCCCACTGACCACAGGCTCGGGTCCCCACTGACCACAGGTTCGGGTCCCCACTGACCGAGGCCAGGGCACTTACTCCAGGTTCTGCAGGCTGCAGTCCTTGTGGCTCAGGGCCTCACTCAGAGAGCATACCCCCTCGTCGCCCAGGCGGTTCCTCCTCAGACTCAGGTGAGTCAGGCCCTGGTTCTGCAGGAGCGCGTCAGCCAGGTACCGGCCACTGGGCGCACCCAACTCACAGGAGCAGAGCCTGTGGGTGGAGAGGGGTGCGGACAGCAGCTCAGGCCTCAGCGCGCCCTAGGCCCACGCCCCAGGTCCGCCGCACAGCTGCCAGCCCGCTGCTGCCTGGCTTTGGGGTCACCATGGTGTCTCCCTACCCCCCACCACTGGCCTCAGGGTTACCATGGTATCTCCCTGCCCCCCACCCGAGATGCGCGGAGGATCTGTGTGCTGACTGTCCGACCGGTCCTATTCCAGCCTCAGATCACAGCTCCACAAGCATGTGCCCGTGCCTGACCGGTGGTTAGAAGAATTGTGGGTTCGATTCCTGATCAAGGGCACCTACCTGGGTTGCACGTATCAAGGGCACCTACCTGGGTTGCACGTTCAATCCCCAACCCTGGTCAGGTGCGCCCAGGAGGCAACTAATCAATGTCTCTCTCTCACATTGATCTCTCTCTCTCTCTCCCTCCCTCCTTCCCTTCCTCCCTTCCACTCTTTCTAAAAATCGATGGGGAAAATTTATATCCTCAGGTGAGGATTAAGAAAAGAAAAATAATAAACTAGTCTGGTCTGGCCAGTTTGGCTCAGTGGGTAGAGCGTTGGCTTGTGGACTGAAGGGTTCAGGTTGGATTCCAGTCAAGGGCACATGCCTGGGTTGCAAGCTCCATCCCCAGTGTGGGGCATGCAAGAGGCAGCCGATCCATGATTCTCTCTCATCATTGATGTTTCTATCTCTCTCTCCCTCTCCCTTCGTCTCTGAAATCAGTATAAATATATATTTTTTAAAAGAGCCGAAGAGGGTAGATGCCGTGTTAAGTGCTACAATAGTAATAATAATAGTAACATAGGTCCCAGTGACGGGACCACTCTTCCCCCCCTCCTCCCCGATGCCGACAGAGGGTCATGTTCAGACACAGGGCCCAGGAGCTCACACCAGCCTCCGTAAGGCGCAGCCGGGAAGGCTGAGGGAGGCACACAGCCACTGCAGCCCCTTGTCCTGGAGCTGGTTGAACGCCAGGCACAGACGCGTGGTCCGCTGGGTGCTGGAGAGAATTGAGGCCACCTCCTCTGCACGGGCCGCTGACAGGCTGCACTTCTCCAGGCTGCAGGAGGGGTAGGTGCAGGGTGAGCCTCGCCCCCCTCCCCCTCCCCCGTTTCGTTCTCACACTGCCCCTCCCTGGGGCCACGCCTGTGTGGAACCCAACCATCATGGGAAGATTAAATTGGATATAGGGCTCTGGCTGGGTAGCTCAGTTGGTTGGAGCATCATCCTGATACACCAAGATTGTGGGTTCCATCCCTGGTCAGGACACATATAGGAATCAACCAATGACTGCATCAATCAGTGGAACAACAAAAATGGATGTTTCTCTCTCTCTTTCTGGCTCTCTAAACGTCAATTAAAAAAAAAAAAAAAAAAGAAATAAAATAGCCCTGGCTGGTGTGGCTTAGTTGGTTGAGTGTGACCTATATCAGGGCATATGCACAGGTTGTGGGCTGGATCCCCAGTAGGGGGCGTGCAGGAGGCAGCCAATCAATACTGTGCTGTCCCATCAATGTTTCTCTCTCTCTCTCTCTCTCTCTCTCTCTCTCTCTCTCTTTCTCCCTCCCTCTTCTCCTCCCTTTCTCTCTCTCTCTCTCTCTCTCTCTCTCTCTCTCAAATCAATAAAAATATATTTTTTTAAATAAAAATAAATTAAATCGGATAAAGAACAAAAGCTTCAAAGAGAAAAAAGTGGCTCAAGATACAGTTTCTCAACCCTTGTCCTACTGAGTTTTGGGCCGACCTTCTTGGTTTTGGGAGGGTGGTCCCCCCAGTGCAGTGCAGGGTGTTGATCCTAACTGGTCTTTACCCATGACACACCAGCAGCGTCCTTCTCCCAACTGTGAAAATCAAGTGTGTGTCTGGGCATTGTCAAATGTTCTCTGAGGGACAAAATAGTCCCCAGTCAAAACCCACTGGGTTTAGGGGAGGCTGACGGGAACCTCTTTGGGTTAAACCAAAGAGGCTGTGGGGTCCACGGTCACACTGGAGGCAAAACTAGCCAAGCCTGAGCCCGAAGGAGAAAGGTAGGAGAGAAAGGCCAGTGTGGCTCAGTTGGTTGGATGTCATCCCATGCACCCAAAGGTCGCCGGCTCAGTTCCCGGTCAGGGCACATCCCTGGATTGTGGGCTTGATCCCGAGTCAGGGTGCGTACAGGAGGCAACTGATCCAAGTTTTTCTCTCACATCAATGTCTCTCTCTCTCTCTCTCTCTCTCTCTCTCTCAATAAAACAAATTTAAACAAAAGAAGTGTGCCCACAGGATAGGTAAATACAACCACTATGTTCATAGCAGCAAAATTTACCTTAGCTAAGGTTTGGAAACAGCCTAAATGCCCATCAGCAGATGAATGGATTAGAGAACTGTGGTACATCTACACAATGGAATTCTACACTGCTGTAAAAAAGAAGGAACTCTTACCATTTGCAACAGCATGGATGGAACTGGAGAGCATTACGCTAAGTGAAATAAGCCAGTCAGTGAAAGAAAAATACCACATGATCTCATTCATTTATGGATAATAAAGAACATTATAACCTGATGAACAAAAATAGATACAGAGGCAGAGAAGCATCGAACAGACTGTCAAACTACAGCGAAAAAGCTGGGGAGGGTGGGAGGGGGGGAAGGTTACAGATCAACCGAAGGACTTATATGCATGCATATAAGCATAACCACTGGACACAAGACACTGGGGAGGGGGTGAGGGGATGTGCCAGGGGGTAGGGGAGGTCAGTGGGGAAAAAGAAGACATATGTACTACTATTTGTAATACTTTAAACAATAAAATTAAATTTAAAAACAACAACAAAACAAAAACATATTCTTGCCTGGCCACTCCCACCTGCAAAGAAGATACTTGGACCCAGGGAGAGACTTACGAGAGCTCCCTCAGGGCACACTTTGACGTGTCAAAGGACTTCTGAAAGCTCTTCACCTCAATATTAGAGAGGTCATTGTCGCCCAGGCTGAGGAAGCGCAGGCTGGCGTTCTTGTTGAGTTCCATAAAGAGACTGCGACAAGCCACACAGGTGAGGTCGCACGATTCCAACCTATCAAAGAGGCCCCGAGTTGGGCAATGACTCGAAGGCAGAGTGGTTGTCCATTCAGAGTTCTTCTTGCTGCACCAACAAAAGCTGACTTCTCCCCACGCCTGAGTCAGGTGGCCTCTGAGTTAGTGCCACTCAAAGTGTGGTCCAGGGTACAGCATCACCTCAGAGCTGGCGCCACCTGCTGGAGCTCAGAGGGTGTGTTCCAGTAATCTGTGTTTTAACACTCCACCTTCTCCATCTCCCAGCCCCACCCCCCACCTCCCCACCCCGCCCATCTCTGATGATTCTGTTATAAATTAAAATGTTATGACCCAGCAATTCCACTCTGGGACTATTCAAAAGAATATTTGCACCCCTATGTTCATAGCAGCCTTATTTACAATAGCGAAGATGTGGAAGCAGCCCAAGTGCCCATCCGTAGGTGAATGGATAAAAAAAAGCTGTGGTCCATTTACACCATGGAATACTATTCAGCCATAAAAAAAAGGGAGAAGGAATCTTACCTTTTGCGACAGCATGAATGGGCCTGGAGATTATTATGCTAAGTCAGTGGTCGGCAAACTCATTAGTCAATAGAGCCAAATATCAACAGTACGATTGAAATTTCTTTTGAGAGCCAAATTGTTTAAACTTAAACTATAGCCAAAACCGGTTTGGCTCAGTGGATAGAGCGTCGGCCTGCGGACTCAAGGGTCCTGGGTTCGATTCCGGTCAAGGGCATGTACCTGGGTTGCGGGCACATCCCCAGTGGGAGATGTGCAGGAGGCAGCTGATCGATGTTTCTCTCTCATCGATGTTTCTAACTCTCTATCTCTCTCCCTTCCTCTCTGTAAAAAATCAATAAAATATATTTAAAAAAAAAAAAAAAAAAAAAAAAAAAACTTAAACTATATAGGTAGGTACATTGTTATTAACTTAATCAGGGTACTCCTAAGGCTTAGGAAGAGCCACACTCAAGGGGCCAAAGAGCCACATGTGGCTCGTGAGCAGCAGTTTGCCAACCACTGTGCTAAGGGAAATAAGCCAGTCAGAGAGAGACATATACCATATGATCTCACTTATATGTGGAATCTAATGAACAACATAAACTAACAAACAGAGTGGAGACAGACTCATGGATACAGAAACAGGCTGACAGCTGTCAGAGCGGAGTGGTTTGGGGGCAGGGTGAGAAGGGTGAAGGAATTAAGCAAAGAAAGAAAGACTCATGGACACAGACAACAGTGTGGGGATTGCCAGAGGGAAGGGGGTTGGGGGTAGAAAGAAGAAGGTAAAGGAGAACAAATGGTGATGGAAGGAGACTTGACTTTGGATGGTGAACACACAATACAATATACAGATGATGTGTTGTAGAATTTTATACCTGAAACTGTATAATTTTATTAACCAACTAGAGGCCCGGTGCACGAAATTTGTGCACTGGTGGTGGTGTGTGTGGGGGGGGTTCTTCAGCCCGGCCTGCGCTCTCTCTCAGTCTGGGACCCCTCAGGGGATGTCCACTTGCCAGTTTAGCCCCACCCCCCGCTGGCAGTCCAGGGCTCTTGCAATCTGTAACCCCTCGCTCCTTACCATCCACCTGCAGCAGAGGAAGGAGAGGCTTCCGCCATTGCCACTGTGCTCGCCAGCCATGAGCCTGGCTTCTGGCTGTGTGGCGGTCCCCCTGTGGGAGCACACTCACCACCAGGGGGCAGCTCCTGCTTTGAGCATCTGCCCCCTGGAGGCCAGTGCACGTAATAGCGATCGGTCGTTCCGGCGACAGGTCATTCCACTGTTTGGCAATAAAATCAATTTAAAAATAAAATAAATGTGAGAATCACTGCTCCACACCCTTGTACTTTTCCCTCTGCTAATCTCCTTCCATATCCATGGCTGCCATGCTGGCTCCTGTCCTCTCAATGACTCCTCAAACATAGGGGTGGTCTTATTTCTGTGGAATTAAATCCCTGGGATTTCAAAGTCCCAGTTCCCTTAGTCCAGCGGTTGAAGAAGTGCAGCTGGGGCTTCAGTAGAGCTAACATGAGAGCCAGTGTTCTCAGCTTCCTTTCCATGTTGGAGCAGAGTCCAGTCCAGCATCAGGCTAGGATAGTTTGTGTTCCTCACTGGAAACCAGAGACTTACCACAGGTACTTGAGTTTGCATGCGGAATGATTCAAGGTTCTAAAGATCACCATGGACAAAGCAACTCCCAGTTTGTTAGAACTCAAGTTCAGGTGGGTCAGCTGATTGTTACCATGGAGAAGCAGGACCAGCTCCTTCAACACCCGCACAGGGGTGATCGATTTGCAACTGAGGGGGGAAAAAAAACACCTAAAAAGCTTGTGTGAGGAGTGGTGAGGGGCGGGGACATTGTTTCCTCATCTTGCCTTTCTACCATCAACACACATACACATAGACCCTCAAGGATGTACAAGATATAAAAGGAGCCCCAAATTTGATTTTTGAGTCATGATACTGAACCTTTGAAGAGGCAATCTAAAAATATAGCCCCCCAAAAGACAATAAACTCAGTTGGACATATCAAGTCAGGAGTCAGCCCTGGCCGGGTAGCTCAGTTGGTTGGAGCATCATCCCAATGTGCCAAGGTTGTGGATTCGATTCCCCAGTCAGGGCACACACAAGAAGCAACTGACGCATGCATAAATAAGCGGAATAACACTCGATGTTTCTCTCTCAAATCAATAAATAATGTTTAAAAAAAATAAGAATAAGTTCTAGCCAGTTTGGCTCAGTGGATAGAGCATCAGCCTGCAAGGTCCCAGGTTCCATTCTGGTCAAGGGTATATACCTAGTTGCAGGCTCCTCCCAGGCCCAGGCCCTGGTCAGGGCGCATGCAGGAGGCAACCAATCAATGTGTTTCTCACATCGATGTTTCTCTCTGTCTTTCCCTCTTTCTTCTACCCTCTCTAAAAATCATTTGGAAAATATCTTTGGGTAAGGATAAATAAATAAATAAATAAATAATAAAGACAGGTGTCAACCTAGCTGCTTCCCTTCCCTAATCTGCCATGACAAGGTCCTGGGGCCACCCACTCTTCTAGGAAGGTGACCTCCGACATCAACCCTGCAAGGTTTGATGAAAACCACTCTCTCCTGTTGTTTTATGTGTGTGTTTAGCTTGTTTCTCCTTATCCTGAGGACTAAATGACAGAACCAAAATGTTGGTGGGGGTGGGGGGAGGATGAAAAAGACCACCATGTAAGCCCACCCCCCCTGTACTTGATCCAACTCCTTCACCACTCTGAGGTTTGAGGCAAGTCATGATCACAAAATCTTCTGCTCTTGGTTCCTTGAATCAACATGTGTCTGATATTTTAGACCTTGAGGTATGATGGAACGGCGGATGAAGAGTAGGATAGAATTCGTTGGCCAAGACTCCAGACAGAGCATCCTACCCAATGCCATCTCCAATTCAACCCTAAGCAGGACTCACTCTGTCCTCTATCAGCTGTTGCTTCCCTGGCTTCTCCTACAAGGTCCTCTTCCATCTGCTCATTATTTTCCATCTTCACGCTGGATTTGAGACCCTGTCGTTTCTATTTACATCATGCTAGAGGACCGGTAAGTCCAAAACTATGCTTCCATTTCAATGACTAGGTCGGAAAGTCCCTTCTTTTAAAAAAACAACAACAAAACATATATATATTTGATTTGATAGAGGGGAAAGGAAAGGGAGAGAGAGAAACATTGATTGGCTGCCCCCTGCACACGCCCTACTAGGAATCAAGCCTGAAACCTGGGCATGTGCCCCGACTGGGAATCAAACTGGCAACCTTTTGGTGCATGGGATGGTGCCCAACACAGTGAACCACACCAGCTGTTTCTTAAGAAACTGTTGTCTTCTTCTTGGGGAGATGTCGCCCTCTCATAAACTATTCTGATCATTTAGGTGCGTTTCTCCAACACAGTGTAAGCTCCATGAAGGCAGGAGTTACCCGTTCTGTTCACAACTCCACAACCGAGATAGAAACAGCCCTATAATATCTGAAAAGTTCTCCAGTCCTTCACATCCAACTCAAATCAGCAGCCTCACTCAGCGTCTTAAGGAAAAATGTTTCTCTACACATACCTCTAGGCTAGGGCAAGATCGGGCATGACGGACTCCAATTTTTTTTTTTTAATTTCAACCTATCCTGCCTACGTGGCAAATTCACGAATACAAACAGCTTTATTTTCCTTTTTTTTTTAAATATACATTTTTTTATTGATCTCAGAGACAAAGAGCGAGAGAGATAGAAACATCAATGATGAGAGAGAATCACCCATTGGCTGCCTCCTGCATGCCTCCTACTCAGGTTGAGTCTGCAACCCAGGCATGTGCTGTGATCGGGAATCGAACCCTGACCTCCTGGGTCATAGGTCAATGATCAACCACTGAGCCACGACAGTCAGGCTTTATTTTCTCTTTTAGCCTACTTTCTGGCAAATAGATACTTACTGTAGGAATCAAAAAAAAGTGTTGTTCACCCTGGCTGGTTTGGCTTAGTCGATAGAGTGTTGGCCTGCGGACTGAAGGGTCCCAGGTTCAATTCCAGTTAAGGGCATATGCCTGGGTTGCGGTCTTGATCCCCTGTAGGGGGCATGCAGGAGGCAACTGATCCATGATTCTCTCTCATCTTTGATGTTTCCATCCATCTCCCTCTCCCTTCCTCTCTGAAATCAATAAATATATATATATTTTTAAAAAGTGTTGTTCTGCTCTGGTACTCGTCAAATGGCGAGTGCCCCACACTTACGTCAGTCTCTGGAGTTTGCACGGTGGGTTTCTCAGCTCGTAGCAGAGTTTCCTCATCGCTGCGGCATTCAGCTTGCTGTTGCTTAGGTCCAGTTCACTCACGTTCCCATAGTGGAACACAGAGCAGATGTCCTGCCACTGGCGAGTCTTGGAACTGACAAGCCTTGTCCTTGATCCGGAAGAGAGAGAGAAGGCTGGTGAGTCCCTGAGCCTCAACCAACACCCAGAATTCACTCTACCGGAGGCAAGAAAAAAAGACCCTAACAAACTAGGTGTGGGCATCTCCTGGTGCTCTGGATATGAAAACGTGTAGCCCCAAAAGCATTGTTCCCAAAATACCGCATGGGTAATCCCCGCAATCCTCAACAATTCTTGTCAGAGGAAAGCAACCTCATAGGTGAGGCGAGGCAGAGGGAAGGTTTGACTCTTAAAAGTTCAGACTAAGTTCAGCAGATCCCCGATGAATTCGGAACTCTGCCCCCTAGCATTATGTAATCTCTGTGCCCCAATTTTCTATCTCTGGAAGGTCATTGAAAGGTCACAAAATTTTTTTAATCCTCACCTGAGGATATTTTTCTATTGATTTTTAGAGAGAGTGGGAGAGGAAAGACGAGAGAAATATTGATGTGAGAGAAACACATCTATTGGTTGCCTCCTGCACACACCCCGACCAGGGCCCAGGCTGGGGAGGAGCCTGCAACCTAGGTATGTGCCCTTCAGTCTGCAGGCCAACGTTCTATCCTCTGAGCAAACTGGCTAGGGTGAAAGGTCATAAATTTTTTTTAATCTCAGATGAGTAAAGTAAAACAAAAAGCCTATTCCTCAAGTACTTGAAAGGTATAGAATTCCTACTTGATGCCTATTCCATGAGCCCAGAATTGTAGCAGTGTTACAATAGTTGTGTCCAACCTTAAGTGTGTGTGTGTGTGTGTGTGTGTGTACTTGCCTGTGCTTCATATGTTTACTATCCCTGTTCATTCTGATATACAGACAGAGTTAAAAACCACTGAGGAGCCCTAACCAGTTTGGCTCAGTGGATAGAGCATCGGCCTGCGGACTGAAGCATCCCAGGTTTGATTCTGGTCAAGGGCATGTACCTTGGTTGCGGGCACATCCCCAGTAGTGGGTGTGTGCAGGAGGCAGCTAATTGATGTTTCTCTCTCATCGATGTTTCTAACTCTCTATCCCTCTCCCTTCCTCTTTGTAAAAAATCAATAAAATATATATATTTTTTAAAACACTGAGGAAAAACAGGAAGAAGTTGTGCAGTAGAGAAACAGGAAATGACCTTCCCATCAGAAGATCTGTGATCACCTTTAGGAAAGGGGTGAAATCTCCGTAAGCCTTAGGGTGATCATGCATTGAGTAGGGAATGATGACTGAGCACTGATCCTTGCAAGAAATGGGATCGGAAGACACTTCTAGTAAGAGCACTTACTCACATGACCCAACAGGGACCAGGACCTAGAGTCTCTGAGTAGGGTTTTAGGCATTCCAAGACAGGACACATGACAGCCAGTTTATATTGAACAGTTATCACTCCAGACAGAGCATCTTACTAATATTCCAATCCAGGTGAACACAAAGAAATTAGTCTTCTCAAATTTCAATTTGTTCAAAATCAAAATGGTCCTTCTTGTGGGTTTTAGGGTTTGAGGACACATGTGGCAGGCTCTGTCTCCTGAGAAAAGCTTAGAAAACATCCCTAGAACCTGAAATCATTAGCAGAACAGCCAGATTCTCTTATCTGGACTGGGAAAAAAAGAGGAGGAGGAGGAGGAGGAGGAGGAGGAGGGGGGGGAGGAGGAGGAAGAGGAGGAGGAGGAAGAGGAAGAGGAGGAGGAGGAAGGGAGAAGAAGAAATGAACAATAAAATAGCAATAAATATGTATGTAGCAACAATTGAATCTAAAAATCAAAATAAATGAATAGGAAATCTAATGAACAAAATAAACTGATGAATAAAATAGAACGAGAGGCATGGAAACATGGGACAGACAGACAAGTCTCAGAGGGAAGATGGGGTGGGTGGGGATAGAGTCACCAAAAAACATATGTGCATATATGCATTACCTATGGACACGAACAATAGGGTGGTGAAGGCCTGGGGTGGGGTGGGAACCAGGTGGAGGGAGGCAATGGGGGGAGGGGGCCATATTAATACTTAACAATAAAGATTTTTTTAAACTAATAAATAAAATTAACTTTTTCAAAAAAAAGAGAAAAAGAACCCAACTAGTTGAAGTATTTCTGGGATTCTTCTTCCAAGAGAAGTCATCAATGGTTGTCATTAGTGTCAGGGATGGGACAGGGTCATAGGATAAGAACCAAAGGAGATAAAAATAGTTCTGGGATTCTCCTTCCAGCAGACAACGGGGCAAATTCATCCGAACAAGCTTCAGGATTCAGTTGACTCCGTCAGCCCCACTCCCACCCCAACTCAGGCTTTAAGGAGAAACATCTAGCATTTGGTTAAGGTTCTGGAGCTCACAGAGAGCTGGGCACTCATCCAGGCTGAGCTATTCAACAGCCACCAGGGCATAAGCCAATTGTCATTTTATCCTTCACTTTTCTTAGCTATTATGTGTGGCAGTAACCATTCCCCCTCCGTTCAGCTGTGGGCAACAGATGTCAGATGATTCCTTAGCACAATGCCTGCACATACCTCCGTGTGCAGTGCCTGGGATAGAAGTTTTATCTTTAACTTAAATATTATATATATTTGATTTCAGAGAGGAAGGGAAAGGGAGAGAGAGATAGAAACCTCAATTATGACAACGAATCATTGATCGGCTGCCTCCTGCAGGCCCCCTACTGGGGATCGAGCCTGCAACCCAAGCATGTGCCCTTGACTGGAGCATGTGCCCAAACCCGGGACCCTTCAGTCTGCAGGCCAACACTCTATTCACTGAGCCAAACCAGTTAAGAGCCAGGGAACCCAGGAGACTCTCCTCCCTGGATAATGCTGATCAGTGATGTTTAATCAATCCTACCCATTGACAAACACAACTACGACAACCGAATCCCAGGTTACCACGGGAACTGGGGCAGAGCCCGCAAAGACAAGAGATCACTGAGGAAGAGACAATGCTGAGTTACTCACCCTGACGTGTCCCTACGGCTGGTCAACTCCGTTTGCGGAAGGAGGCAGCTGACGGAAAGCCTGAGCTTACTTAGCCTCTGACAGTGCCTCAGACAGAACGAGGTCGCCTGGAGCTGCAGGTCGCCAACCTCCAGGTCAGCTTCCAGAAGGTGGCTCAGAACCTGCTTGACAAAGGTCTCCTCCTGCGTCTCGTACAGGCACTGAAAAAATGGCAGCAACTCAAAACTGTAGGGGACCATGTCGGACACCGAGAGCTCTTCTGCCCATTGTAACAACTGGTCCATGATCCTGGGAGACATCTGACAAAGCAACGCATCTTCCACTTGCCTTGCGAGGTCCTGGTTCAAGAGACCGAAGGTGAAGAGCGCCGTCTTGTGCCAGTAGGAGTTTGCGTCCACCAAGGCATCATCCAGGACCACCCTCATCTCTTGGTGCTTCGAGAGGCCACCGACGGCTCCGTCCTTTCCCCTGAGCACGTAGAACATGGCCCCCAGGAACATCTGGAAGCTTTGGTGAGTGAAGGTCAGACAGTCCTCGCAGTCACTGACCTTCCGGAGAATGTTCAGCCGGAGGAGACAACGGATCAAGGGTGCCCGCAGGCGCCCGTGCCCCACGTCCTCTTTGGAAAACGTGAAGTTGGAGGACCACATCCCATGGGCAGCCAGAGAGCAGAGAGCCTGCCACTGCTCTGACCAGCACTGCTTTGACCAGCTCACCTCTGCCATCTCGAAGACGCTGGAGAAAAAGTAGGCGTACAGGCTGGTGGTGGTCTGGGCATTCAGCCAGAAGGAAGGACGTCGGGGCATCTGGCGCTTCAGGCAGGAACACACGGTCCAGCACACGAGAGGGGCAGAGCAGGCATGGGACAGAGGTTCGTTCTTTCTGACCCACTGTGCAACTTTGTTGGCTTCGTTTCGGTTCCTGAAGTACCTGAAGAAATATTCCTTCTGGTCTCCCTCCGTGAACCCTGGGATTTGTAGACACCATGGATGCAGTAACAGTTGTTTAAGTTCCTCACTGAGACAGTCCCTGGTAGTGACCAGTAAGGTGGCCGTGGGAAGGAGTTCCTTCTTCAACAGGTGGAGTAGGATGCTGGCCGCCGGGAGTCGCTGGTCCCAGTTTGTACATGGCGGGTGGTGGTCCACTTCGGAGGGCAAGGTCATCTCCTCAAAGCCATCGATGACGAACAGGAGCCTCTCAGGGTGACTCATGGCATGTTGGATGGGGATCTGAGAGTCAGCCCAGTCCCGGGATAGCAGGCCAACCAAGGTGGTGTCTTCTATGTCTTTGATGTGGTGGCAGCTGATATAGAAGACGTACTCGAAGCTGTGCTGGAAGAGCAAGCCCTCCGCCCAGTGCAGCACAACCTTCATCGCCAGGGTGGTCTTCCCAACCCCTGCTGGACCATGCAACACGATGGTCCGGGGCTGGGCTCCCGACCCCTTGGGGTACAGAAGGCGCTTCAGCTCTTCGTGCTCCCGCTCTCTGAAGTTACGAAGGTAGATGTGGTCTTCTGGCCACGGGATATTGTCCCACATCCCCAGTAACCGAGCCTTCAGCCTCACTCGGTACCTTCCTCTGTGGACTGAGAGAGAGAAGTGAGTCAAAATACAAAATGCTCAGGAGACATTTCAGCTTCAGGAATCATTCAATCATGACATTGTCTAACCCTGGCCTGTGTGGCTCAGTTGCTTGACCATAATACCATGCACTTAGTGGTCACTGGTTCCATTCCCAGTCGGGACACATGCCTGGATTGTGTGGGCTCCATCCCCAGCAGGGGGCATGCATGAGGCAGCCAATTGAAGGTTCTCTCTCATCAATGTTTCTCTCTCTCCCTCTCCCTTACTCTCTCTCTCTCTCTCTCTCTCTCTCTCTCTCAAATCAACAAAAACATTTTTAAAATAATGAAGAATTAAATCTCCTGGAACAAGATAAACAATTTCTGCCTTCAAGGGTCTCGCTTTTGGGAAGAGACGTGATGGGGGCAAGTGTCAAAAGGTAGCAAAAGTGAACTCGTTTTATGATACACACACATAAAAATCCTACGACAACACAGGAGAGATGAGGATGTCTTTGGAAGAGGGGAAAGGGATCAGCAGAGGCTTAAATTATGAGAAGGATCCAGTCCAAGACATAGAAGGAGATGCTTTCTGGCAGGGATAGCTGCTCGTGAAAATGCCCTGAGATGGGGACTGAGAACATTCTAGAGCAGTGATGGAGTGTCTAGCACACACACAAAAATACACAGCTACCTATTAAGGCAACACTAGTAGGTCTAATCAAATAATTGAATTGATGCCCCCTCCCCTGGGAACTGACCTTTAGGCCACTTCACAATGGACATTCCACTTGCTTAGACCACATTTCTCTTGCTAAGACCATTATCTCTTCCCTCCAGACTTTCCCAGGATCGAGACCTACACAGAGAGTTCTCCGCCCAGCAAAAGCCTGCCTAGAGTCCTTTAAAAACCTCTAACTCCTGTCTTTGGGGACTGGCACCATTTGGGATCTCAGCCCATCTGGTATCCAGATGACCTAATAAATTCATAATTCTTTACCCCTTTGGGCCTCATGTGTTCCTCTTTTTGTGACCCTAACAAATTCAAAGTCCAGAAACAGACACTGGCATCTAAGAACTTAGCGTAGAATCAGACAGAATGTCCAACTTGCAGGTGGCTTCCGATTTAACAGACGGGGAAGGGTATTGTTTCTGGAATACTATCCATTGGATAAAACTTCAGGAAAAAATGGCCAAGGTGGACCCGGTAAAATGTTCCATCAAACCATTTGTCTGCGATCATCGTAACATCGTGTGCACACACCTGATTGTTCTTCAGGGACCTCTGGTTCTTCTTCGCCTGGGTCTTGGGGACCCTGAGCCATCTCTGAAAGAAGCCATGATGATGGGGAATGAGAAACCTCAGGCTGGAAAGGGGTAGGCGGCGATGGGTGCTCTCAGTAAGACCAGCTCTCTCTCTGGCTAGCTTGGGGGTGACTGGGGAAGTCACATCCCCCAGCTCCATCAACTCAACTACTTTGGAAGCTCTCCATGTTGCAAAGCCCACGCCACACCTCAAACCCCTCCCTGCCTCTGGGACTTGGATCCAGCCAGACCCCCATTTGGTTCTTCCCCCAGGTGTCCACTTGGCTCACTCCCTCACTTCCAAGTCTTTCCTCAATTCTTACCTCCTCACAGTGGCGGATGACCCCAATAAACCCAACACAGACCCCCTACATCACAAGCCTTGGGCTCTCCCCATCCCCCTTATTCCTTCTCTTTTCCAATGCACGTGTCACCCTCTAACACACCACATGACGTACTTATTGATCCAATTTCTCATCTGTTACTAGCAATGTGGATGGAGCCCATAAAAATCCAGCAGCAGGGAGGGAGGATGGGAGGGAAGAGAACAACCAATAAACTTGTGTGAGTATATGCATAATCTGTGGACACAGACAATGAGGTGATGAGGGCCTGGGGGTGGGGGATGGGAGTGGGCTGTAAGAGGTTAATGGAGGGAAAAGGAGGGCCTATGTAATACTTTCAACAATAAAGATTTTATTAAAAATAAAGTTAGCCCTAACCAGTTTGGTTCAGTGGATAGAGCGTTGGCCTGCGGACTGAAGGGTCCCAGGTTTGATTCCGGTCAAGGGCATGTACCTTGGTTGCAGGCACATCCCCAGTAGGGGGTGCGCAGGAGGCAGCTGATCAATGTTTCTCTCTCATCGATGTTTCTATCACTCTATCCCTCTCCCTTCCTCTCTGTAAATAATCAATAATTTTTTTTTAATTTAAACCCAGCAACCACATCCTTGCTTCTATCCCTCCATGTCCCCATCACCCATAGCCCCCCAAACCCCATCATGTCCCCATCCTCTCGGTCACCCATTCTGCATGTCCCCTGAGACTCCCTCATGTCCCCATCCCTCATGGCCCCCCCATACCCCATCATGTCCCTATCCCCTATGTCCCTCCATGTCCTCTCCCCCTTCCCCATGTCTCCATCCCCTCGGTCCCCTATCCTCCCCACATTCCCCCCAACTCTGTGCCCCCCATGCCTCCAGCCCCACTCACCATTCATCTGGGCTCTCAGTTCCTC
Source organism: Myotis yumanensis (assembly GCF_028538775.1). Classification (NCBI taxonomy): domain Eukaryota; kingdom Metazoa; phylum Chordata; class Mammalia; order Chiroptera; family Vespertilionidae; genus Myotis; species Myotis yumanensis. The sequence goes on along the minus strand of NW_027223774.1, from coordinate 2,532,951 downwards.
ACAGAGCGAAGTCAGCTTCATGTCCTCAGAGATGCGGAGGGTCACGTCCCATACCTGCTGTCCCGGGAAGTACTCCTTCAACAGACACAGCAGATCCGTGGGGTCCGCTGCCTTCAAATTGGCCCAGGGGATCTTCTCGGAGCTCTTGGGCAGCAGCTGTGGGGACTGGAGGCCAAGTTTGAATTCCTCCAGCTGATACCGGTCCAGGTGCCTCAGGTGAGAGAGCAGCTTGTCATACAAGCGGTTGTCCACAGCCATGTTGGCGGAGAAGCTCATCCTGCCCACACGCCAGAGTCCCAGCTTCCCTGAGACCTGTCCCGCTCACAGAACAAGCAGGACCTGCACACAAGGAAGAGTGAGAACCGTAAACCATGGCCTTGGCTAGGTAGCTCTGTTGCCTTAGAGCAGTGGTTGGCAAACTCATTAGTCAACAGAGCCAAATATCAACAGCACAGCAATTGAAATTTCTTTTGAGAGCCAATTTTTTTAAACTTAAACTATATAGGTAGGTACATTGTTATTAACTTAATTAGGGTACTCCTAAGGCTTAGGAAGAGCCACACTCAAGGGGCCAAAGAGCCGCATGTGGCTCGTGAGCCGCAGTTTGCCGACCACAGCCTTAGAGCATCATCCCCATACACCAAGGTTGTGGGTTGATCCTGGGTCAGAGCACATACAGGAATCAACCAATGAATGCATGAATGAACTGAACAACAAATCAATTCTCTCTCTCTCTCTCTCTCTTTCTCTCTCCCCTCTCTAAAAATTAATGAAAACATATCCTCCCCCTAGCCGGTTTGCTCAGTAGATAGAACGTCGGCCTGTCCCGGGTTCGATTCCCATCAAGTACCTCAGTTGCAGGCTCCTCCCTGGCCTGGACCCTGGTTGGGGCACATACAAGAGGCAACCAATTGATGTGTTTCTCTCACATTGATATTTCTCTCTGTCTTTCCCACTCTCTCTAAAAGTCAATGAAAAAAATATCCTCAGGTGAGGATTAAAAAAGAATCAACCAATGAATCCATGTATGAGTGGAACAACAAATCAATGGTTTTCTCTCTCTCTCTCCTTTCCTCTCTCTAAAAATCAACAAAAACATATCCTCGAGTGAGTATTAAAAAAGGAAATGCCAACAGGGTCTCAGATGGGGAGGGATACTAGGTTTAGGGAGGGTTTTGGAGAAGAAGAGAAAGGAGCCATCACACACCAATCAGACTTCTAATCTCGGGAACTCGGAGAAGAGATCAGCTCCACTCCTACCCCAGCCTGGGACTGGCCCTCTGATTGATCTCAGCCTCCTCCAGGTCTGTCTGTGGCCCCCCCTAATTGATGGCTTTTCTCCCACCCACTCTGGACAGGTGCAGAATAACAGGTCCTGATAGGTTGAGAAACCACCAAGACCCAACTGTTGGGTGTTATCTCTGACCCCTTCTCCTCCAGGTGTAAATCATCGCTAGCTGGGAGGTGGAGCATAAATGGGTTTCTAACTAAAAACCACACTAGCCCACCCCAGCCCGTGTGCCTCAGTTGGTTGAGCATCGTCCTGTGCACCAAAAGGTCACCAGTTCAATCCGCTGTCAGGGCACATGCCCAGGTTGTAGGGTCAGTCCCCAGTTGGAGTGCGTATGGAAGGCAACCAATCGATGTTTCTCTCTCCCTCTCTCTCTAAAAACAAAACCACACTAGCCTGGTGTAAATGGAGTCCTCCCTCCCCAAAACCATTGATGCCAGTACCTCTCTGGGCTCCGGCACCTGGGAGACCTCATAAAACAATGAAAGATGAGAAAGGGGAAGAAAGAGTTGAGGAGGCTCTAGAATCAGAGGCAGCAATACCATTGCATGCAAATTGTAATTGAAAAATAAAATTAAAGCCCGGCCAGTGTGGCTCAGTGGTTGAGCGTCAACCTATGAACCAGGAGGTCACAGTTCGATTCCTGGCCAGGCCACATGCCTTGGTTGAAAGCTCGATCCCCAGTGTGGAGCGTGCAGGAGGCAACCGATCCATGATTCTGTCTCATCATTGATGTTTTTATCTCTCTCCCTCTCCCTTCCTCATTGAAGTCAATAAAAATATATTTTTAAAAAACAATAATTAAAGTAAAAATAAATTAATAAGATAAAGTCACAGAGGCAGTCACTGGCAGTGAGGAACCCGCCTCCCGTCTCCAGGAACCCCCCCCCCCCCCGCACCCCCGCCCCGTGACACCATTTCATCACAGACCTGACCGCTTGCCCACAGAATCAGGAGTAAGTCAGACCCGTCTGAAGGCCACCACTATATCCACCGAAGGGGTTTGCCCATGGCACCAGCAATTTCCAATTGAAATGAGGCATTTTCAATCTGCAATTAGGACACAATGAGAAAGCCACAGGAGAAAGGTGTAAGAATTAGAATGCGTACGTCTTTTTTGAATGCGTGTTTTGGATTTCTTCCCAGATAAATACCCAGAAGTGGAAGCGCTGGGTCCTGTGATAGTTCTCAGTTTTAATTTTTTGAGGAAACTCCATAGGGTTTTCCAAGGAATCGAGTCAGTGATATTGTAATAACCATGTATAGTGTCAGCTGGGTTCTCAGGGGGAATCATCTCATTAAGGGTATGGTTGTCTAACCACCGTGCCACGCACCTGAAACTAATAGAAAATGGAATGTCAACTGTAACTGACCAATTTTTTTAAAATTTAGAAAAGATGGGTGATAAAGGGTGAAGGGATTAAGAAGTACAAATTGCCACCCTAGCTGGTGTGATTCAGTGAATAGAGCATCAACCTTCAGACTGAAGGGTCCTGGGTTCAATTTCAGACAAGGGCCCATGCCCGGGTTTTGGGCTCGACCCCCAGTAGAGGGTGTACAGGAGGCAGCTGATCAATGATTCTCCCTCATTATTGATGTTTCTATCTCTCTCTCCCTCTCCCTTCCTCTCTAAAATCAATCAAAATGTAGTTTTTTAAAAGAAGTACAAATTGCCAGTTATGAAAACAGTCATGGGGACGTAAAGTACAGCACAGGGAATGTAGTCAACAATACTGTGATAAAGCCCTAGCTGGTTTGGCTCAATGGACAGAGCGTCAGCCTGCGGACTGAAGGGTCCCAGGTTTGATTCCGCTCAAGGCACTTGCCTGGGTTGCGAGTTTGATCCCCTGTAGGGGACATGCAGGAGGCAGCCAATCAATGATTCTCTCTCATCATTGATGTTTCTTTCTCTCTCTCCCTCTCCCTTCCTCTCTGAAATCAATAAAGATACATATATTTTTAAATATATTTTATTGAATTTTTACAGAGAGGAAAGGAGAGAGATAGAGAGTTAGAAACATTGATGAGAGAGGAACATCGATCAGCTGCCTCCCGCACACTCCCTACTGGGGATGTGCCCGCAACCAAGGTACATGCCCTTAACTGGAATCGAACCTGGGGCCCTTTCTGTCCACAGGCTGACACTCTATCCACCGAGCCAAACCGGCTAGGGCTAAAGATATATTTTTTTGAAAAGCACAATACTGCCCTGGCCGGTTTGGCTCGGTGGATAGACCGTCGGCCTGCGGACTCAAGGGTCCCAGGTTCGATTCCGGTCAAGGGCATCTACCTTGGTTTCGGGCAGATTCCCAGTAGGGAGCGTGTGGGAGGCAGCTGATCGATGTTTCTCTCTCATCAATGTTTCTAACTCTCTATCCCTCTCCCTTCCTCTCTGTGAAAAATCAATAAAATATATTTTTTTAAAAAGCACAATACTGTGATAACGGTGGATGGGGCCAGGTGGGGACTAGACTTACCAGGGGGATCACTTTGTAATTTATATAAACACCTGACTGCTATGCTGTCCACCTGACACTAATATAATATGGACTGTCAACTGCAACGAATGAATTTGCCGAGGTCAGTGGAGTCCAATCTCATTATTCACAGTAGCTGTGTGCAGTAGTTACCAGGATCACCGAAGTCATGAATGCCGGACCGTGGCTTTGATAAGAAACTTGGGATTAAGTTCCTTCTATTAATTATTAATCAGTTAATAAAGAATTGGAAAGGAGCCCTAGCCGGTTTGGCTCAGTGGATAGAGCGTCAGCCTGTGGACAGAAAGGGTCCCAGGTTTGATTCTGGTCAAGTGCACGTACCTCAATTGCAGGCTCCTTCCTGGCCGGAACCCTGGTAGGGGCGCATGCAGGTGGCAACCAGTCGATGTGTTTCTCTCACATCCATGTTTCTCTCTGTCTTTCCCTCTCTCTTCCACTCTCCCTAAAAATCAATGGAAAAATATCCTCGAATGAGGATTTTAAAAAAGAAGAAGAATTGGAAAGGAACCTCGAAAACTGGAAAAACTACTGGTCAAGGGCACATGCCCAGGTTGCGTGTGTGTGTGTGTGTGTGTGTGTGTGTGTCCTACACGCTCTCTCGTCTCCCTTTGACGGGGCCTGCTGCTTTGGGTCCCACATCAGGTCAGTAGAATGGACACTCTGGGTGGGGGAGACTGGACAGGTGAGCAAGGTCAAGCAGGGAATGGCTCTGGAAGCTTCCACAGGGGAAGCCAGCGTTTGGACAGACTCCAGGAGTCTGGGATGCCCTCCACGCCCGCCACTTCCCCAGGCTGCTCGTTGTAGATCTAAGAGGCCGGACGGATGGACAGACAGACGGGCTTCCTTCACACATGCGTAGCACCTATGAGAACAGCAGGGCAGCACCTGTGGGAACAGCCGTGTGCCCACCTTCACCTCCAGTCCCTGATGCTAAGCTTTCAAACCTGCGCAAAGGGGAAGAGTGTCAAGGCTCAGCCCCAGCCAATGGGAAGGGAGCCTCCGCCTATATATCAGGGCCGGGCAGGGCCCATGAGTGCCTTTTCCTTCTGCTTTCGGAGATGTTTTTAACAGGAAGGAGCCAGGAAGCCTGATTCCCTTCAGGGGTGAGTGGGGTTAGGGGGTTTCTTTTGTTTCTTTGTGGGGTTTTTTCCCTCTCCTTTCTGACAGTTACACTAAGAGACACTGGGGTTCACCGAGTTCAGTTGGCCCACGTCACCTTGGAAAAGGACCGGCTCTGTCTCATTGATAAAAATCCTTATCAATGAGGCTCAGTGGGTTGAACGTCATCCCATGCACCAAGAGGTCACAGGTTCGATTCCTGGCAGGTGCCTGAGCTGCGGGCTGGATCCCTGGTGAGGGGCATGGAGGAGGCAGCCAATCAATGATTCCCTCTCATCAATGATGTATCTATCTCTCTCCCTCTCTCTCTGAAATCAATAAAAATATGTTCTTTAAAAGATTGAAAAAATTGAGATAGCTGTAGTCACGGAAGAGAAATAGTGAAGGAGAGAAGCGTAGAGCAGGAAGCAGCGAGGATATAGAAATGCTGTCTTTGATACCATCTCCCCCATCACATTCTCCTTTTCAGTAAAGAAAATGACATTGCTGTGAAGTGGAAGGAAGGAAGGAAGGAAGGAAGGAAGGAAGGAAGGAAGGAAGGAAGGAAGGAAGGAAAGAAGGAAGGAAGGGAAAAATGTTCAGCTCAGCTGCATGGCTTATGGGTTTGGGCACTGGACATGCTTTTAGCTGCTGGTTTGCACCACTCATAGTTTGGGCTGAAGTTAACCTACATAAACTTCCCTCCTTTCCCCCCTTGTAAAATGAAGGGGAGAAGATCAATGTGATAGACGTCTTATGAAAATGTAAGGTTAAATGAACCCGAGGGTGGTCCAGATTCTACACTGACCCCATCAAAGATGACGGCTTTTTACCTTTTAAAAATGTTTACCCGTGCCCTGGCCAGCGTGGCTCAGTGGGTTGGAGTGTCATGATCTTAGCAAGTTTCAGTTACATACTACAGTACTAAACACCATAGCCATGGCACTGTGCATGCTGCTGCTGGGACTTATTCGTCTTATAACTGAATCTGTGGACCCCGCATAGCATCCCCCAGCCCCTGGCAACCCCCATTCTACTCTCTGGTCTTATGAGTTCACCTTTTTTAGATTCCCCATAGAAGTGAGATTCTACAGTATTTGTCTTTCTGTTTCTGACTGATTTTACTTAGCAGAACGCCCTCCATGGGTATCCATATTATTGCAAATGGCAGGACTTCCTTCTCTTAAGAAAAAAATTATTGTTGACACCATTACAGATGGCCCCCACTTCCCCACCCCTTTGTCCAGCTCCAGCCAGCCCCGGCCCCCCACAGCCTCCCTCTGGCCATCATTAACTATACTGTTGTCTGTGTCCATGGGCTACACATATGTGTGCTTTGGCTAATCCCTTCACCTTCTTCTATCCAGTTCCCCACCACCATCCCTCTTCCTTCTGACAGCTGTCCATCTATTCCACACTTCCATGCCCCTGGTTCTGTTTTATTAGTTAATTTTGTTCAGTAGATTCCACATATAAGTGAGATCACATGGTATTTGTCTTTCTCTGACTGGCTTGTTTTGCTTAGCATCATAACCTCCAGATCCATCCATGCTGTCTCAAAGGGTAAAAGATCCTTATTTTTGCCCTAGCTTGTTTGGCTCAGTGGATAGAGCGTCTGCCTGTGGACTGTAAGGTCCCAGGTTCAATTCCAGTCAAGGGCACGTGCCTGGGTTGTGGGTTCCATCCTCAGTAGGAGGTGTGCAGGAGGCAGCCAATCAATGATTCTCTCTCATCATTGATGTTTCTATCTCTCTCTCCCTCTCCCTTCCTCTCTGAAATTAATAAAAAATATATTTTAAAAGATCCTTCTTTTTCACAGCTGCATAGTATTCCCTGGTGTAAATGTCCCACAGCTTTTTTTTTTTTTTTTCAGAGAGGAAGGAAGAGGGATAGAGAGCTAGACACATCAATGAGAGAGAAACATCGATCAGCTGCCTCCTGCACACCCCCTACCGGGAATGTGCCCGCAACCAAGGTACATGCCCTTGACCGGAATCGAACCTGGGACCCTTCAGTCCACAGGCTGACTCTCTATCCACTGAGCCAAACCTGTTAGGGCACCCCACAGCTTTGTTATCCACTCACCTACTGATGGGCACTTGGGCTGTTTCCAGATCTTGGCTATTGTAAATAACACTGCTATGCACATAGGAGTGCATACTAGTACATTCTTTCTGATTGGTGCTTCAGGATTCTTAGGATATATTCCCAGGAGTGGAATTGCTGGGTCGAATGGCAGTTCTATTTTTACCTTTTTGAGGAAACGCCACACTGTTTCCCACAGTGGCTGCGTCCAGTGCACGTAGGGTTCCCCCTTCTCTGCATCCTCGCCAACACTTGCTTGTGGATGTCTTGATGGCATCCATTCATTTCCTCATGATCTCGTGTCTCCACAGGTCTCGTCTGCTCTCCCTCTCTCTCTCTCTTCTGATTGGTTGTTTTTATTGGTGGTGCCTGAGGTTCTCAGACTTGAGTGAAGATGGATTCTGACTCCTCGTCCTCCTCCTCCTCCTCCACCACCTCCTCCTCCTCATCTACCTCAACCTTGCCATCCTCGCCCTCCTTCACCTCCCCTTTCAAAAGTGGGGTCATGCGGTACATGCTCTACTTAAGCCAGGAGGATCTGGAGAGGTTCAAGCAGCTCTTAGTGCAGGAGCAGCCCAAAGCGGGCTCCACCCAGATCACCTGGGACCAGGTGAGGACAGCCAGATGGGGCGAGGTGATCCATCTCTTGACGGAGTACTTCCCCGGTCACCTCGCTTGGGATATGGCTCATCACATCTTTGCCCAGATGGACAAGACCCAACTGTGCCATCGGACGCGGTTGGAACTACAAGGTGAGTAATCCTCTGGGCCGGGGGTGCATAGGGATGGCTTGGGTGCTGACAAACTAAGTGCTTTACTGGCCACCTGAACAAGACGGCAAATAGTGGGGTGAGAGGGTGGCTCTGACCCCAAAAAGCAAAGACTATCCTATTAGCATATTTAATGAAGAAACCTGCCCTGACTGGTGTGTCTCAGTGAGTGGTTAGAGTGTTGTCCCACTCACTGAAGGATCAAGGGTTCAATTCCTGGTCAAGAGTATAAGGGCATGGCCCTAGCCGTTTTGGCTCAGTGGATAGAGCATTGGCCTGTGGACAGAAGAGTCCCAGGTTTGATTCCAGTCAAGGGCATGTACCTTGGTAGCAGGCTCCTCCCCGGCCCAGGCCCTGGTCAGGGCTTGTGCAGGAGGCAACCAATCGGTGTGTTTCTCTCACATGGATGTTTCTCTCTGTCTTACCCTCTCTCTTCCACTCTCCCAAAAAACCGATGGGCAAAATATCCCCAGGTGAGGATTTAAAAAGGGATAAAAGAGTATAAGGGCAGGTGCCTGGGTGGCAGCTCTGATCCCAGGCCCTAATTGGGGCTGGTGGGGGGGGCAACCAATTGATGCATCCCTCTCACATGTATGTTTCCCTCTCTCTCCCCATCTTCCTCTCTCCCTTCCACTCTCTCTAAACATCAATGGGGCCCTGACTGGTTTGGCTCAGTGGATAGAGCATCGGCCTGCGGACTGAAAGGTCCCAGGTTCAATTCTGGGCAAGGGCATGTACCTTAGTTGCAGACACATCCCCAGTAGGAGGTGTGCAGGAGGCAGCTGATCGATGTTTCTCTCTCATCAATGTTTCTAACTCTCTCTCCCTCTCCCTTCCTCTGTGTAAAAAAATCAATAAAGTATATATATATTTTAAAACACATCCATGGGGGTGCCCTAGCCAGTTTGGCTCAGTGGATACAGTGTCGACCTGTGGACTGAAGGGTTCTGGGTTTGATTCCTGATCAAGGGCCCATGCCTGGGTTGTGGGCTCGATCCCCAGTAGGGGCGTGCAGGAGGCAGCCGATCCATAATTCTCTCTCATTATTGATGTTTCTATCTCTCTTCCCCTCTCACTTCCTCTTTGAAATCAATAAAAATATTTTTTTAAATGTAAAAATAAATAAATAAATATACCTCAATGAGATATTTACCAAGAACCAAATCTACCCAACATTAAAAATAAAAAGAACCAATGCCTACCTATATAATTTTATACACATATAAATATCCACAGATAGGAACATGTCCATAGAAGATAGGCCCCCACACTTGAAGTGTATATATATTTTATATATGCATGCATGTGTGAGGGTCCATATCTGTGTGTATTTCTCCCTTAGTGTTGGCTGGGCCATGCATTTATTTATTTATTCAATACTAGAGGCCCGGTTCACAGATTTGTGCACTGGTGGGGTCCCTCGGCCTGGCCTGTGGGGATCAGGCAGAAACTGGCTCTCGGACACCCCCTGAGGGGTCCTGGATTGGGAGAGGACAATTCTCGAGTGATGCACCCCGGAATTGGGCTCCCTCCTCTCTGGTTCCCAGTGCATCACCTGAGAACCGCAGCTGCCGAGTCACCACAGCTCAGCAGCTCCTGTGTTGAGTGTCTGCCCCCTGGTGGCCGGTGCATGCCATAGCTACCAGTCAGATGGTCAGACAGTCGCTTAGGCTTTTATAAAGAGAGACTAGAGGCCTGGTGCATAAAATTTATGCCTTGGAGGGGGGAGGGTGACCCCTCAGCCCAGCCTGCACCCTCTTGTAGTATGGGACCCTTTGGGGGATGTCTGCCTGCCAGCTTAGGCCCCTCCTCTGGGCAGGACATCCCTCTCACAGACCAGTACCCCTTGCTCCTTCTGCTTGCCTGCTTGTTGCTCCTTACCACTCTGCTCGCTGCTCCTTAGCACTGCTGCGAAGGTGGGAGAGGCTCCCGCCACTGCCACTGCACTTTCCAGCCATGAGCCTGGGTTCTGGCTGAGCAGCGCTCCCCCCGTGGGAGCACACTGACCACCAGGGGGCAGCTCCTGCATTGAGCATCTGCCCCCTGGTGGTCAGTGTGCATCATAGCAACCAGTTGTTCTGGTCATTCCGCCGTTGGTCACTTAGATTTTTATTAGATGTTTTTATTGATTTTTAGAGAGAGGGAGAGAGAGATCAATGAGAGAAAAACATCAGTTGGCTGCCTCCCACATGCCCCTACTGGGGATCGAGCCCACAATCAGGAATTGAACTGGCAACCTCTTGGTGAACACGATGACACACAACCATCAGGCCTAAGCAATACACGTACGTGTTCTTGAACACCTTCCCTGGCCCATGAGGAAACAGCACCCTTTTCTCTCTCCCTGACATCCCGATGGAGTCCAGCTAGTGCTCTTCTCCCTGAACGAAGGTGGGAGGCCCTTGAAGGGGTGGCCACTGCTCTCCAGGGAGGGCCCACATCGCTCCTCATCTCAATGGAGCAGCCTCTTCTCTTGTCCATTGCAGAGCTCCTGCCTCACCTGGAGCCCACGAGCCCACCCCCAAGAAGAGCACTGAGGACCTTGGAGGAGGAATACTCTGGTATGTGTGGAAGGCGTGGCAAGCGCTGTAGGGAGACAGGCTATGGGTCATTCCTAAGGCCAGGGGAGTGGTCGATGAATTTGGTGTCTCTTTTTCTCTCCTTTTTTTTTCAACCCTTCTTTTATGGATTTAAGAGAAGATATGCGTTTTTATTAATTTTTGAGAGAGGAGAAAGAGAGAGCCCTAGCCCGTTTGCCTCAGCTGTGGGCTTGATCCCCAGTGTGGGGCGTGCAGGAGACAGCTGATTCATGATTCTCTCTCTCTCTCTCATCATTGATGTTTCTATGTCTCTCTCTTTCTCCCTTCCTCCCTGAAATCAATAAAAATATATTTTAATAATAATAATAGTCCTAGCCCATTTGGCTCAGTGGATAGAGGATGGGCCTGCAGACTGGAGGGTTCAGGGTTCAATTCCAGTCAAGGACACATGTCCGGGGTGCAGGCTCGATCCCCAGTAGGAGGTGTGCAGGAGGCTGCTGATCCATGAGTCTCTCATCATTGATGTTTCTATCTCTGTCTTCCTCTCCCTTCCTCTCTGAAATCATATAGAAGATATTTTTTTAAATATATTTTATTGATTTTTCACAGAGAGGAAGGGAGAGAGATAGAGAGAGTTAGAAACATCGATGAGAGAGAAACATCGATCAGCTGCCTCCTGCACATCCCCCACCGGGGATGTGCCCACAACCCAGGTACATGCCCTTGACCGGAATCGAACCTGGGACCTCTCAGTCAGCAGGCTGACCCTCTATCCACTGAGCCAAACCGGTTTCGGCAGAAGATATTTTTTTTAAATAAATAATAATAATAAAGTGCCCTGGCTAGTTTTGCTTAGTGGATAGAGCTCCTGCCTGCGGACTGAAGGGTCCCAGGTTCAAGTCCAGTCAAGGGCACATGCCCAAGTTGCAGGCTCGATCCCCAGTGTGGGGTATGCAGGAGGCAGCTCATCAATGATTCTCTCATCAGTGATGTTTCTTTCTCTCTCTCTCTCTCTCTCTCTCTCTCTCTCTCTCTCTCTCGCTTTCCCTCTGCCCCCCCCCTTCTCTCCTTCCCCTAGACATGGTACAGCACTACCGGCAGCAGGTGCTGGACCACTACTCCGACCTGGTGGACCGCCTGGCGTGGCCCAGGAACCAGGCGGACTTCTTCTACCAGGACATCCTCCGGCACCAGAGGCTCCTGCCCTGTCTGTTCCTCCCCCGCAGGCCTCATGGCCGGCCGCCCCGGACAGTGGTCCTGCGGGGCGTGGCCGGGGCAGGGAAAACCACGCTGGCGCACCAGGTGATGCTGGAGTGGGCGGGGCGCACCTTCTACCAGCACAAGGCCTGGTGCGCCTTCTATGTCCACTGCCGCCACGTGGTCCAAGATGAAGAGCAGAGCCTGTGTGGTCTGCTGTCCCGCCAGTGGCCCCAGGCAGGGGCGCTGGCCGCCAAGGCCCTGGCCAGGCCAGAACAGCTGCTGCTCATCCTCGATGGCTTCGAAGTGCTGGCCTTGCCCCTGGCTCACAGGCGCAAGGATCTGAGAGAGGACTGGAGTCGGAAGCTGCCGGTCCCCGTCCTCCTGGCCAGCCTGCTGAGCGGGAAGATGCTGCCCCAGGCCTCGCTGCTGCTCCTGCTGAGATTCTCCTCCTGGAGGGTCCTCAAGCCCCTGCTGAGCTGCCCCTCGGTCCTGACCCTCTCGGGGTTCACCGCCCCGGAAAGGACCCGGTATCTCCGGAGGTACTTTGGGGACGGGAGGGCAGCCGACAAGGCCGTGGATTTCCTCCGGGGCAGCGCCATCCCCTCCTCCATGTGCCAGGCGCCCGCCGTGTGTTGGCTGGTCTGCTTGTGCCTCAAGGAGCCGATGGAGAGGGGCGCCGATCTCTTCCTCGCCTTCCCCAACGCGGCCGCCCTGTTCGCCCGGCACCTGTCCAACGCCTTGGTGGCCGCGGTTGGAGGCCTTTCGGGGACCCTTCTCCAAGAATGCCTGCAGGGGGTGTGCTCCCTGGCAGCTGAGAGCATGTGGGCCGCGTGCTGGGTATTTGGGGAGAAGGAGCTGGAGCGCGCCCAGCTGGGCCCGGAGGCCGTGGATGCTCTGCTGCGCGCCCATGTCCTCCAGAGCGTGGTGAGGGGCGAGGCCCGCTACGCCTTCGTCCTCCTGAGCTTCCAGGAGTTTTTCGCCGCCTTGTGGTACGTGCTCCGCTTCCCAGGGCAGTTCCCTGAGTTCCAGAAGCTGGACCGGGCCCAGGTGAGACGCCTGCTGGCCCAGCCCGGCCGGAGGAGGAACGACCTGGCCCACATGGCACTCTTCCTTTTTGGCCTCTTCAATGAGACGTGCGCCCGGGCGGTGGGGAGGTCTTTCCAGTGCGAGGTGTCCCTGGGGAACAAGGAGGTGTTGTCCCGGACAGCCCTGTGGCAGGACCGCCTGCCCACCAAGCACCATGGGCTGCCCCTGCTGTTCTACTGCCTGCACGAGACGCGGGAAGAGGCGTTCCTGGCCCAGGTGCTGCAGCCCTGCAAGCAGGCCACGCTGATGATCGCCAAGCACAGGGACCTGCAGGTGTGCGCTTTCTGCCTCCGCTGCTGCCAGCACCTGCGGGAGATGCAGCTGATCTTGACCCTGACCATCCACAAGGCGATGTGAGTGCTCTGAGCCTGCCCTCAAGTATCTGCTGGATCCGGGGAACCTGCACACCTGGCCTGGGAACCTGGGGTTAGGGTTAGGGTTAGGGGAGGCCATGATCTTCCTGCAATGAACTGAGAAATCTTGTAATAGGTCTCTGGGCTTTATATATTTTTTTCTAAATTTTTGAAAAATATGTCTTTATTGATTTCAGAGAGGAAGGGAGAGGGAGAGAGAGAAAGATCAACAATGAGAGAGAATCATGCATCAGCTGCCTCCTGCACGCCCCACACTGGGGATCCAGCCCGCAACCCAGGCATGTGCCCTGACCGGGAATCGAACCATGACCTCCTGGTTCATAGGTTGATGCTCAACCACTGAGTCACGCTGGCCAGGCTGGGCCTTTCTCGTTATGGGAGAGTCTTATTAGCCTCATGACGGTGTCTGTGATGGTAACTAGGGTGGGGCCCTCCAACCTGAGTTGACTGCCCATTTTCTACAGTGTCACCTCTAACCCTGACTCCCTTTCGGACTCTTCCCTCCCACACAGACCAGAAGGCACCAACTGGCGCCTCTGCTGGTGGGAGAAGCTCTGCATGGCGCTGGCTCTGCAGGACTTGGAGGCCCTGTCCCTGACCAACAGCGTCATAGAGCTGGACGCCGTGCAGGCCCTCAGCGCGGCCCTGAAGAGCCCTCGCTGCCAACTGCACACCCTAAGGTGAGCCCCACAGGGCCCAATGGTCTCCGCCCACTCATCTCACAGGCACCATGCCCTCTGGGTCCCATCCCCCTGGGCTGCCTCGAAGGGCACATGATGTGTTTTGTATTTCAGAGAGTTACCACTACAATGTTTCCTCGTGCTCAGTGAGTTGGGGTGTCATCCCGTGCACAGAAGGCTGGAGGTTTGACTCCGGTCTGGGTGGATGCAGGAGGCAGCCAATCGGTGGTTCTCTCTCACCATTTCTGTTGGGTGGTGAGGAAGCAAAAGCTACTCTCTCAGAAAATGTCACACATATAATAGTGTGAACTCCCGTCACTGAGCTGGACATTGGATCCCCCCAAGAACTGATCCATCTTACAACTGCAACTTTGTGCCCTTTGACCAACATCTCCCCACCCCCAAATTCCCGGTAACCACCGTTCTAGTCTCTGGTTCTAAGTTTCATGCAGCTAGAAAATGACAATTCAGTGATACAGTAGGTCCTCGGGTTACATCGGAGATCCGTTCCTACACGCAACATAATGCGATTTTCGCCGTAAGTCGGAACCCACCTACATGAGCACCTCCGTCACTCACATGGAGCACAGAAACAGCAGTAATGAAGTGGAATAAAAGAAAATTTTAAAGAAAGATAACAATTCCTGACCTTTACTTGTGGTAAATAAATAATAAAATACATAAAGCACATATGCCCATACGTCAAAATGACGGAACTTTTTTTTATAAATAAATGGGAGATGGAGACAAAACGAGGTATGTTGAGTCCGATGTAACCCGAGGACTGCCTATAATATCCTAGACGCATCTGAGATAGGGAAACCAACCCTCTCATTTCCTTTCCGTCTGCCCACCACACTCCTTTGCATCTGTCAGAGCTGAGGAGGACCTAGACCACCTCTGCGTCTGCCTGCCCTTCTTTGTTTTTAATGTTTTTATTGATTTCAGAGAGGGAGGGAGAGGGAGAGAGAGATGGGAACATCAATGATGAGAGAATCATTGATCGGCTGCCTCCTGCATGCCTCACACTGGGGGTGGAGCCCGCAACCCAGGCATGTGCCCTGACTGGGAATTGAACTGTGACCTCCTGGTTTATAGGTTGACGCTCAACCACTGAGCCACGCGGCTGGCCTGCCTGCCTTACTTTTACAGAACAGGAGGCCCTGAGGTGGTGAACAAAATTCTTTGACTTGAGGTGGAGGCCTGACTTGACAAGGTGGTGGCCTGTGACTTAGAAAGAGTTGCCTCAGGGGATGGAGTCTCCATTCTTCCCCTTGAAGACTGTTTGGTGAAGAAATGTAAAAAACAGCTAATGCCCTAGCCTAGCCGGTTTCTCAGTGGTTAGAGCGTTGACCTGAGGACTGAAGGGTCCCCGGTTGAATTCTGGTCAAGATCACATGCCTGAGCTGCAGGCTTGATCCCCCTTGTGGGGTGTGCAGGAGGCAGCCAATCAATGATTCTCTCTCATTATTGATGATTCTATCTCTCCCTTCCTCTCTGAAATCAATAAGAATATTTTTTTTAAAAAAATCAATGGTAAAAATCCTTGAGGAAGGATCCTATATAATAAAAGCTAATATGCTAAGTGTCCGGTCATCCAGTTGGCCGTTCAACCAATCAAAGCATAATATGCTAATGATATGCTAAGGCCACTCAACTGCTCACTATGACATGCACTGACAACTAGGGTGCAGACGCTCTGACGGTAGGTTAGCTTGTTGCTGGGGTCCAGCCAATCAGGACTGAACAAGACAGGCTGGACGCACCCTGGAGCTCCCCCGCAGTCCCTCCCTAGCTGGCCAACCTCCCATGTCCCTCCCCAACCCTGATCATGTACTAGTGGGGTCCCTTGGCCTGGCCCGCGCCTTCTCGCAATCCGGGACCCTTCAGGGGATGTCGGAAAGTCAGTTTTGACCGATCCCGCAGGCCAGGCTGAAATACCCCATTAGTGCACGAATTGGTGCACTGGGTCTCTAGTAAATAAATAACAAACAAAACAAAACAGCTGAATTGCAA
This sequence comes from Myotis yumanensis, assembly GCF_028538775.1. Lineage (NCBI taxonomy): Eukaryota > Metazoa > Chordata > Mammalia > Chiroptera > Vespertilionidae > Myotis > Myotis yumanensis. Next base: position 2,517,313 of record NW_027223774.1, on the reverse strand, counting down.
GGACTGAATGGAGACCCAGGCTCATCTTCTTCTTTAGAGCCAATGGTTGGACAGCCGGTGTTGGCCCCAAATGCACATCCCTTTCTGCCAATAACTCGTGGCTAGATTTCCAGGCTAGGGAAGATGCAGGTGACCCTGGAGCCGCTCTGCGGTGGGAAATGGATGAGGCTCTGTGGGCGCTGTGTTCCCTGGGGAGCTGAGGCGTAGCATTTTGTGTGGCTCCCCAGGTTGGAAGGCTGCTTGATCACCCCTGGAAGTATGCTTGAATTTGCTGAAGACCTTTCAAGTAACCTGAAGCTGAAGACGCTGATGGTACGGAGGGTCTACCTGGAGGATGAGGGGGCCTGTTCCCTGTCCAAGGCCCAGCGGGAGAGGCTGGCGTAAGTGCTGTTCTTGTTGCCATGGGACTGTGGCTTGTTTGGTCACATGAGTGCTTCTGGGACAAAGGCAGTAATAGGGGAATGTGTGTATCATGGGACACACTTAAGTCCTTTTTAAAAAATATATGTATTTGTATTGATTTCAGAGAGGAAGGAAGAGGGAGAGGGAGATAGAAACATCAATGATGAGAGAGAATCACTGATTGGCTGCCTCCTGCATGCCCCACATGGGATCGAGCTCACAACCCGGACATGTGCCATGACCAGAATGGAACTGTGATCTCCTGGTTCATAGGTCGATGCTCAACCACAGAGCCATGCCGGCCAGGCCACATCCCTCCTTACTAATAGGTTTTTTTTTTCACAGTCCTACTATTCATCTCGGTCTCGCTAACACAAATGCCCGCTCATGTCTTTAATGCATCTTTCTGCATTTTTTATAAGTCCCATCCCCGTGTGTGTCCCCCATTCCTCCTCTACCTCTATCCTCTGGATCCCACTGATCCCCAGCCCACCAACCCTTCCATCGGCCATCCCACTTCCAGTCCTCTCTTTTAAACTGTAGGCTCCTCAGAGGTGGCCCCAGATGTAGGAGGAGGCTTTTGTGTTTAAAAGGAAAGAAAGCCCAACTGGAATGTTCATCCCTCAGTAGGAGACAAAGAAAACCCAGTCATGGCCCTGGCCAGGTGGCTCAGTTGGTTAGAGCAGTAGTTGGTAAACTCATTAGTCAACAGAGCCAAATATCAACAGTACAACGACTGAAATTTCTTTTGAGAGCCAAATTTTTTCAACTTAAACTATATAGGTAGGTACATTGTTATTAACTTAATTAGGGTATTCCTAAGGCTTAGGAAGAGCCACATCCAAGGGGCCAAAGAGCCACATGTGGCTCATGAACCACAGTTTGCCAAGGGGTTAGAGCATCGTCCAGATAAGCCAAGGTTGCGGGTTCAATCTCCTGTCAGGGCGCATACAAGAATCAACCAATGGATGCATGAATAAGTGGAATAACAAATTCATCTCTCTCTCCCACAAATTTAAATATATGTTATATATATATTACTAATATTATTACATATATTATATACTATGTATATTATATACTATGTATATTATATATTATATATTTATTATATATTATATATTATATATTACATATTATACTAGAAGCCCGTTGCACAAAGATTCCCACAATAGGCCTTCCTTCCCCTGGCTGCCGGCACCGGTTTTCCTCCGGCACCTGGGACGCGGGCCTTTGGTCCTGCCGCAGGGGAGAAGCCAAGCCTCTTCAGTCTTCAGTCTTCACTCCAGCCGGAGCCTTCAGTTTTCGCTCCGTGCCTGCACATGCAAATTAACTGCCATCTTTGTTGGATTAATTTGCATACTCATCTGATTGACTGGTGGGTGCAGTGGAGTGACCTCAATTTGCATGTTTCTCTTTTATTAGTGTAGATATTATATATTATATATTATGTATATTATATATTATTACATACATTATATATTATCCTATATAATAAAAGCCTAATGTGCTAAGTGTCTGGTTGACCAGTCAACTGTCCAACCAATCAAAGCGTACTATGCTAATGATATGCTAAGTCTTCTCAACCATTCACTATGATGTGCACTGACCACCATGGGCAGACACTCCAACCAGTAGGTTAGCTTGCTGCTGGGGTCAGGCCAATTATGACTGAGCAAGACAGGCTGGACACACCCTGGAGCCCTCCCACAGTCCCTCCCCAGCTGGCCAACCTCCCGCATCTCTCCCTGGCCCCAGTTGTGCACTGGTTCCCTCAGCCTGGCCTGTGCCCTTTCGCAATCCAGGACACCTCAGGGGATGTCACAGAGCTGGTTTCAGCCTCATCCCGCAAGCCAGGCCAAGGGACCCCACTGGTGCACAAAATTCATGCACTGGGCCTCTAATATATATTACATATATATATTATATTACATATATAATATATATCATTATATATAACAAATTATATATCATATATCATAGTACTATATATAACATAATTATATATTATTTATAATTATATATTCTATATTATGTATTGTATATTTATTATTTATTTTATATTATATTTAATGTAAATGTATATTTTATATATATATATGCATATATATATTTTTTTTTTTATGGAGTTATGCCTGATTACTGTGGCTTAGTGGCTTAGTGGTTGAGTTTTGACCCATGAACCAAGAGGTCCATGCTTTGATTCCTGGACAGGGCACATGTCCTAGTTTCAGGCTCAATCCCTGATGGGGGTTGTGCAAGGAGCCAACTGATTGATGATTCACTCTCATCAATGTTTCTATCTCTCTTCTCCCTTCCCCTTCCTCTCTCTCTGAAATCAATAAAAAATGTATTTTTGGGAAACACACACAATGGTGAGTGGAAAGTGAGTGGCCTGCCATCTGTGTCTGCCCCAGGCTGGAGTGCTGTGACTACACGCTGCTCTCCTACCGAAGCCTCATCCTCCCTCTCAGCAGCAACCACAGGCTGACCCACCTGAGCCTGGCCGGGAACACCCTGAGGCACGAAGGCGCCAAGGACCTGTGGAGCGCCCTGCAGAAAGCCAAGTGCCCGCTACAGAGGCTCGTGTGAGTCCCAAGTGCTCTGTTCCTAATCTCGGGGTGTACAGCACAGCACAGGGAATGGAGTCATAATCTATATATATAAAAGCCTAATGTGCTAATTGTCCCTCCAACTGGGCGATCATTTGACCAGTCGCTATGGCATGCACTGACCACTAGGAGGCAGACACTCAATGCAGGAGCTGCTAAGCTGCGGTGTCTTGGCAGCAGCGGTTCTTGAGTAACACACCCCAAAACCAGAGAGGAAGGGGCCCAATTCCTCACGGGGCTGCGCAATTCCACCTTCTGCCGGGGGTTATGTTGTTGTGGGACACTGTTGGCCCCAAATCTGGTTTACTGCACACTTACGTTTGCGTTCCACACCCTGTAGTGACAGCAACTTTGCAGAGTACCCTTTCACACTCCAGAACCCCTCGGGGGATGTCAAACTTCCGGTTTTGGCCTGATCCCTGCAAGTCAGGCTGAGGGACCCCCACCTGCCGGAGGAACCCCACTCATTCTGCAAATGCCCTTCAAGCTATGCTGTCACCCCAGATGCGGCCAGCTGGGGAAAGACCATGGGAGGTTCGCTCCAGGGCATGTCCGGCCCATCTCACCCAGTCCCGCCCCACCAGCCACCTTATAATTAATTTCCTTTCGATGTACACGAATCCGTGCACCAGGCCACTAGTATCTCAACCTGTTACACACACACACACACACACACACACGGCAGGAAGGAGGCCCCACAGAAGGGTGTGTGGGTTGGTTCTTCCCTCTGTGTTGTCTCTGCAGCCTGAGGAACTGCGCCCTGACTGCCTGCTGCTGCTGGGAGGCAGCCTGCGCTCTTGTCCAGATCACCACCCTGCAAAGCCTGGACCTCAGCTTTAACAACCTGACAGATGAGGGGTTGGACCAGTTCTGCAAGACCCTGGAGAACCGTAACTTCGGACTCCAGGTGCTTGAGTGAGTGGCTCCCCCACCCCTAACCCCACCCTGCTGTGAGACCAGAGCAAGGGTGGTCTCAGGAGGGAAAATGGGGACGTCTGCGTGCATCACTGGGTTTTTCTCCGTCAGGTTGGAGGACTGGGGCGTTTCAGAACAGGGGTTCTCCAAGTGTGGTCCTCAGATGAGAAATGTCCTGGGACACTGTTAGAAATGCCAATTCTTTTATTTTTAAACTAGAGGCCCAGTGCACGAATTTATGCACCAGTGGGGTCCCTCAGCCTGGCCTGCGGAATCAGGCCAAAACAGGCTCTCCGACATCCCCCGAGAAGTCCCAGATTGTGAGAGGGTATAGGCCAGGCCAAGGGACCCCACGGGTGCACAATGGGGGCCGGGGAGGGACGCAGGAGGTTGGCCAGCCAGGGAGGGACCGCGAGAGGGCTCCAGGGTGTATCCAGTCAGTCTCGCTTAGTCCCAATCGGCCGGAACCCCAGCAGCAAGCTAACCTACTAGTTGGAGCATCTGCCCCCTGGTGGTCAGTGCACATCATAGCAAGCGGTTGAGCGGCCTTAGCATATCATTAGCATATTATGCTTTGATTGGTTGAATGGCCAACCAGTCAACTGGACACTTAGCATATTAGGCTTTTATTATATAGGATATATCTTTATTGATTTCAGAGAGGAAAGGATAGGGAGAGAGAGAAAGAAATATCAATGATGAGAGAGAATCATGGACTGGCTGTCTCCTGCATGCCCCCCCTACTGGGGATCAAGCCTGCATGTGCCCTGATTGGGAATGGAACCATGACTTCCTGGTTCCTAGGTCGACAGTCAACCACTGAGCCACGGTGGCCGGGCATTGGCTGCTTCTTGTATGTGCCCTGAATGGGGATCAAACCCACAACCTTGGCATATCAGGATGACACTCTAACCAGCTGAGCTCCCCAGCCAGGGCAGCATTCAATTTTTGAAGGATTATATGGCTGATACCATCTCAGAATTAGGGATGGTGCAGCCTACTCTGAATAATTGCCCACAACACACAAAATAACTGACCCAAAACCTCAAAATGCATTTGGAGGGAGGGGACTTGCTTCCCCAGGAGTGTGTCTCCCGGGCTGTGACCGTTGTCCGGCTGAGCTCTCAGACGTGGGACATGGGGACTCTCCTGCCGTCCGTGTCCGCCCCGCAGGCTGGAGAGGTGCCAGCTCACCTCCGACTGCTGCCAGGCCGTGGCCTCCTTGCTCTGCCGCCACCCGAGCCTGAGGCACCTGGACCTGAGAAAGAATGACATTAGGCTCAGGGGCGCCGAGCTCCTATACCAGACCTTCGACAACTGGAAGTGGAAGACGGAGATTGTCCTGTAAGTGTCTCAGAGACCCTGGACCTCAGGTGGCTCTGCAGGTGTCGCTAACACTCTTCTCTCCGTTCCTGGGGGTTTGGGCTCTTGTTTCCATGGCCAAGCAAACCCAACCCCCCCTTCCCACTCCCACCCCCAGCTGGTGTGGCATTGGAGAGTGGACCTGGATTCTTCGGGCTGATGTTCAATTGTCTCTTCATCTTCTCTCCTCCTCCTCCTCCTCCTCCCTCCCCTTCTCCCCCCCTCCCCCTCCTCCTCCTTCTCCTCCTCCTCCTCTTCTTCCTCCTCTTCTTCCTCCTCCTTCTCCTCCTCCTCTTCCTCCTCCTTCTCCTCCTCCTCCTCCTCTTCCACCTCCTCCTCTTCCACCTCCTCCTTCTCTTCCTCCTCCTCCTTCTTCTCCTCCTTCCCCTCCTCCTCCTCCTCCTCCTTTCTCTCCTCCTTCCCCTCTTCCTCTTCCTTCTCCTCCTCCCCCTCCTTCTCTTCCTTCTCCTTTCTTCTTCTTCTTTTCCCCTTCTCCTCCTCTTCTTCCTCCTCCTCTTCCTCCTCCTCCATCTCCTCCTCCTTCTCTTCCTCCTCCTCCTCCTCCTTTCTCTCCTCCTCCTCCTCCTTCTCTTCCTTCTCCTTTCTTCTTCTTCTTTTCCCCCTTCTCCTTCTCTTCTTCCTTTGCCCTGTTCTATGGGTCAGTGAGCCAGGGGACCACACAAGAGTGTGTATTCGGAGGAAGGATCCTTAGGGGCCGTTTGGAGGGCTGCCTGCTAGCCCTGAAAAGTGGTGGGTGGACCCAGGCATGGGCGTGTCCCCCTCCCCCCCAGCTCCTGGGCGCATCCCCTCTGCTCGGGACAGACTACGGGTCTCCCTGGGTCTCACTTCTACAGGGGTCTCCCTCCGGCTGTGCCTGCCCTTCCAGGACAGACAGTCGGACGAGAGCGCGGTTTCTCTCCTTCGCAGGGAGAGGAAGCAGAGTTGCCATGTGAACGTGGCGCTCAGGCTGGAGGGGCCCCGGGTGGACAACAAGGTGCTGAGGATCCTGCAAGACTGGGACGCAAGGGCGCCCCGGAGGCTGCGCTGGTTGGGGGGTCCCCCAACGCCCTGATGGGAAGTGGGGGGCGGCTTCCCCAATGGGAAATGGGAGGGGGTGCGGATTCGTGTTCTGTGGGCCCTTCTGAGTCTGGAATCGCTCAGTTGGGTGTGGGGCGGGCGTGACCCCCACAGGCGCCCCGGGAGGTACTGAAGGGGGCGGGTTGGATGTTAGCCGGGGCCACCCCGGGAGGAGGGTCCAGCCCACGGGCTCCCTGCACCTATGCCTTTGGGTACGTCCCGTTAGCTGGGCTGTGGGGACCGGCGGGCTCACTTTTTAGATTATTTAATTAAACTTGTACACGAGTATTTAATTGAATTTGTATGCCAGTATTTAATTAAATTTGTACACGAGTATTTCACTGAATTTGTACACGAGTATTTAATTAAATTTGTACACCAGTATTTAATTAAATTTGTACACGAGTATTTAAACTTGTGACAAGTATTAAACTTGTACGCGAGTATTTGATTAAACTTGTACACGAGTATTTAAATTTGTACACAAATATTTAAACTTATACACGAATATTTAATTGAATGTGTACACGAGGATTGAATTAAACTTGCACACGAATGAAATTTGCAAACTTGTCTGAGTGCCCTTTATTCCCCCGGAGACGGTCCGTCCGCTGTTAAAAGGAGGACATTTCCCAGGGAGACACCGCAGTGTCCGGGAGGTGAGCACTCCCCGCTGCCCTTGTCTGGTTCTTTTTTCTTTTTATCTTTCTCATAAACTTGTTTATTTCAGAGACACAGAGAGAGACGTTAGTTTCTTTGCTGTTGTTGTTATTGTCAATCCTCGCGTGAGGATATTTTTTCCACTGGTTTTTAAAGAGTGGAAGGAGGAAAGGCAGGGATGTGGGGGGGGGGGGTAGAAAGAGAGAGGGAGAAACATCCATGTGAGAGAGACACATTGGTTGGTTGCCTCCTGCAGCGTGCCCTTGACCAGAATGGAACCCAAGATCCCTTTGGTCCTTGAGTTGATGCTCTAACCACTGAGAAAAACTGGCCAGGCCTCTTTTTAAAATATATATATATGTACTTTTTGATCTCATTCTTTCATGGATAATTAAGACCATTACAAACTTTTGAACAATAATAAATACAGTGGCAGAGCTGCCTCAAACCGATTGTCAGACTTCAGTGGTAAGGCCAGGGAGGGTTGGGGGACAGGAGGGAGGGGAGTAAGAGATCAACCAAAGGACTTGTATGCATCCATATAACCATAACTAATGGACATAAGACACTGGGGGGTAAGGGAGGGCAGGGGCTTGTCAAGGGTGGGGGGGGAAAAAGGACACATATGTAATACCCTTTGTAATGCTTTAAGCAATAAAATATATATATATATATATATATATATATATATATATATGTACTTTTATTTATTTATTTTAAATTTTGGAGAGAAAGGAAGGGAGAGCAAGCAACATCAATGGGCTGCCTCCTGCATGCCCCCTACTGGGGATCGAGCCCACAACCTGGGCATGAGACGCAACCACAGGGATAGAACCTGAAACCCAGGTCTGTGCACTGATGGGGGATCAAACCTGCAACCCTTTGGTGTACACAGGGTGACACTCCCACTGAGCCACACCGGCCAGGGCAATAATTGTTTGTATGTATGTATGTATTTTACTTTTCAACTACAGTGAACATTCAATACCATGTTCTATGAATTTCAGGTGACCCCACCCCCCACCCCATTCTGAAGAGTAGACAAAAAGAAAGCCCTAGCTGGTTTGGCTCAGTGGATAGAGTGTCGGCCTGCGGACTGAAGGGTCCCAGGTTCAATTCCGGTCAAGGGCACATGCCCAGGTTGTGGGCTCGAGCCCCAGGAGGGGACATACAGGAGGCAGCCAATCAATGATTCTCTCTCATCGTTGATATTTCTATCTCGCTCTCCCTCTCCCTTCCTCTCTGAAATCAATACAAATATATATTTTTTGAAAAGGCCCACCCAAAGTCAAGCTCTGTTGCGAATATGCTTTAGTCCAGTGGTTCCCAAACTTACTTGGCCTACCGCCCCCTTTCCAGAAAAAATATTACTCAACGCCCCCTGGAAATTAATTTTTTTGAAATTTTAATAGCAATTGAACAGAAAGATATATGTATTAATGTTTCTACCTTTTTCGTAAAATATAGTAAAGAAAGGTGTAAATTAGAAACATTGAAGTTTGAAATTATGAAACTATTTATTGAACTCAGAATAGAAAGGTAATACAAAAAAAGTTAAAACAAATGCACCTGCGGCCATCACCGCCCCCCCTGGATCGCTGCAGCGCCCACCAGGGGGCAGTAGCGCCCACTTTGGGAATCACTGCTTTAGTCTGTTCTCCAGAGCCAAGAATTTAACAGCTGGAGCTGATCCGATGCCTCACTAAGAGCTCCCCCTCCCCTGCCTTGTAAATGAAGGCCTTGCTGGGGTCAATGGGCTCAGAGGTGGGCCCCATGAAGCCAGAGACCCCACTCACTAAGGTGCTCCCCCAAACGGTCTAGACTCTAGGAGATGCCCCCTTTCCTACAGCAATGAGGACACATGCCTTGGGAAGAGCAGGGCTGGGAGGAGGACAGTGCTCTTCGGTCTTGGTGGCACATTGAATGAAATGGGGACCTTCAAAAGTGCATAGGGACCTGGCCAGTATTTCCCAGTGGATAGAGCATTGGCCAGCAGACTGAGGGGTCCCGGGTTCGATTCCTGTCAAAGGCACGTACTTCAGTTGCACACTCCTCCCTGGCCCAGGCCCTGGTCAGGGCGCATGCAGGAGGCAACCAATCAATGTGTTTCTCTCACGTCGATATTTCTGTCTTTCCTTTCTCTTCCACTTTCTAAAAAATCAATGGAAAAATACCCTCTGGTGAGGATTTATTTTTAAAGTGCTTATGTGCCTTGGCCAGGTGGCTCAGCTGGTTAGCGCTGACCGATACATCAAGGCTTTGAATTTGATCCCTGTCAGAGCACATGCAAGAAACAACCAATGAGTGCATCGGTAAGTGAAACAATGAATCAATGTCTCTCTCTCTCTCTCTCTCTCTCTCCCCACCTCCCTTTCTCTCTCTTTAAAATCAATAAAAGTGCAACGGTCTCCTGGCTCCCACCCCAGACACCCTGACCATTGGGATTTGAAAAGTTCCCCCAGGTGAGTCTAAGCTACAGTGAAGTTTGGGGAGGACTTGTAGGCGTTAGCATTACCTTTCACAACATATGAGTGTATCACATCAAGCTGAACCTACACGGGGATGCCAGTTCTATCTCAATCAAGCTGAGGGCAAGGGAGGAAAGCCAGACTGTGAGAGAAGCAGGAATGGGAGAATGGAGGCACTAGGCTGCTGGCATTTCTGCTGCCCCAGGTGGGCCCTGTAGAATGTTGGAGAATATTTATTGCATGACTACTCCGAGGTTACGGGGAACCCAGGTGAGAGTCTCGTGGAGAAGGCCGATTGAACAACAGCGTCCTTACATAGAGATCAATAAGCGGCAGCTGAGCCCTGGTTGGATGGCTCGGTTGGTTGAGCATCGTCCCATACATCAAAGGGTCGTGGGTTCAGTTTCCCATGGGGACACATACCTGGGTTTCAGGTTCAATCCCTGGTTGGGGCACATACAGGAGGCAACAGATAGATGTTTCTCTCTCTCTCTCTCTCTTTCTCCTCTCCCTCCCTCCCCCTCTCTCTAAAATATTAATAAAAACATCCTCAGGTGAGGATAAAAAATAATATGTGCCCTAGCCAATTTGGCTGAGTGAGTAGAGTGTAGGCCTGCGGACTGGAGGGTCCTGGGTTGATTCCGATCAAGGGCACGTGCCTCGGTTGCGGGCTTGATCCCCAGAGGAGGGTATGCAATGATTCTCTTTCATCATTGATGTTTTGATCTCTATCTCTCCCTCTCCCTTCCTTTCTGAAATCAATAAAAATATTTTATAATAATAATAATAATATGCCCAGTCGGTGTGGCTCAGTGGTTGAGCGTCGGCCTATGAACCAGGAGGTCATGGTTAGATTCCTGGTCAGGGCACATGCCCAGGTTGCAGGCTTGATCCCCAGTGTGGGGCGAGCAGGAGGCAGCTGATAGCTGTTTCTCATTGATGGGGTTTTTATTGTTTGTTTGTATGTCAATCCTCACCTGAGGCTATTTTTCCCATTGAATTTTAGAGAGAGTAGAAGGGAGGGGGAGAGACAGAGACAGAGAAATATCAATGTGAGAGAGACACATTGATTGGTTGCCTCCCGCACGCCACACAAGGGGAATGGAGCCTGCAACCGAGGTACATGCCCTTGACTAGAATCGAACCTGGGGCCCTTCAATCCGAGGGCTGATGCTCTATCCACTGAGCCAAACTAGGACTCATTGGTGTTTCTATCTCTCTATCCCTCTCCCTTCCTCTCTCTAAGATCAATAAAATTTTTTAAAGAATAAAAATGATAATTAATAAAAATAAATGCCAGGCCCTGACCGGTTTGGCTCGGTGGATAGAGCGTCGGCCTGTGGACTGAAGGGTCCCGGGTTCGATTCCAATCGGGGGCATGTGCCTTGGTTTCGGGCACATCCTCAGGAGGGGGTGTGCAGGAGGCGACTGATCGATGTTTCTCTCGCATCGATGTTTCTAACTCTGTCCCTCTCCCTTCCTCTCTGTAAAAAAATCAATAAAATATATTTTTTAAAAATAAAATAAAATAAATGCCAGGCGAAATGTCCAGGTCAGTTAAAGGACACATGCATGCGCACACACATAATTATTGCTGCAGGACAAGCAGGTGAAGGCCGTACTCACCCCGAGGCCCTGGGCACAGGTGTGATGGGGAAGTGCACGCAGGGAAAGGGAGCAGGTGCCCCTCATTCACTGGGCCTCGCCCTTCCCAGCCCGAAGCAGCCAATGGCCTGTGGCCACGTAACCACCCAGGATTCCCCCAAAGACCCTCTGCAGGTGGTGCTGGTTGGGAACTGACTCTGGAGGTGAGGAGTGAAGTGGGTGAGTACTTCCTCAGGTATTGTTCCAGCACCTTCCTTTCTCTGTTAAACGTTCAAACCTACTTGTTGAGCCTTCGTCTGGGTCCCCACCCTCCCCACTGAGACTCTCCAGAGCCCAAAGCCACCTTTAGAAAGAACAGACGGTCCCGTTTCCCAAGCAAAACGCTCCTGTTAGGGCCCTTAGGAACCTGCCTCAGCCTTTCCAGTCTCTGCGTCTAAACCTGAGGACGGAGCTGGGGTCCTGGGGTTCAAGGTCAAGGTCAGTGGAGGTGGTGGGAGTTGGGGTGCTGCTGTGTTCATGGTGCTCACGTGAACTGTGGCTCAGCCATCCACCCTGCGGGAGCTCTCTGTCCAGTGAGGAAACAGAGTCCCAAGTGAGGTAACCGGTGATGAGGGTGGAACCCCCTTCAAAACCTCGCTGTAATGGGAACCGCCTCTGCGGGGTCCCCGAAGACCCTGTGATGTCCTCAGAGAGGAGAGAAAGGGTGGGCACCAAGTGGAGTTTGGGGGGGGGGGGCCACAGGGGAGAGAAACATACCTCACCATCGTGTTTGCTTGCTCTAAAATACAGAAAGGTATCTCCCGTGAAAGCACCATTTTAGGGAAAGCTGGTGGAAATAAATGGGTTTTACTAAAATGATTGAGCTGTTACCATTACCCATATATTAGTGACAGAGAGACAGGGAGGAAGGGAGGGAGAGAGACAGACAGACAGACAGACATGGGGATAGAGAGAGAGACGATGTGGGGGTTGGGGAGGGAGACGAGCAGGAGAGCCATGCCCTCTCTCCCTCTCCCTTTTGTCTGCTCATTTAGTCTCAGAAAATAGCCTTCACCACCCAGCTTGTTTTTTGTTTTTTTTAGTTGGGGCAACATTGGTTAATAAAACTATGTAGATTTCAGGGGTACAATTCTACACATCATCTGTGTATTGTGTGTTCACCCCCAAGTCTCCTGACATCACCATTAATCCCCCTTAACCTTTTCCTACCCCCCCAACCCCCTTTCCCTCTGGGAATCACCCTACTGTTGTCTGTGAGGGATTAAGCAAAGAAAAAAAAAGCTCACCTGGGGTGGAGAGGGGAGCCGGGTGGAGGGAGTCAATGAGGGGGGAAAAGAGGAAAGTTGGGGTAGTACATCTGTAATACTTTCAACGATAAAAATAAATTTCAAAAGAAAAGAAAAAACTCATAGACACAGACCACCCGTCTTCATTCACATCCCTCTAGCCTACCCTCTTGCTGGGACACCATCTCCCCTTCCCTCCCCAGTCAACCCTTCCAGCTGGGCTCTAACCCCGTGTGGGTGTCTGACTGTCTGTCTTTGGGGCTTCATGTCCCACTTCATTTTCTGGGATGTATTGCACAAGGGGTAGTAGTAGCTTTTCTCTGAAACACAGTGAGTTACTCACCACGTCAGAACTTTGGCCTTCAATTCCATCAAGGGAGGACAATATCTCAACATTGAGGTGGTTTACAGAAAGCGTGAGTGGCGTACCGTCTGTCACCTGAGAAGGGGTTGGGCAAGAACATGCATTTATTTGTTTTTGTTTCTTTGCCAGTTCTGCTTTTATAGATTCTTTTTCTTTTTCAATTCAATGTATTGGCATAGCATTGATTAATAATGTAACATTCAGCGGTAGAGTTATTGGGGCGACATTGGTTAATAAAAGTATATAGGACTCACGTGTACAGTTCCATAATGCATCCTCCGAATATTTATTGTGTGTTCACCACCCCAAGTCAAGTCTCCTATCCCCATATGTTTGACCCTCTTTACCCTCCAGCCCCCTCCCCTCTCATATGCTGTTGTCTGTGTCTATGAGTCTTTGTTGCTTTGTTTTATACCCACATATGAGTGAAACCATATGGTTCTTGTCCTTTTCCATCCGACTTATTTACTCAGCATGATACTCTCAAGATCTATCCATATTGTATCAAATGACACTATTTTTTTATTTTTCGTATAGACTTTTTAAAAATGTTTTTAGTGATTTTTATTTTATTTTTTTCATCCTCACCTGAGGATATTCTTCCATTGATTTTTAGAGTGAATGGAAGAGAGAGGGAAAGACAGAGAAATATCTATGTGAGAGAAATAAATCAATTGGTTGCCTCCTGCACCAGCCCTGACCAGGGAAGAGCCTGCAACTGAGGTGCATGCCCTTGACAAGAATCAAACCCGGGACCCTTCAGTCCACAGGCCAATGCTCTATCCACTGAGCCAAACCGGCCAGGGTTGGGCTATATGTTTAATTCAAATGTTTCCTTCAAGTTGTGGGTATGTATGAAAGTGTTTCCTTGTGACCACCCAAAATTCATTCTATTTTAAATAAACTTCCTCGTTAACTTAACCACTCAACCAAGCAGTTGATAGACTTTGTGTGTGTACTTTCCATCTCCATGTATCCAGGTTCCTTTATGTTAGAGGTTTGGGAAAATGAGGGAATCATTTTAATTTTGACCGAAGAAATCTGAATTAGGCTGTAACCTTTTCAACTTGTTCTTAGAAATAAGTGGGGTCATTTTTTTCCCCCTCTAACCACCAATAGGATCGGTAGTTTTCCTAGATATTACATGGGAATGTGGAGAAAAGCTTAGTTTTTTGCTAGGGTTCTGTTTTGAATAATCTAGCACATAAACTTTATCATCTGTCCATTGTTAGTAGTTTTCTCCTCTCCGTCTCTCTCCGTCTCTCTCCGTCTCTCTCCGTCTCTCTCCGTCTCTCTCCGTCTCTCTCCGTCTCTCTCCGTCTCTCTCCGTCTCTCTCCGTCTCTCTCCGTCTCTCTCCGTCTCTCTCCGTCTCTCTCCGTCTCTCTCCGTCTCTCTCCGTCTCTCTCCGTCTCTCTCCGTCTCTCTCCGTCTCCCTCATAGATGGGTAATAATAACAGCTCAATCATTTTAGTAAAACACTCATTTCTACCAGCTTCTACTAAAATGATGCTTTCATGGGAGATGCCTTTTCATAGTTTATAGAAAGCAAACACTATGGGAAGGTATGAAGCAAAATGTGTCCTTCCGTTCGCCCTTCCCCCTCAATCCATGTCCTGCTCATCACCCCAAAATAGTGTGGGGTGGGGCACTAATATCTTACAGGTGCAGGCACCGTTCTGCGCTGGCGGTTGGGTATTGAGGATGCAGGGCTTGAATGGAATCACTGTCTCGCTGTTGTTGAGAGTATTACAGATGTGCCCCATTTTTCCCCATTTGCCCCCCTCTTCCCACTCCTGCCCCCTCCCCAGGCCTTCACCACACTATTGTCTGTGTCCATGGACTATGCCTATACCCATATAAGTTCTTTGGTTAATTTCTTCCTGCCTCCTTCCCCCTTCCCTCTGAGATTCTACACTCTGTTCCATGCTTCTACTAGTATGCCTCTGGACCTGTTTTGTTCGTCACTTTGTTCATTAGGTTCCACATATGGGTGAGATCACGTGATACCTGTCTTTCTCTGACTGACTTATTTCACTTGGCATAATACTCCCCAGGTCCCTCCATGCTGTCTCAAAGGGAAGGGGTCCTTCTTTTTCACAGCTGCGTAGTATCCCATGGTGTAAATGTCCCACAGCTTCTTTATGCACTCACCTACTGATGGGCACGTGGGCTGTTCTCACCTACTGATTGGCTCTTGTAAATAATGCTGCAGTGAACATAGGGGTGCACGTGCTCATCCTGATTGGAGCACACCTGTTCTTGATCAACCCCAAACGGCCTTGGTGTTGCCGTTGCAAACAAGCCTGTGTCTAACGATGTTAGCAGTTAGAGGGCATAGCTCTTGCCAAACTGCCCTCCACAGACATGGTCCCAGTTGATACGTCTACTCAAAATATAGGAGCACCTTTTTCTCAGCCCAAAGCAAAGTAGTAGGTCATAAAACATTAGGGATCTGGCCAGCTGGCATATCGGACTCGGCACCTGCCAGCTCAATAACGCGGAAATATTTCCCCCCAGAATTTTATGGTCTATTTTTGGCTTTTGATAACTTGGCACTTGGAATTCTTATTGAGCAACATTATCATTCATGACTCTGTAACTAGTACAAATGGAAGCCACATCCAGGTAGGGTTGTTTTTTGTTTTTTTAATCCTTTGCTCCTTTTTAAAAAAATGTTTTTATTGATTCCAGAGAGAAAAGGAAAGGGAGAGAGAGATAGAAAGATCAATGATGAGAGAGAATCATTGATTGGCTGCCTCCTGCACCCCACATACTAGGGATAGAGCCTGCAACCCAGGTATGTGCCCTTGACTGCAATCAAACCTGGAACCCTTCAGTCCGCAGGCCGACGCTCTATCCACTGAGCCAAACCGGCTAGGGTGAAGCATTCTTTACAAGATCCAAGATCTAGAAACAGCCCAACTGTTTATGAGTGGGTAAAAAAAAGGTGTGGCACATGTACACAATGAAATACTTTGTGACTGTAAAGAGAGAGAGAGAGAGAGAGAGAAACCCGACTGGTGTGGCTCAGGGGTTGAGTATCAACCTATGAACCAGGAGGTCACGTTTCGATTCCAGGTCAGGGCACATGCCCAAGTTGTGGGCTCGATCCCCAGTGGGGGTCATGCAGAAGGCAGCGGGTCAGTGATTCTCTCTCATCATTAATGTTTCTCTCTCTCCCCCTCTCCCTTCTTCTCTGGAATAAATAAAAATATATTTACTTAAAAAAAAAAAAAAGGAAATCTTACCTTTTGCAACAGCATGGAGGGACCTGGAGAGTATTGTGCTAAGTGAAATAAGCCAGTCAGAGAAAGACAAGTATTCTCATTCATATGTGGAATCTAAGGAACAAAATATAAAGTGATGAACAAGACAGGACCAGAAGCAGGAGGCATGGAATAGACTGACAGATCTCGGAGGGGAGGGGAGGGGGCCAGGAGGGATGGCAGTGAATGTGATCATGAGATGCTCGACTCTCCTTTGAATCTTGTCACTCTCCCCTCCCTCCCCCCCCCCCCCCCCACCGCCCCCAGGTCCCATCTGCTCCCTACAACCAGGGAAATCTTCTCCAACCACACAGGGGGGCCCTCCACCTGGCATTGCAATGGGAGAAGCCAAAATGTCCCCCTTTTCCGACTGTGGACTGCGCTGGTGTCTCCAGCAGCTGGACAAAGAAGAGTTCCACACGTTCAAGGAGTTGCTGATGGGAAGCGCTTCGGGGCTAGTCCCGGGCTCCTTCCCGTGGATGGAGGTGGCTGGGGCAGACGCGCAGCACCTGGCCTTCCTCCTGCATGAGCACTGCCGGGCTCTGGTGGTCTGGAGCATGGCCATGGACATCTTTCTCGAGATGAACCTGCCAGTGCTCTCTCAGAAGGCAAAGGAGGAGATGGAAAGTGAGTGAGGCCGTCCAGCCGCTGTGGCTCAGTGGTTGAGTGTCAACCTAGGAACCAGGAGGTCACGGTTTGATTCCCAGTCAGGGCACATGCCTGGGTTGTGGGCTCCATCCCCAGTAGGGGGTGAGCAGAAGACAGCTGATCCTTGATTCTCTCTCATCATTGATGTTCCCCCCCTCTCTCGCTCCCTCTCCCTTCCTCTCTCCCTTCTGCTCTCTCTAAAAACCAATGGAAAAAATCCTTGTGTGAGGATTAACAACAAAAGACTGAGGCCTCAGGATAGTTTCCCCTCTTGCACATTTAAAAAGAAAATCTTTATTATTGAAAGTATTACATAGGTGGGGGGAGGGTGGGGGGTCCAGGAGGCAGCTGATCCATGATTCTCTCTCATCATTGATGTCTCTCTCTCTAAAATCAATAAAAACATTTTTTAAAAATCAGAGCACCCTTCACATAAATCTCTGTTGTTTCTTGGTGATGGTGGCACTTGAGGCTCCGACTCCACTGCCCCCATTACAGGCTAGTCATGGGGTAAACTGGCTCATCTTGGTTCCCCTCAGTCATTTGGACAGAGAGTGCACTTAAAAATTATTTTTTCTTAATTTGAGAGAGATTTGTTGTTCCACTTATTGCACTCAGTGGTGGACTCTTGTATGTGCCCTGACTGGGGATCAAACCCACAAACAATCGGCATATCGGGATGATGCTCTAACCCAACCTGGATCACTGACCAGGGCCATTGCTGTGACGTTATGGCCACTGTTCTGTCATCTGCTCTGTGTTGCAGAATGTTCACTGGCTGAAATACTACAAGATTTTACACCCCCGAAGACTGACCAAGGAACAAGCATGGGCCAGCCTTCAGGTCAGTGCGGGGTGTTGGGTCAAGGGTTTTCTATCTCAGTCCATGGCCCTGCCATCCTCTGCACTGCTCACACCAGAAGCCTGGTCATTATTTTTAGTACTAGAGACCCAGTGCACGAAATTCATACCCAGGTGGGGTCCCTCTGCCTGGCAAGCAATCGGGGCCAATCAGGGACATCTCACCCAGTCCCAATTGGGGCTGGTCACCAAGGAGGGACCGAAGAAGGGCTGTAGGGTGTGTCTGGCCCCATCTCACCAAGTCCCGATACGTCGGACCCCAGCAGCAAGCTAACCTACCAGTTGGAGCATCTGCCCCCTGGTGGTCAGTGTATGTCATAGTGACTGGTGAGTTGACCAGTCGGTCGGACACTTAGCATATTAGGCTTTTATATAGAGAGATGTTTATTTCTGATTGATTGACTCTTTTCTCTACCTTCTACCTACTTCATCAGAAAATCATATGAGACCTACCTCTGAAGTAGGACTTTTTTCTTTTTTTTTTATTTCAGAGAGGAAGGGGGGGAGGAGAAAGAGAGAAACATCAATGATGAAAGAGAATAATTGACTGGCTGCCTCCTGCACACCCCCTACTGGGGATCAAGTCCACAACCTGGGCATGTGCCCTTGACTGGGAACTGAACCATGACCTCCTAGTTCATAGGTCGATGCACAACCACTGAGCCAAGTTGGCTGGGCTGGACATATTTCTACACATTTCTTACCATAGCCTGTATGTCAGAATCATCTCACTTGAATGTCTAATCTGTTTCTACTCTGGTTACATGGAATCTTTTCCCCACGGTGATAAGCAAGGTGATCTTTTAAAAATTTCCATCTAGCCCCAACCAGCTTGACTCAGTGAATAGAGAGTCAGCCTGTGGACTGAAGGGTCCCAGGTTCAATTCCGGCCCAGGGCACATGCCTAGGTTGCGGGCTCAATCCCCAGTAGGGGGTGTGCAGGAGGCGGCCAATCAATGATTCTCTCTCATCATTGATGTTTCTATCTATCTCTCCAACTCCCTTCCTCTCTGAAATCAATAAAGAAATATATATTTTTAAAAATTTCCATCTGGACAGATTCATAAATAAAGAGCAGGCCAATAGCTCAAGTGGGGATGGAGCTGGAGGCGTGGAGGGATTGAGCAAAAGAGGGAAAAAAGGGAAAGAACCCATGCCCTGGCCAGTGTTTCTTGGTGGTTAGAGCCTCAACCCTGGCACCAAAGGATCTTGGGCTTGCTTCCCGGTCAAGGGCACATTCCTCGGTTGCAGGTTTGATCCCTGGCCCCAGTTGGGGCTCATGCAACCAATCGATGTGTCTCTCTCACATTGATGTCCCTCACTGGGTTTGACTTCTCTTTTTAACAGCTTACCCAAAGGTCTCCAAAGAATAAAAAGCAGAAATGAGACCAGAACCCATATCCTCTGAGCTTGACCCTAAGGCTCATTATCTGTCCACTGTGACTCTCCAGCTGGGTCGTGGTTTCGGATGGGTCAGAAGGTGAAATCTGGCATTGCAGACCCTATCTCAGGGATACTGTGGGTCTGACCTTGATAATTCACCTCTAAGTGTGTGGGATTTCATTCTTCTTCCCTCCCTTTTCTGCAGAAATGTCACAAGTTATAAAACAAGATGATACCACAGCAGCAAAGACAAAAGACCAAGGTAAAGAACTCTAGTTTATTCATAGTGTCTCTTTCTCTCTCTCTCTCTCTCTCTCTCTCTCTCTCTCTCTCTCTCTTCCTCTCTCTCCTCCTCCCTTCTTCTTTCTCTCAAAATCAATAAAAAACATCCTTTTACCTGACCAGCATGGCTCAGTGGTTGAACATCAACCTATGAACCAGGAGGTAAGGATTCAATTCCTGGTCAGGGCACATGCCTGGGTTGCAGGCTCGATCCCCAGTAGGGGGTGTGCATGAGGCAGCCAATCAATGATTCTCTCTCATCACTGATGTTTCTATCTCTCTCTCTCTCCATCTCCCTTCCTCTCTGAAATCAATAAAGAAATATATATATTTTTAAAAATTTCCATCTGGACAGATTCATAGATAAAGAGCAGGCCAATAGCTCAGGTGGGGATGGTGCTGGAGGCATGGAGGGATTGAGCAAAAGAGGGAAAAAAGGGAAAGAACCCATGCTCTGGCCAGTGTTTATTCTTTGGTGGTTAGAGCCTCAACCCTGGCACCAAAGGATCTTGGGTTTGCTTCCCAGTCAAGGGCACATTCCTCGGTTGCAGGTTTGATCCCTGGCCCCAGTTGGGGCTCATGCAACCAATCGATGTGTCTCTCTCACATTGATGTCCCTCACTGGGTTTGACTTCTCATTTTAACAGCTTACCCAAAGGTCTCCAAAGAATAAAAAGCAGAAATGAGACCAAAACCCATACCCTCTGAGCTTGACCCTAAGGCTCATTTTCTGTCCACTGTGCCTCTCCAGCTGAGTCGTGGTTTCGGATGGGTCAGAAGGTGAAATCTGGCGTTGCAGACCGTATCTCAGGGATACTGTGGGTCTGACCTTGTTAATTCACCTCTAAGTGTGTGGGATTTCTTTCTTCTTCCCTCTCTTTTCTGCAGAAATGTCACAAGTTATAAAACAAGATGATATCACAGCAGCAAAGACAAAAAACCAAGGTAAAGGACTCTAGTTCATTCATATCCCGCCCCCCCCCCCTTCCTCTCTTCTCTCCCCCTCCCTTCTTCTTTCTCTCAAAATCAATAAAAAAAACACATCTTTTTAGCTGACCAGCATGGCTCAGTGGTTGAACGTCAACCTATGAACCAGGAGGTAAGGATTCAATTCCTGGTCAGGGCACATGCCTGGGTTGCAGGCTCAATTCCCAGTAGGGGGCACGCAGGAGACAGCCAATCAATGATTCTCTCTCATCATTGATGTTTCTATCTATCTCTCCATCTCCCTTCCTCTCTGAAATCTATATATATTTTTTAAATATATCCTCAAGTGAGGAATAATAATAATCACAATAATACATTGCTGAGAAGCAACAAAGTCTCCTGTGTATAGAGTGTCTGAAATCCAGACTGTCTTCCAACTTTGTCTCCTGTTTCTCTTCTGCCCTCTCCGGTCTGACGTAGGCCAAGGAGGTGACAAAGAGAACTACAAACATCATGTGAAGAAAAGGTTCGCCACAGTGTCGGATGTACACCACAGTTTCAAAACCTTTGCCGCTGACTGTCCACAAATGCAAATGTTGTCTGGTGCTTTCGCTCCAGACCAGCAGGGCTTCCGGCCACTCACTGTGGTCCTGCATGGAAGACCGGGGGTCGGGAAGTCGGCTCTGGCCAGGAGAATCTTGCTGCACTGGGCCCGTGGGGAGCTCTACCCGGATGTGTTCTCCTACGTCTTCTTCCTCGATGCCCGAGACATACCATGGAGGAGGAGAAGCAGTTTCACGGAGTTAATTTCCAGGGAGTGGCCAGACTCTGAGGTCCCCGTGGCAAACATCATGTCCCGACCAGACAGGCTCTTGTTTGTGGTCGACGGTTTTGACGACCTGGATGTTGCCTCCGAAAATGCTGACCTGAACGTCTGTGACAACTGGACAGAGAAGCGGCCCGTGTCCGACCTGATGTGCAGTCTGCTGAAGAAGGCCCTGCTGCCCGAGTCCTCTCTGATCATCGCCGTCAGAGATGAGAGCCTGGAAAAGCTCTGCTCAATGCTCGTCTCTCCCCGCTACCTCTTCATTGAAGGAATCGCGATGGAGAAAAGGATCCAGGTGTTCCTCAAGCACGTCAAGAACGAGGACCAAAAAACACAGGTCCTGCACGCGGTGCTGGACAACCACGTGCTGATTGACAGGTGCCAGGTGTCCGTCACGTGGTGGCTGCTCTGCCGGGCTCTTGAACTGCAGACGGCCTCGGGAAAGGGCCTGCCCCCTACCTGCCAGGTCCTCACGGGCTTGTACGTCACCTTCGTGGTTCATCAGCTTGCCCCTCGAGATGGCCCGGGACGCTGCCTCAGTCCGGACGAACGAGTGGTGCTGAAGGGCCTGTGCCGGATGGCCGTGCAGGGCGTGTGGGCCAGGAAGTTCGTGTTCTACAGCGATGACCTGGGCATTCACGGACTGACGGAGCCGGAGCTCTCCGTGCTGTTTCACAAGTACATCCTCCTGTGGGACAGCCAGGGGGAGCGGTGCTTCACGTTCCTGCACCCGAGCCTGCAGGAGTTCTACGCGGCCCTGTACTACGTCCTGGAAGGCCTGGAAGCCGAGTGGGAGCCCCACGCTCTGTGCATTGAGAATTCCAAGAGCCTGAAGGAGCTCAAGCAGGTCAGCTTCAACGTCCACGTGCTGCAGATGAAACGTTTCTTGTTTGGCTTCATGAACAAAGAGGTGGTGCGGGCCCTGGAGGACCTGCTGGGGTGTCCCGTGGCCCTGGTGGTGAGGCGGGTGCTGCTCCAGTGGGTCTCCCTGTTGGGTCAGCAGGCCGCCACCACCTCCCCGCTGGACTTCCTGGACTCCTTCTACTGTCTCTTCGAGACCCAAGACGAAGAGTTTGTCCGTTTGGCGTTGAGCGGCTTCCGGGAAGTGAGGCTGACGATGAACCGGCCCATGGACCTGAACGTGTCCTCCTTCTGCCTCCAGCACTGCCAGCGCCTTCGGGAAATTCAGATGGACGTCAGGGAGATCTTTCCCGAAGATGAGGCCACCAAGTCGTGGCCCGTCCTTCCGCAAGGGTGAGTGCCCCCCCCCCCCCGCCCGCAATTTTCATTCTTTCCATCTCTACGCGGAGTTGTTGGTGTTTTGAGATGATCATCGCCACAATCGTGCTAATTAACATAGCCATCCCTCACACAGCTACCTTGGAGCAGAAGACATTTAACATATTGCGGACGGATCACGAGAATTCTCGCTTCATATGACACTGATTTACAGGGTATCATACTTTAAAAAGAGATTAGCTTGTAAGAACATGTAATAAATAACTTCAAATGCAACGGGTATTTAATTTTAAAGCGTGCCTTTAACATTTATGTAAAACGCTTTTTGTACTCGTTCAATAGAAACTGATCTGGCCACTGGGTAAAGCTAGCAATAAAACTACTGGTCCGCAATGCGTTAAGACCTACCGTCCTAGCCAATTTCCGGTGCAAAACACCGTAGCTGTACGTTATATGTAACTGAGACTCTGTGCCCTTTGGCCAACGTGCCCCCATTCCCCCCTCCCCCTCCCCCCCCCCATCACTGGCAACCACCGCGGACACTCGCTCTGCCTGTGTGAGTCCCACTGTTTTACATTCTGCATGTGAGGTCATGTGTGTCTTTCCGTGTCTGGTTTGTCCCACTCAGCATCATGTCCTCTGGGTTTACCTATGTTGTTGCCAATGGAAGCACCTCCTTTTATAAGGCTGGGTAATATTCTATTGGGGGGACAGGTGACATTTTCTTCATCCATCCACAGACATCTGGGTTGTTCTTATAGGGTGTCCCCCAAAAATGTAGACACACACTTTATATACTTATAAAGGCCATGTTTGTTTAAATACATTTCTTTTTCAAAATTGAGCTCTCAGCTGTGAGAGTATGTATACAATTTGGGAGGAATACTCTGCATATCTTGGCTGATGTGGATAATAGAATGAAAATATCTCTTAGGATCCTGTCAATTCTTTTCTTGTTTGTTTGTTTTGTAAAATATGTTTTCATTGATTTCAGAAAGAGGAAGGGAGAGGGGGAGAGAGATAGAAAATCAGTGATGAGGATCATCGATCAGCTGCCTCCTGCATGCCCCATACTGGGGATGGAGCCCGCAGCCCAGGCATGTGCCCTGACTGGGAATGGAACCGTGACCTCCTGGCTCATGGGTCGATGCTCAACCACTGGGCCACACTGGCCGGGCCTGACTGCCAATTCTTTTGCATACGTGGGATTATTGGGTTGTAAAGTAGTTTTATTTTTAATTTTTTTAGGAGTCTCCCTGCTGTTCTGCATGGAGGCTGCACCATTTTACATGCAAAGGAGAGCTGGCATCGAAGCACAATCTGACTCGAGAGCCACTGGCTCCAAACCATCCTACTGCACCCCTGGGTACCAAGTACCTGGGATGCAGGTGGCCAGGAGCGTGCCCATGCAAGGCACGGATGTCTCTATTGTGTCCTCTGAGCCTCTACACCCATCCCTGTCTCATCCTGTAGACTGGTCTCTCTTCTCTGACATGGGAGTGGCTGTTGCTCATGTTAAAATCTATCACGTGGGCCCTACCCAGTTTGGCTCAGTGGCTAGAGCATCAGCCTACAGACTGAAGGGTCCCAGGTTCCATTCTGGTCAAGGGCACATGCCCAAGTTTGGGGCTCGATCCCCAGTGGGGGGCATGCAGGAGGCAGCCGATCAATGATTTTCTCTCACCATTGATGTTTCTTCCTCTCTCCCTCTCCCTCCCTCCCTCTCCCTTCCTCTTGGAAATCAATAAAAATACATATTTTTTTTTTTTTAAATTCATCCTGTGGAAGCCAATGTTTCCTTCCTTCTTGCATGCAGGCTGCAGACCAAGCCCCTGGTCATCGAGTGGTGGGAGAACCTCTGCTCCGTGCTCAGCACACACCCCTGCCTGCAACAGCTGGACCTCGCGGGCAGCATCCTGAGCGAGTGGGCCATGAGGACCCTGTGCATCAAGCTGAGGCAGCCAGCCTGCAAAATCCAGAAGCTGATGTAAGGCTGCCCTAAGGCCAATCTATAAACTGTATTCGGAGGGGACAAGTGCCATGGGAGGTATAGGAACCGAGCTCCCAAAAGCAATGGGATGGGAAGGGACTCAAGATCTTGTGAAGGGATTACTCGTGAAGGGTGGGATCATGTATTCAGGTTTTGAAGGATGAATAGGAGTTGGTTAGTAAGGGGAAAAGAAGGGAGCTCATTTCAGGTGAGTGGTCCAGCATGAGGCAATAAATGCAAAGATCAAAGTGCATGATTTACTGAAGCACTTCCATCAGTCCTTAGTGCTTTTAAGGTCATAAGGTCATATCAATATATATAAAAGGCTCAGTGACCAACTGTATGTCCCGTCAACCAGCCGACCAGTACATATGAAGCACACTGGCAATTTAAAAATAAACGTTGACTCGTGCATGCGCAATACATATTAAAATATTTTTTATTTTAATTTTATAATACAATATTATATATACTATTTGACATGTAATTTTTTGCAGTAACATAGTTACTGCATGAATCTTCTAATTTATTGCCTTTCCGTGTGCACAAATCCGTGCACCAGGCCACAAGTATAGTCATAAGCTCGCACATATTTGAATGCTAATACGTTCCTGGGTCTGTAGACCCTGGGGTACTCACCAGGCACCTGCAGTGATCGAGGAAGGGCGAGTTGTACTTTGAAGGTTCTATTTAATGTTCCTTCCAAGGCCATGCAAAGCCCACAGGACAGCCAAGACGAGAGCCAGTCAGGTTCTTGGTTGCAAAGGCCACCCCCTCCCTATCCTCCCCTTTCTGTGTCTGAGTGCTTTCCTTCAAAGGGGCTGGGCCAAGGGGCTGGTGACCCCACAGTAATGAATGGTGCCCTGTCACCTTACGTCCTGCACAGAACTTAACAGCTCTGCCCACTGCTATCTGAACACCCTCCCCGGGGAAGCCCTCCCCATAGCTCTCCGTCTTGCTGTTGTTTTTAATAAATTTTTATTGATTTCAGAAAGGAAGGGAGAGGGAGAGAGCGAGAGAGAGAAACATCAATGATGAGAGAGAATCATTGATAAGTTGCTTCCCATACACCCCACACTGGGGATTGAGCCTGCAACCCGGGCACGTGCCCTTGACCAGAAATCAAACCATGGCCTCCCAGTTCATAAGCCAATGCTCAACCACCAAGCCACACTGGCCAGGCATAGCTGTCCCTGCTGTAAACTCTTGCCACACCCTGTCATCGGCTCTAATCCACGTCATCACCATATTTGTAATACAACAGTAATACATGATAGTGGCAAAGAGATTTAGGAATTACAGAGGTGTTAAGTAAACCCTTTGGTGCCTCTTCAACTTCCTGTCTCCCTCATTAATCTCACATATTTTCCATGAAATTATCTGTTAATATTGGCAGAAAAAGTCTAGTCCCCACCTGGCCCCATACATAGTTATTATAATATTACTGACTGTATTCCCCATGCCGTACTCCACATGCCCACGACTGTGTTTGCAACTATCAATTTGTACTTTTCTTTTAATCCTTACCCGAGGATATGTTCATTGATTTTTAGAGAGAGGAGGAGGGAGAGAGAGAGAAACATCAGTTGGGCGCATGCAGGAGGCAACTAATCTATGTGATACAGGATTAGTTGCCAGGACCCTCTCTCCCTCCTGCTCTAAAAATCGATGGAAAAAATACCCTCAGGTGAGGGTGAACCACAACAAAAGGAATAATTAGGCTGCACCCGGCCATCTAACTCTCGCTCCCTCACTCTCTCCGGCAGATTTAAAGGCACACAGATCACCCTGGGTCTGCCTCATCTCTGGAAGACGCTGATCGTCAACCATAACATTAAACACCTGAACTTGGACAACATTCACCTGCAAGAGGAAGACATCGGGGTCATGCAGGAAGCCTTAAAGCACCCCCACTGCTTGTTGGAGTCTTTGAGGCAAGTCCTGGGGCTGGTTCTCAACTTTTCTTTTTTAAATCTTCAACTCCAGGATATGTTTAGAGAGAGGAGGGTGGAGATCAAGAGAAAGAGAGAGAGATCAATGTGAGAAACATACATCGACTGCTTCCCACACACCCTGCCCAGGGATCAAACTTACAAGCCAGGTAGGTGCCCTGACCAGGAATCAAACCCACAACCCCAACCAACTGGAGCCACCCGGCCAGGATGATTTTCACTTTTTTGTTGTTTTGGGTTTGTTTTTTTTTAATTTTCACCCAATGATATTTTTCCATTGATTTTTAGAGAGAGTGGAAGAGAGAGGGAAAGACAGAGAAACATCGATGTGGGAGAAACACATCGGTTGGTTGCCTCCTGCACGTACTCTGACCAGGGCCCTGGCCAGGGAGGAGCCTGCAACCGAGGTACGTGCCCTTGACCGGAATCGAACCCAGGACCCTTTGGTCCTCAGGCCAACGCTCTTATCCACTGAGCCAATCCAGCTGGGGCGGTTTTCGCTTTTTGATTGTATGGATTTATTTTTTATTTTTTTGGTTGGGTTGCTTTTTCTCTTTCTACGTTCAAATAATTATTCCTGGCGGGTGGCAAAAAGATGGCAACAGGTTGGAAGGTTGACGAAGTCCAGAGACAGATGGTGGGGACATGATACAACAATGTGAACGGACTTAATGCCCTAGAACTGGGCACATAGGAATGGTCAGGGTGGCCATTTTTATGTTGTGTATATTTTACCACAATACAAAAGTCACTTGTGATGTTTCATAAAGTTGGGGGAGGGGGCGGGAAATCACAGCGTGGCCAATGTGGCTCAGTGGTTGAGCATTGACCTATGAACCAGGAGGTCACGGTTCAATTCCCGGTCAGGACACATGGCCAGGTTGTGAGCTCAATCCCCCGTGGAGGGGGCGGGGGGGCGGTGCGGGCATGCAGGAGGCAGCTGATCCATGATTCTCTCTCATCCTTTTTTTAAAAATATATTTTATTAATATTTACAGAGAGGAAGGAACAGGGATAGAGAGTTAGAAACATCGATGAGAGAGAAGCATCGATCAGCTGCCTCCCGCACACCCCCTAACTGGAGATGTGCCTGCAACCAAGGTACATGCACTTGACCGGAATTGAACCTGGGACCCTTCAGTTCATAGGCCGACACTCTATCCACTGAGCCACACCAGTTAGGGCTCTCTCTCATCCTTGATGTGTCTATCCCTCTCTCCTCTCCCTTCCTCTCTGAAATCAATAAAAATATACTTTCTTAAAAATTAAAAATAATCACAGTGGTTAGAATATGGGCCCCACGCACCAAAGGGTCTCAGGTTTGATTCTAGGTCCAGGACATGTGCCTGGGTTGCAGGTTCCGTTCCTGGCCAGACTTGGAGGCCACAGCGGACAGTGTCCAGGGACCAGCGGAGGGCCCCAGGTGCTGGGAGTAGACGGCCGGTCGAGGGTGTGTTTCACAAACCTCCTCTCTGTCTGCAGGTTGGATCACTGCGGGTTAACCGACTCCTGCTGCCCACTCATCTCCCAGATCCTGTTGGCCTCCCGCAACCTGAGGTCCCTGAGCCTTGCGGGGAACAAGGTCGAGGACCAGGGCATGGCGTCCCTCTGTGAGGCCCTCAAGGTCTCCCAGTGCGCCCTGCACAGGCTGATGTGAGTGACTCTTCCTTTCACAGCCGGGTTGTCTTTGTCTTGTCTTAACCAAGGTCTTCCCAGTCATGGGGGACCGGGGTGGGGGTTTGGGGAGCAGGGATTGGCTTATGCATGCACCAAGGGTGAGAGCAGGCGCTGTGAGCTCAATGTTGAGGCTGGAGAAAGACCCAATAAATAACATCTGTGTCTTTGCTGCAAAAGTCTGACCTGATAGAAAAAATTGAGCAGAGCCTTGGCTGGTGTGGCTCTGGCTAGAGTGCTAACCTGCAGACTGAAGGGACCCGGGTTTGATTCCCGTCAAGGGCACATGCCCGAGTGGTGGGCACGTGCCCTGGCCCGGGGGCGTGCAGGAGGCTGCCAGTCGATGTGTGTCTCTCATATCAATGTTTTTCAGTCTCCCCCCACCCCTGCCTTCCACTCTCTCTAAAAAGATCAATGGGAAAATATCCTCAGGTGAGGATTAACAAACAAAAGTGTGCAGTGTTATAATACAATGGCACGTGTTCAGATTCTGTTTCCAGTTGGTTTGCATCTCACCCATGTTAACATTGTGAAATGTTAACATCAGGGTCATTAAAAATTACCTATCTGCATTTTTTAAATATAATTTTATTGATTTCTGAGAGGAAGGGAGAGACAGAGAGAGAGACATCAATGATGAGAGAGAATCATGGATCAGCTGCCTCCTGCACGCCCCACACTGGGGATCCAGCCCACACCCCAGCATTTTCCCTTGACCAGAATTAAACCCAGGACCCTTCAGTCCGCAGGCAGATGCTATCCACTGAGCCAAACTAGCTAGGGCTATCTTCGTTTTTTAAATTTTTATTGATTTTGGACAGGAAAAGAGGGAGAGACGGAAACATCAGTGATGAGAAAGAATCATGGATCGGCTGCCTCCTGCATGCCCCCAACTGGGGATCCTGGCATGTTTCCTTAACCAGAATCAAACCCAGAACCCTTCAGTTTGCAGGCCGATGCTCTATCCACTGAGCCAAACCAGCTAGGGCTCCATCTGCATTAACAACAAACAATTCCAACAAATTAAGACGAATTAGCCATGTCAAAAACTGGGCTTTTATGGAAATCTTCTATATATATATTATATATATACATATATACATAATATATACATATATGTACATGCATATACATGTGTACGTATATACATATATGTGTATGTGTGTATATTTATGTATGTGTATGTATGTGTATATATGTATGTATGTATGTATGTATGTATATGTATGTATGTATATAAAAGCCTAATATGCAAAGTGTCCCTTCGGGAGTTTGACCGGGAGACTGGGAGTTCGAACGCTCACTATGGCATGAGCTGAACACCAAGGGGGCAACGCAGAATGAAGGAAGACTCCGGCCAGCAGTCGGAAGAACCTGATCAGCCCTGATCGCCGGCCAGGCCTAGGGACCCTACCTGTGCACGAATTTCATGCACGGAGCCTCTGGTGATGATATAAAATACAGCAGCCGGTTCTGTGTACTTGGCTCTTGGCCATGTTTGTAGGAGTCCAGCACTTGCTCTTGGGGGGCGGGGGTGCCGTCTCTCCTTGCAGACTGGGGAACTGCGGCCTCACGGCGGCCGCCTGCCAGCACCTGTCCGAGGTCCTCACCAGCAGCCAGAGCCTGACGCACCTGGACCTGTCGACCAACCCGCTGGGGAAGGATGGCATGACGCTGCTGTGTCGCAGCTTGAAGTGCTTCGCCTGCGCTGTTCAGAGGCTGATGTGAGTCCCCCTCGCTCCCTGTGAGGGTTCCATGGCTCTGTGACCAAGGGTGTGGGCCCATCTCAGAGAACAGGGAGCGAGGGAAGGTCAGCGTCAGCCTGCTGACTGAAGGGTCCTGGGTTTGATTTTGGTCAAGGACACCTACCTTGGTTGTAGGCTGCTGGCCCTGGTCGGGAGCATGTGGGAGGCAACCAATTGATGTGTTGCTCTCACATGGGTGTTTCTCTCTGAAATCAATAAAATATATTTTTAAAAAAAAAAAATAAGTCCTTTAGTTGATCCCTTACCTGCCCCCCAACAGCCTTTCTAGATACTAGCATAATCCCCTCCCAAACGAGGATTACCCTGAGGCTGGGACAGGCGGCCGACCAAGGTGACACAGCGTCGCGGGGTCACAAGTGTGACCCTCCCTGTCCCTTGGCACGTGCCCTGCAGGCTCCGGGACTGCCACCTGGATGTCATTGGCTGTGGCTTTCTCTCCCTCGGACTCATGGGCAACCGCCATCTGACCCACCTGAGCCTCAGCATGAACCCCCTGGGGGATGACGGCGTGGACCTCCTGTGCGAGGTCCTGTTGGAAACCACCTTTCACCTCCAGGACCTGGAGTAAGTGTCCCTTGCGGGGGGGGGGGGGGGGGGTCACCTCTACCCACCTGGGGGCTGGGGTCCTAGAAAGTCAGGAGACAGGAGTCGGGGACTGGAGCACAAGGTTAGCATCGGGGTCTACGGAGCCACGTGCTCCGCACCGGACACTGTGGGGAAGTGGATGTGTTGGCGCTGCAGGGATCCACGGAGTCTAGGTCCTCAGGCGTCTCCCAGAGCTGCCCACGTCTCAGAAGGCGTCCCTCAGAAGGCGTCCTCCTGCCCCAATTTAATCTTTACCTCTTTATCCTTTTATTTTTTCATTTTTCATTGATCTGAGAGAGATACACTGGTGTGTTGTTCCTCTTATTGAAGCATTCATTGGTTGGGTCTTATATGTGCCCTGACCGGGGATCGAACCCACGACTGTGGCGTATGAGGACGATGCTCTAACGCACTGAGCGGCCAGCCAGGGTGGGTCGGCCTACTTCTACTGGCACAGAAACCGAAGCTGAGCCCATGGGAGATGCCATTCTGGGGGGATTGCATTGAAGTGCTCAGCGACACAGGCATCAAAGACTTGGTCATTCTCAGCCCAGCTTGAGCATTGACCTATGAACCAGGAGGTCATGGTTGGATTCCTGGTCAGGGCACAAGTCCGAGTCTTGAGCTCGATTCCCAGTGTGGGGCGTGCAGGAGGCAGCTGATCCATGATTCTCATCATTGATGTCTCTCTCTCATCCTCTCTCTCTTTTCTTTTTTCCTCTCTCTCCCTCCTTTTCCCTCTCTATCCCTCTCTCCCCCTCCTCCTCCCTCTGTCTCTCTCTATCCCTCTCTCTCCCCCTCCCCTCTCCCTCCCCTCTCTCCCTCTCTCCCCTCTCCCTCCCCTCTCTCCCTCTCTCCCCCTCTCCTTTTTCCTCCCTCTTTCTCTCTCTCCCCCTCTCTCCTCCCCCTCTCTCCTCCCCCTCTCCCCCTCTCTCCTCCTCTCTCCCCTCCCCCTCTCCCCCTCTCTCCTCCTCTCTCCCCTTCCCCCCTCTGCAGGTTGGTGAGATGTGGCCTCACTGCCACCTGCTGCAGGAAGCTGTCCCTGGTGATCATGAGCAACACGCACCTGAAGAGCCTGGACCTGGCGGCCAACGCCTTGGGGGACGACGGGGTGGCGGCCCTGTGCGTGGGCCTGCGGCTGAAGACGGCCTCGCTGCAGAGACTCGGGTGGGCTCCGGGGTCGCGGCTCGGGGCGGCGGAGGAAGGGGGCCACGCACAGGATCGCTGGAGCAGAGACGTGCCCCGACTTTCAGGATTCCCTTCAGTCAGACAGAACGCAACCCTGAGCCCCAGGCGTCCTTCCATGGGTGCCCACGGGGCCAGGGCTAGGTGGCGAAGCCTTGGCGTACAGCGCACACGTCCAGCGAGAAAGGGGGGCGCAAAGGGCAGGGATAACCTGGGGGGCTCTCCACCCTTAGCGGTGGCGGCAGAATCTCCCATGAGGCACGTACCTCGGTTGCAGGCTCCTCCCCAGCCCAGGCCCTGGTCGGGGCTCATGCAGGAGGCAACCAATCTGTGTTTCTCTCACTTGGATGTTTCTCTCTGCCTTTCCCTCTCTCTTCCACTCCCTAAAAATCAATGGAAAAATATCCTCCGGTGAGATTTTAAAAGTAGTAATAATAATTTTAAAGGGTAAGAGGCCCTCCTTTTTCATAGCTGTATAGTATTCCACGGCATACGTGTCCCCCAGCTTTTTTATCCACTCACTCCTCCGCTGACGGGCACGTGGGCTGTTTCCAGATCTTCGCTATTGTAAATTGTGCTGCTATGAACATAGGGGCGCGTGCATTCTTTCTGTAGGAATGGAGTCCACTACTTCTTAAAAAAAATATTTTATTGATGTTTACAGAGAGGAAGGGAGAGGGATAGAGAGTTAGAAACATTGATGAGAGAGAAACATCGATCAGCTGCCTCCTGCACACCCCCTACTGGGGATGTGCCCGCAACCAAGGGACATGCCCTTGAGTGGAATCGAACCCAGGACCCTTCAGTCTGCAGGCCGACGCTCTATCCACTGAGCCGAACCAGCTAGCGCTTTTTTTTAACTGTGAAAGTGGAAGTCAAAGGGGTTGAAGGAAGAAGGCCGGAGCATTGGTCTTGGGGTCACCCCTCGCGTGTCCGGCCCGCAGGTTGGAGGCTTGCGAGCTGACTTCCGGCTGCTGCGAGGCCCTGGCCTCCGCGCTGCTCAGCAACCGGTACCTGCGCAGCCTGAATCTGCTGCGGAACAACCTCTCCCCCGAGGGCATCCGGGAGCTGTGCCGTGCCTTCGGGCGCCCCACCTCCAAACTGCAGGTCATCGGGTGAGTCCTGGCGGCTGTCCCCCCCGGGGACAGGCCTCCCCTCCCAGACACGCGGGGGGCAGAGTGTGGAAGGGGGAGTGTCACCGGGAGGGGAAGCCACCAGAATGTTATCCAACCATTAACACCTCCTGTGTCCCAGGCCCTGTGCCAGGCGCTGGGACAGGTATACGGAGCTATAGGCCAGTGCCGGCTTCATGGGCTTAACGTGGGGGTGGGAAGACATCATACACGTGAAATGTTGATCCTCAAAAAACTAAAAACATCCCCGGCCGGTTTGGCTCAGCGGTTAAGCGTCCGCATGTGGATTAAAGGGTCCCAGGTTCGAATCCCGGTCAAGGGCACAGGCCCGGGTTGTGGGCTTGATCCCCAGTGGGGTACGTGCAAGAGGCAGCCGATCCATGATTCTCTCTCATCATTGATTTTCTATCTCTCTGTCCCTCTCCTTTCCTTTCTGAAATCAACAAAAATATATTTTAAAAATAAAATCAGTAAACATATCCTCGGGTGAGGATTTTAAAAAAAGGGGGTTCAGCCCTAGCCTGTGTGGCTCAGTGGATAGATCGTCGGCCTGCAGACTGAAGGGTCCCGGTTCGATTCTGGTCAAGGGCTCCTCCCCAGCCAGGGCCCTGGTAGGGCACGTGCAGGAGGCAACCAATCGATGTGTTTCTCTCCCATCAACGTTTCTCTCTCTTTTCCTCTCTCTTCCACTCTCCCTAAAAATCAATGGGGAAATATCCTCCAGTGAGAATTTTTTAAAAAGGGGGGGGGGGGTGACAGGTGAGCTAAAGCAAAGCCCTGAGCCCCTATTCGCCCCCTGTGCCCCCTGAGCCTTCCCCGCATCCGGCCCCCTGAGCCTTAGCTCCGCCCCCTGATCCCCCACCCCGCCCCGCAGGCTGTGGAAATGGCAGTACCCTGATCCCGTCATC
The DNA here is from genome assembly GCF_028538775.1 of Myotis yumanensis. Classification (NCBI taxonomy): domain Eukaryota; kingdom Metazoa; phylum Chordata; class Mammalia; order Chiroptera; family Vespertilionidae; genus Myotis; species Myotis yumanensis. Next base: position 2,483,936 of record NW_027223774.1, on the reverse strand, counting down.
AAGCTACTGGACGAGGCTCAGCTTCGTAGGCCACACATGGTGATCGACGGCCGCTGGTACTCCTCCGACGGAGAGGACGAAGGTGACCGGTACTGGTGGAGAAACTGAGGCCCAGACCTCTCCCCGCCTGCCCACCCGCTCTGGCGGAGGAACCTGGAAATCCGGCTGTCTCCTGCGGTCCCCTGTGCCCCAGGATTCCTCCGCGGGGGGTGGGCCCTGAGGTCCGCGGGTCCCAGAGCCTTCACCACGGGGATCCTAGGGCCTCAGCCTCAGAGGTGGGACTGGAGTCGCTAGGCAGTGCCTGTCCTCCCTCTGAGCCTGCAGAGTGGATCCAATAAACACTGAGCATTTGGCAAACGTGTCCAGTGTCCTTTATTCTTTTACTTTTCTTTTTAAAAAAACACAGTTTTTATTGATTTCAGAGAGGAAGGGAGAGGGAGAGAAACATCAATGATGAGAGCGAATCATGGATCAGCTGCCTCCTGCACACCCCCCACTGAGGATCCAGCCCACAACCCGGGCATGTGCCCTTGACCGGGAATTGAACCTGAAACCCTTCAGTCCGCAGGCCGACGCTCTATCCACTGAGCCAAACCGGGTAGGGCGATAGATTAATTTTAAAAGGCATTTGTCATTCACTGAGTATTCTCGAAGGATAATGTCGGGTGAGGAATGAGGAATCTGGGTATAAAAGTGTCGGGAAGTAACCTTTTCCACCAAGTATCTATTCCTTTTTTAAAAAATCTTATTTGTGACCAAACTATCTATCCCTGACCCAGATGCCCCTAGAATACCCCCCATCTGTCATAATGATGTGAGCCATCAGAATGGTTCCTGCTTTGCAAACCGGCCGCCACACCTGTTCCGCGAGCGGACGGACCAGGGTGGCTGTGGGCGTCTGGTTCAGACGTTTAAGTTCTGCCTAGCACCTGGGGGAGACACCCTCCCCTGAGCCTCTGTTTCTTCATCTGTGAAATGGGGATAAGGCCTCTTACGTGATGGAGGAAGCGGAAGCTGAGCTGTCACTCAGACCTCGCCGTGGGCTCTGTCCACGGTGCTGAAGGGTTCTCCCTGGAGGCACGGTGAGTGGGTAGAGGGTGGTTCTTGGGCAGGCTTTGTCCACACCAACAGGAGGGGAGGCGAGATGGAGGAGGCCAGAAACACCCCCTCTCACCCACAGCCTCTTTGTGAGGTAAGCGGAAGGAAAATGATGAGTGGATTATAACACACACCCACACACACACACACAAAGATGCATATAGTTGCCCAGCCAGCGTGGCTCAGTGGTTGAGCAGGAGGTCACGGTTGAATTCCCAGTCAGGGCACATGCCCGGGTTGCAGGCTCTATTCCCAGTGTGGGGAGTGCATTAGGCAGGCGATCGAGGAATCTCATCATTGGTATTTCCCTCTCTCTCTCCCACTCCCTTGCTCTCTGAAATCAAGAAAAATAACTTTTGTTAAAATATGCATATAGTTGTCCCTCGGTAGCATGGGGGATTGGTCCCCGGACGTCCATGGATACCAGAATCCGTGGATGCTCCAGACCTTATATAACATGATGTGGTACAGTTGTTGGCAAACTCATTAGTCAACAGATCCAAATATCAACAGTACAACGATTGAAACTCCTTTTGAGAGCCAAGTTTTTTAAACTTAAACTATATAGGTAGGTACATCGTTATTAACTTCATTAGGGTACTCCTAAGGCTTAGGAAGAGCCAACACTCAAGGGGCCAAAGAGCCAAATGTGGCTCGCGAGCCACAGTTTCCGACCACGGATGTGGTACATATGTGCATAGATTAGAACCTATAGTTGCCTTCCTCAGTCGCAATGTATGTAGAGTGTTTATCCCAGAGGTCACCCCCTTGGCCCCCAGAACCAACTACCAATTGGAAGAGAAACCCAAAGTGGGTTGGACCTGCAAGTCGCAAAGACCCCTGTTCCGGGGTCCTGGTACCAAGAGCCATCGGCACCCCTGCCTCTGGGCTGGGGGGTGTCTGACGCTGAAGGACACACACACCTCCAGCCAAGTGTCTGGTTCAATACGAATCCCCAGTGTCGCCAGATTAACTGTCCCGAGAAGCCAGAAGCCAGATTGTTGTTAGTCCTCACCTGATGATATTTTTTCATTGATTTTTAGAAAGAGGAAGAGTGTGGGGGGAGACAGAGAAACATCGAAGTGAGGGAGACACATAGATTGGTTGCCTCTGGCACAGTCTCCAACTCCCAATACATGCAATCAAGGTAAGTGCCTTGACCAGGAATCGAACCTGCAACCCTGCGACCCTTGGATGGGTGGACCAACGCTCTAACCACTGAGCTACCGGCCAGGGCCCATCCCTCCCCCCTTTTAAGTGACCTGAGTTTTCAAAATAAACCCATTCCAAGCAGGTGACGGCCCTCGAAAACGTTCCTTTCTGACACAAAATCACGCACAGGACGGCCTCATGCGTCCGGGAGAGCCACACCCCTCCGCCAGGTGGGCGGCTGCACGTGGTTTTGAGCCTCTGGGTCTCCACACCTGAGGCGGGGGGTGGGTTGGGGGGGGGTGCGTGATCTGCTCCAGGGAAGCAGGGCCCCCGCTGGCAGATTAGGGCTCTACCCGGAAACTTCGCTTCCTCCTCCAGCCCCTCCTCTGCCGCCAACCCCTCTCCTCCGCGGTAGTGGCGGAGCACGGAGCCCCCCCTCCCACCCCATCCCCAACCCCGGCCGCCTCTGCACAGCCCGGGTGAAAACCCCCTGGCAGGGCTCTCCCCCCACAGAGCAGCCCGGGGCAGACTCCAAAATCCTAGGGACGGGGGTCCCCAGGACCCTGGCCGTGGGTTCCAGGAACCGGGATGGCATCAGAGGCCCCACCCTGACGAGCCCCCCACCCAGCAGCCCTCGCCTGCAGGACTGGCCGCTGCAGCGACTGGGGGGACCCGGTCAGACCCTGGACAACAGGCGCCGGGACCCCGTGCTGCGCCCGGCCGCCTCCCCCTGGCTGGCCCCTGCAGACGGTAACTTCCCGCAGGTCCCTGTTCTGCTCCCAGGGTCTCTCTGAGGCTGGGAAGTGGCCGCCTTCCGCCCCCGTCGGGGGACGTGAGGAGGGAGAAGGGTGCGTTTCTGGCCAGTCCTCCGGAAGCCGACCCGGGAGGTCCTCGGGGCGCAGGGAAGCAGACCGGGGCATGGTGCGGGCCCTTCCCCGGCGGAGAGGAAGCCACCTGCCCCCGCTCCGGAGTGAGCACGACCCATGTGTGTCCACTTTAGAAAGCAGCAGTGGCCCTGGCCCGTGCGGTTCAGTGGATGGAGCCTCGGCCTGGGGAGTGAAGGGGCCCGGGTTCGATGCGGGTCAAGGGGACGGACCTCGGTTCAGGCTTCTCCCCGGCCCTTCGGGGGCGAGCAGGAGACAGCCCAGTCGTGTTTTCCTCACACCCGTTTCCCTCTCATCCATTCTCCCAGATGAATGGAAAAATATCCTCGGGCGACAACCAAACAACAAAGCAGCAGTCAGCGCTCCCATCCCTCACGAGCCTGGAGCCTGGGAGGCCCGCAGCCACTGCCGGTGCCCGGGCCGGGTCCCTCTCTAGGAAAACAGCGCAGCCCGCGCCCAGGTGGTTCCGCATGGTCTCCCCGGGCAGCTCCCAGGCGGCTGCCTCTGCCCCCGCCCCGGCCCCGGCGCAGGGCCCCCGCTCAGCCTCTCCTCCTCCCTTCCCCCTCAAGAACCACGCACAGCAGAAGTCGGATAGTGCCATTTATTGGCCCCGCACCCCTCCTCCACGCGCCCAGGCCACGGAACAGGACGGTTCTCCGAGGGGCCCCTCTGCTCCGCACTCCTGCGCCCCGGATCCAGAACGGGGAGGGCGAGAAAGAGGACGGGGCCCGCGGGAGGGGAGAAAATAATGGTGACGGGGTGGGGTGGGTGCAATTAAAAGAAAACTCTAAAAGGGAGAAGGACCCCTTTCCCTTCCCTGGGCCCCCCTCCGAAAGGAAGGGCCCGATTGCTCTCGGCTCTGTCACGGCCCCGACGGAGGGGAAGAGAAAGTGGGCACTGGTCTCACGGGTGGGTTTGTCGTCGCTTGGTCGCTAGTTCACATCGTCTATCTCGGACTCGGCCGAGAGCCTACAGGGGGCAGCCAGGTCCGCGCTCGGGCGCGGGGAGGGCGCAGTGGGCGAGGTGGCGAGGGGAGCACCCGGCGCCCCTGCCCAGGCCACTGCACCCCGGGACGAGCCCGGGAGGGAGGTCGCTGCGGGTCCGGGCCCCTCGGTCCATTTCCTCCCCGGGTCTCTGGGTCCTGCGCCGTCGCTCCCGCCGAGCCCGAGGGGCCCTGCCCCCCCGGGCCCCCACCCCTACCGGGCCTCCCCGCCGCGGCACTCGCTGCACCGGCCGCCCGCCGCCTCGTCCCCGTCGTCCTCCTCGTCCCCGCCGGCGCGGTAGTAGCTCTGTCCGCAGCTGCTGCAGACGGAGGGCGCGCCCACCGCGTGGACCTTCTTGTGTCTGCGCAGCGCCGCGCCCTGCACGAAGCCCTCGCCGCACTCCACGCAGATGTGCGCGGGCTCCTCGCCGCCCGCCCCGAGCGCGTCCTCGTGCTGGGCCCGCTGGTGCGCCAGGAGCGCGGCCGCCTGCCCGAAGCCCTGGCCGCACTCCACGCACACGTACGGCTTGGGGGCGGGCGCGCGCCGGGAGCGGGGCCCGGGCGCCTTGGCCCCCGCGCCCGCCGCCGCCGCCCCCGCCGCGCCTTCCCCAGCCGCGCCCACCACGATGATGCCGTCGCCGTCGCCCACCGGGATGGCGATCTCGCCGTCCGCCGCCGCCGCCTCGTCGGGCGCCTTGGCCCGGCGCACGCTGGCCGCCAGCACCTTGGCCGCCACGCCGGGGCCCGACAGCTCGGGGTGCAGCCGCAGGTGGCGCGCCAGGCTCTTGGGCTGGCTGAAGCCGCGGCCGCAGCGCGGGCACACGAAGGGCTTGAGGCCGCTGTGCGAGCGCCGGTGCTTGGCCAGGCTCTTGCTCTGCGTGAAGCTGCGGCCGCAGTCGGGGCAGGCGTAGGGCTTCTCGCCCGTGTGGATGCGCTGGTGCTGCATGAGGTTGGAGCTCCAGCTGAAGCGCTTGCCGCACTCGGAGCAGGCGTAGGGCTTCTCGCCCGTGTGGATGCGCCGGTGCTGCACCAGGTGCGAGCTCTGCGAGAAGGTCTTGCCGCAGTCGGTGCAGGCGTTGGGCCGCTCGCCCGTGTGCGTGCGCTGGTGCCGCGTCAGCTTGGACCAGTGGCTGAAGCTCTTGCCGCACTCGTTGCAGATGTAGGGCGCCGGCGGGCGCGGCCGGGGTGGGGGGCCGGCCGGGGGCGCCGAAGGGGGCGGGGACAGCTTGGTGGGGGGCCAAGTGGGCACGTCGTCATCGTCCATGATGAGGATGTCCACTGGAAGACAAGAGTGGGAGGGGAGGTCAGAAACCAGCTCATGCAGGACCCTCGGCATCAGCGCGCAGGCGGGCCAGGAGTTGTATTGTACCCCGAGAATCACATAAGGAAGCCCCAAGAAGCGGAATTAAAGGAGCCACATTTATTTCAAAGCCGGGACTAGGGGCAATTGCTCTCCAAATCTCGCAGTGACCGCTTGGCCGAAACATCAGAACGATATGGGCAAATATCACAAGGCACTGATTACCTCTCGGGGTTTGGAATGAGGAACCTGGTTTGCAAAAAGCTTAGATTTACAGAAGCTTAGATTGAGCAAGTTAGTTATCTTACATAGATTAATTATAGTTTCAGGTCTTAGGACCACTGAGTCAGCGGAAACACATTACCTGGAGCTGCTGAGCCGTTTAGAGTAATTGTGCTGTCCTGGTCTCCAGGTGCAGAGGAACGTGTTTCGAAAGACCAGTAAGATCACAATCGATGGGGGTATTCAAACCACAATCAATGGAGTATTCAATCGAATGGGATGATTTATATAAGTTCAGAAAATCAAAATAACTTTTCTATTATTTTAGCAAGCAAATAATTACAGAAACCAAGTCAGCAGGGTTAAAATATTAAACAGCAAATTTTACCCAAGCATAGTTGCCACCATGCTTCAAGGGCAGGGCTTCAACCCGCCCTCCTGCCTGCCCCCTATATGGCTCTGACCCCTGGGATTTGTCAGCGCACCCCCGTTCCCCCCCCCACCACAGACACAGACACACACACACACACACATCTGCCCACTCCAGCACCACACAGACGGGCACCAAGTACTCAACACCGTCCCTGAGCTCCCGCTGGCGAACATGGGAGGACTGATGTGTGGACGCCAGCACCGCAGGCTGTGGCTGCTGGCTTGTCCCCGCCAACTCTATATGGGGCTCACAGGGACACCTTCGTACCTAAGGCATGTTGTCAGCGTGTCCCAGGCAGATGGGCTTGCCATGTGGGGCCCAGGGCCCAGACACGCACCCTAGGGGGCCTCCCCCACCCTAGGGGGCCTCTCAGTGAGCTGCCTGGTCGCCAGAGCTCCCTCCCCTGTAGGTGATGTCATCCTTCCCCCCTCAGTGTTGGGACCCTCTGTATTTCTACGCATTTGGGGGGTCGCTTCCGTCTCGCACATGTGGGACCTGTAGTTAAGGGCCCAAGACGGACCTGGATGGCTATCACCCTGTTGCTGGCCAGCCCACACCCCTCACATCCCACCCTGCGAACTCCAGGCGGGGGCCACCCGGACCGGGGCCAGGACAACAGGCAGGGGAGCCAGCCAGTCCCGGGCGTGGTCTGCCCGCAGGTCCCGTGTTCACTGAGATGGTGCGCCACCTGCGGTGAGGCCTGTGCTGACCCCAGCACCTCAGCAGCGCGCCCCCCCCCCCCCCCAGGAGTGAGGGAGAATCCGTGATGACGGCCGGGCAGTCGGTGCAGCGCGGGGCACTGCCAGGGCACCAGCTCAGGAGCCTGGACACCCTGCCGGCCAATGTCCAACACAGGAAATGATACATTTTCTTCTTCCTTTTTTAATCCCCACCCGAGGATATTTTCCCATTGATTCTTAGGGAGAGTGGAAGAGGGAGGAAAGACACAAGAAACATTGATGTGAGAGACACACATCGATGGGTTGCCTCCTGCATCAGCCCTGACCAGGCCGGGGAGGAGCCTGCAATCGAGGTACGTGCCCTTGACCAGAATCGAAAACGGGACCCTTCGGTCCGCAGGCCGCTGTTCTGTCCACTGAGCCACACCGGCCAGGGTGTGGTAATATTTCTGAGGTTCCCCCAACGCCCTGGTGTCTTCGCCCCTGACTGGGCAGCACAGCGCAGAGCGGCGAGGTCAGGGACCTACCGACAGCGGGGCGCTGGCCTGCGGATGAATGGCAGGTGGGAGGCCTGCTCCCGGGAACTTGAGTTCAGTCCCACGTAGACACGCGGGGCTGGGAGTGTGCGGGCCGGAAGTGACCATGGAAACGACTTCAGGCCTTGATGAAGATGGCAGAACTCGCTGTGGGGTCCACAGCCCCCGGCGGGGCGGAGGCAGCCAGGCCCAGGTGAGTGTCCCTCCGCCTCTCGAGCCGCCTCTCCGCGAGGTGGGGACAGGGGCCGGAACCTCTTCTTCAGACGCTGCGTCCTGAAGCCTGACCTCCTGGTCCGCACCGGGGCCCGGGCACCGGGTCTGCGAAGCCACTGCCTCGGGGAGGGAGTCTTTCACCCGGGACCACCTGGGAAAGGCTGCCCACGGCTCCCCGGGGCCGCTTCCTCCACGGGGGGCTGTCCCAGGCTCGGCCTTCCCCGAGGGCCACAGGTAGCTCCCAACCCCAGGAGCCCGGGACGCTGTTCTCCTGGGGGAGGGCGCTCGGGCTGCCGGTCAGTCCCCTTCCCCCGCCAGGAGCTCTGAGCACGGCCTGAGCCTGAACAAGCCAGTCTCCGCGACTCCTACTCCGAGGTCACGTCCCTGTCGGGAGACTCACGCTGAGGGCTGCAGGGCCGCCAGGAAGCAGGCTCCCTCCCCACACCCGCCTGCCCTTCCTCCGGTTCCGGTGACTTCCCCGAGGCGATGGCTGGGCCGAGGCTCATCTCGCTGGCTCGGACAGCAATGGCACAGCAATGGCCGAGTTCACCACTGGCACCGCCCTCCAGCCCGCTGCCCAGGCCATTCCAGTCCTTTGGCGGAGCCACTCTTGGGGGGTCCCCCAGGTCCCGCCTCGCTGCCTCCTGTCTTCCCTCCACTCTCCCCGGGGGCCTTTGCTCCCCGCGGCACTGTCCTCCGCAGGTCACGCCCGGCGTGTGCTTCGGCGGGCAGCCCTTCCTCGGCGAGGCCCATGCTGAGCAAGGCCCCTCCAGAGGCTGACTGTGCGGGAATCCGTGTGTGACGCTGAACAAGTTAGGGCTCCCGTCTGCGCTGCGGACGCGTCCGTGCTGGGGTCCCGTGCAAGGGTGGGGGGGGGGGGGGTCACAGGCCAGTGAGCGGTGCAGGGCATGGGCACCCCTCCAGATGAGCCAGGGCCTGGCTCCATTTCAAGAGGCTCGCGCTGGCAGCTGTGGACAGTGGAGGCAGGGATGGCGGGGCGGTCGGTGCAGCCATTGATCCTGGTGTGGAGATGCACAGCTGGGGCCCGGCAGGCCCGACGGCCTCATGCAGGAGGAGAGACGCAGAGTCCAGTGTCCGGGGGGAGGGGCGCAGGGCAACTCCTGGGCCCTCCGCCACGTGTCTGTGCGTCTGGGCTGGCACCACCCACTTTCTCTTCAGAGGGGTCCCCGACCTCCTCAGAGCTCTGCCGGGGCCTTGGCACCGCCCCCATCGTCAGATCCTCTCTGCCCATTAGTCAGGGCTCAGCGCCCCCTCACTGCTCCTCCTCCGCGCAGGCCGTCCGTCTCCCCCTCGGTCACTCCTCTGTGGGCAGCCGGCAGAGGACCGGCGGAGGCACTGGGGCGCCTCAGGGCCAGCCGGCTCCTTGTGTTGGGAAGAGAGCCCCGCAGGAGGGCCTGCTGCCTGGGGGTGCCCACTCACCTTTCCATGGGGGCCGCCCCCTCCATGCGCCGACCCGCCCCAGGCCCCACATCCCTCACCGACAGGCCAGGGGGAGACAGACCTCGTGGGCCTGAGCCCAGCACTGTCGTCACTGGCGCCCAGAGCTCAGCCAGGCCGCAGGGCCTATTAGTGCGCCAGGGGCGGCCCGCAGAGAGGTTTCCAACAGGCCAACAGGGGGGGATGGGGTGACGGCATGACTTTGGGGCAGCGAGCTGGACAGGGGCCGAGGCCCGCCTCCGCGGTTGTCTGAAGAGAGTGACCGGCAACCTTAGAACTCAACTCCCCTGACTCCCCGGCGCACGCGCATGTTGGAGGGAGACAACCTGGGACACTGGACCGGACTGGGTGCTGGTCGGCAGCAGGAGTGGCAGGTCATGGGAGACACACGGTTGTAGCCGGGCGGGGGGTCTTGTTTGGGTTTTAGTCCTGATCTGCTGGGGAACGTGTAGGTGGAATGAGATAATGTGGGGGTTTAAAATGCGGCAGGATGCCTGAACGGGTTTGGCTCAGCGGATAGGGCCTCGGCCTGCGGACTGAAGGGTCCCAGGTTCGATCCCGGTCAAGGGCAGGTACCTTGGTTGTGGGCACATCCCCAGTAGGGGGCGTGCAGGAGGCAGCTGATCGATGTTTCTAACTCTCTATCCCTCTCCCTCTCTGTAAAAAATCAATAAAATATATATTTTTTTAAAGTTAAAAATAAATAAATAAATAAAATGCCGCAGGAAAACACGAACCCACACCCCCAGGGCGGCTGGTGGGGCGAAGCGGAGCCGTCACCCTGTTTGGAACTTCCTCCATGAACCAGACTCGCCAGCTAATGTTTAAAAAGCATGGAGGCCACCGCGTGTTGCAGGGAGGAGGGCGGCGGCCCAGGGAGCGGGGGAGGCGGGGAGCCAATGGGGCAGCCCCCTCCCTCGGGTGCGGCTCACTTGGGGACAGGGACGCGGGAGGGGCCGACAGCGCCTCCGCGTGGAGGACGTTTTAGAGACAAGGCAGCGCCCACTCACTTCCGCTATGGGGCGGGGCGGGGCCTGGAGAACCGGAAGTGCTTCCGCTCAGGCCCTTTACGGCAGCGTTTGCGACCACGTGGCGGCGTGGTCCTGGCTCGAAGCCGCCCCAGCCGAGGTGGAAGCCCGGGAAGGGAACACGCTGCCTCCGAGGGGTGAGTTTGACTAAACCCGGACCATGTTTGAGCGACACCCGTTTCCGCGTTTAAAGGGCGAGATCTCACCTAGAAACCCCGATGCCCAGCGCTCCCCGCGGTCGGTCCCGGCATTCCCCGCGGCAAGCTCCCCCCAGCCCGTCTCGCCCGTCTCCCGGCGCTGGGTTGGCCGCCCCCGGCCTAGTTTCCTGCCCAGGAAAACCGAGGGCCACAGAGAAGGGGCAGGCTCAGGGCTCTGGGGGAGCAGGGGCGCCCCGGGCTCCTGGGTGCTGGGGAGCAGCCTGTGGCCTTTGGGGAAGGACGCCTAACGAGGGGCTGGGAGGCTGCCTGTCGGAGGCGGGGTTACGGTGTGGGGCCAGGGAGCCCAGGAGGGTGTCAGGGCGAGGGCGCGGGTCAGCTGACCACCGGCCGCCTCACCTGGGTTCTCGTGACTGGCCATCTGCTGGTCCTCGGAATCCAGCGGCCCCGGAGACCAGGCCTCTTCCCGCAGCTCCATGTGTGGGTCCCTGTCGGGAGGGAGGGAACAGGACAGTTCACCGGAGGGCAGGTGCGCTCGGCTCCCACCCGCACTGAGCTAAGAGGCCCCACATGGCCCCGCGGACAGGGGACGGTGGGGACCACCCAGGCTGCAGCCGCCCGGAACCGCCGGCCTCCTTTCCCACGCGAGCAGAGATCTGCGGACACGCGGCCCCCGCCCTTCCCCGCACTCTCAGGTACGGAATCCCGCAGGGCCAGGAGGCCTGGCCTGAAGAAGCGGCGCGAAGGGGGCACCATCACACTGTTGAGCAGATGCGGAAGCTGAAGCCAGCACCCCCAGCTGGCAGCAGCCGAGGCGGGCCGCGAGGTCACTCGGTGGGTAGGGACTTAGGACGGGGACTCAGGCCTCAGAGGGAGACCCGCCCGCCTGCAACAATCTTCCCCCTGGGTCGCGGGTTGTTACTTCCTCAGAGACACCACCACCCCCACCCCCACCCCCCAGTGGCCCTGCGACCACTGGGTGCCCAGCACCTGCAACAGGGCTGCCGGGCGGGTGAAACCGACCCGGCCCACATGACCCCGCCCATCGAGGTGGCCCCTGGCCGGTGACCCGCTCCTCCAGCTCAACACAAACTTCTTGCACCAAAAAAGGTCATCACAGCGAGATTCCGATCAGGGAAAACTGGAAGGAACCGGGAGCCCCGTGGGAGGGCAGTGAGGGCAGCAGGGGGCGCCTACAGGTGGCACCGCCGGGGAAGCAGCTGCCCTGCTGATGACAGAAGAGCCATTGTAACCTTTTCCTGAAACCTTCCTTTCCCAACCTTTTACAATAAGGGATAGAGTGCCTCTGTGGTGAGGGGGAGACTGCAAGTGGGTGTTCTCCTGATGGCCACGAGGACTGTGTGTGACATGGGACAGCCGCAGGGGCCGCCTGGCCGGCGTGGCACAGAGGTTGAGCCTCGGTTCAATTCCTGGTCAGGGCACATGCCGGGGCTGTGGGCTCGATCCCCAGTGGGGAGCGTGAGGGGGCAGCTTATCAGTGGTTCAGTGGGGAGCGTGAGGGGGCAGCTTATCAGTGGTTCTCATCATCGATGTTTCTATCTCCCTCTTCCTCTCTAGAATCGACAAAAATATATTTAAAAGTAATAATCTTGGGCACTCAGGTCACACCTGGTAGACACGGGCACCCACAGGGGCCCATGCCGGGTCGCCCCGCAGCCGCTGTAGGAACAGCCTGGGGGGTCTTTGGGGGGGAAGCAGTTACCAGGGGAGGCTGCGGCTCCGCCCCAGGTGTCCCCCGCGCTGTCAGGGCAGTGCTGCTCCTAATGTCAGCCGGAAACCACAGGACCCAGAGGCGGGCGAGAGGGGCAGCCACCAAGGGCCGCCCGGGTGTCCAGGACAGAGTGGCTGGCACTCGGGTGTCTGGCATGACGGCTGCTCGCTGTGTGTGTGAACAGGGAGCTGCACGTGTGGATAAAGGGGGAATGCTGCAGCGTGCATGGCTCAGTTAAAAAGCGGGTAGTCTTTAAACAGTTGCATGGCCGTCTGTTTACACCGTCAACATTAAACATGTGGAAAAGAATGAATAGGAAGCTGCCAGGCATGTGTGGGTGGGGGGGGGGGGGGGGGCGGGAGAGGCTGCTGCTCTGCCTTCGCCGGCCAAACTCGTTTGCCAGGGGCTCCGTGTGCTGCCTGGAGTAGCCGGTGTGCAGCCAGAGAGGGACTTCCCCGCCGAGCCTCCAGCGGGGGCAGTGGCGTCCTCCTCCCTCCAGGGGAGCCGCAGGCTCGGGGCGTCCTGGGCTAAGCAGTCCGGGATGGTGGTCCTCTGCCTGCAGCGGTCAAGGTTGGCCACCTAAGATCCCCACGCCTTCCGCAGGTGCTTACAGCCAGGAGCCCACTGCCAGGACACAGCAGAGGAGACCAACATGGAAACACCACGCACACGCGCACATGGTTTCCATGTGGAGAGCCAGGAAGACAGTGAGGGGGGGACAAAGCAGGAGGGCTGGTCTCGAGAAAAAATCTGCCCTGAACAGTCCACTCGGCTGGTTAATCTTGACTTCAAGGCCACAGCAGGTACAACAAGTGCTCAGCCCTTCTTCCTGGAGCAGCTCTCTCCCCTCTCCTCCCCACCCCCACCCAGGGAGAGCGCTGCTGTGCAGGAGGAAGTCTTATCTCTGGCGGCAGGGAGGCCAGCCGAGGGAGAAATCTGTGCAGACTGTGGTCACAGGACCTCTTCCCCTGTGTCCCAGTCCCCTGCCGCCCTGCGGCTCCAGCCCGCGGCCCGGCCACTCCTGGCCTCCCGGCCATGGAGACAGTTCTCAGGCTCCTGTTACCTGAGTCCGTCCCAGCTGGAAACCCTAAGAGCCTGAGAGGCAGAGGACCTTGCTCTCTGCAGACAGTGGGGAGGCGTCCGGGACAGGCAGGTTGGGGTGGGGCCTGTGCCTCAGGGACCTGCAGAGCCCCGCGTGAGGACCAGGAGGGTGCGAGCTGCGAGGGTCCTGGGGAGCCTCAAGAAGGGCATGCACGCCCTCACTGCTGAAGGGTCGGACTGAAGGGTCCCGGTTTGATTCCAGTCAAGGGTACATGCCCAGGTTGTGGGCAGGGGGCAGCGGATCAATGATTCCCTGCCATCATTGATGTTCCTATCTCTCTCTCCCTCTCCCTTCCACTCTGTAATCAGTAAAAATATATATTTTTAAAAACTGTAAGATTGCACATAAAACTTAAATAAAAGGGGCATTCACTGCAGGTGATGCAGGTCCTTCCTCTCCCGCCCACTCGCTTGCTTGCTCACTCACACTCATACAGCTGCTGAGCCTCTGGTCCTGCCTCCGGGGCTGCCCCCTCCCCCCGGGGTGACTGCACAGAGGAAGAGCCAGGGCCATGGCCTGGGCAGCCCCAAACCACTAGCAGGGCCCACAGCTCGGCAGGGCAGCCTGACCCTGGAATAGGACTACTTATGAGTCTGCAAGGAGGCTCCTGTCCTTCTCGGCCTCCCACCCAGCTCCCCCACTTTTCAGCTGGAGTCTCAAAGCCCCCCACAGGCCCCGCTCCCCAGCCACCCCAGGCCGGGCCGGCCCTGGGGCGATCCAATTAGCAGGCAGAGCTGTGGGGCCCGGGGCTGGTAAGCTGCAGACAAATTACTGTTATTGTGTTATTAGCTCCCTCCCACCTCCCTGGAAGCCTGCCCACCAATTACCCGCTTTCTTCTGCTGCCAGCCTCCTCCCTGCAGCCTCCTGGCTTCTCCTCCTCCCCTGGCAGGAAACGCTGCCCCCCGCTGTCTGCTCTCTGCCCCAGACCCCGCTCTCATATACCTGTTGGCTTTCCCCACCCCCTGCTTCCCCTCCATCTCCTCCCCCCGCCACTCCCTAACCACTGCCCCCTCCCACCCTCTGGTCACCAAATCCAGTGGCTACTTCTCAGCCTTGACGCCCACCCCGCAGTCATGTGCACACGTGCTCCCCTTACCCCCTCCACCTCACACCACAGACAACACATCTTTGTAAGTCACTCCTTCCACACAGAAGTTAAAAAGGGGCCCGGCCAGCCTGGCTCAGTGGTTGAGCATTGACCTATGAACCAGGAGGTCACGGTTTGATTCCCTGTCAGGGCACATGCCCAGGTTGTGGGCTCCATCCCCAGTGTGGGGTGCGCAAGAGGCAGCCGATCAATGGTCCTCTCTCATCACTGATGTTTCTATCCCTCTCCCTTCCTCTCTGAAATTAATGAAAATATATATTTCTTAAAGGCAAAGGAGAGACGTGCCCAGGGCTGCCAGGCAGGTGACAAGATGCCCCACGTCACCGCCACTGGGTACCCACGTGCACATGAAGCCCGTGCGGGCCACACGCTGCTGGATGGACACGAGAGCAGCGAGCAGGTGGGCAGGACGGGGAGCAGGAGCCCGTGCACTGCGGGGGGACCATGGGACCCGCAAGCCACTTCTAGGCAAACCGCCCCCCCACCCACACACACAAAATGACAGGTCCACACCACACAGCACACGCCACAGAGGCAGGGTCACAGGGCCCAAGTGCCCACAGCAGACAGCGGTCGGCACCTGCAGCCCTTCCACGGCCCTGTGCTCCCCGAAACACTGGCCCAGCGAACAAGTGCGAGTCCGTGGATAACCACACCCACACAAGCAGTTGCGGGACCACAGGAGGCCTTGAGAGCGCTGTACTGACAGACACCCGCTGAGCGAACAACAGCCCTGAGCGGGCCTGGAGCGGGCAGCGTGGGAATCCTCTCGGCACGCTGGGGTTTACAGGCGGCTCAGGTCACGGCACCCCGCCTCACCCAGCACCCCCGTCCCCTGCACCGTCTCCAACCCCCGTTCCCCGGCCAACGCATTGCCCTCGCCCCTCATTCACAGCCCACGGCCCCTTCTCTGGAAAGCCTGCCCGTCCCCCACCGGCCTGGCCGGCTCACCTTTCCAGGGTGAGCTGGGTCCCCGCCCCGAGGCACCTGCCCCAGATCACATGGCAGGACCCCCTCCCCCCAGCGTCCACAGGTGCTTCCTTCAGCAGGGTCAGGGTGCTGCTGACTCAGCGCCGCCTCAGCCCCTCACACCGTCTGCAGCCGCGGGCACTCCTGGGCCACAGGCCGCAGTGGGAAGCCCCACGGCAGGAGCCTGCCCCCACTTCCCTTTTCTGTGAGTCTCTGCCCTCCCTCTGGGCCCAAAACCTGGCGTCCCCCCACCCCCCTGCGGCCAGAACATCCCCGCCCCCAGCCGGGTCTGTACAGACTCCCGCCCGCCTGGGCGAATGAAAGATGAGTCCCAGCTGTGACCTCCCTCGGGTCCCCGGGTGGGTGACAGCTGACAAGGCAGGCCCCGCTCCCTCCTTGCTCTCGCCTTGAGCAGGTGCCTCTGGGAGCCTCACTGCTTTATTCCTCCCCCCTCACCACCTGGCCTCCAGACCTCCCGGACTCACACCTCGCTGCCAGCCACCTCCGTTGGTCCTCGGCAGCTCCCCAGGGTGCACGCTGCGGCCGCACACTCCCTTTCTGCAGAGACGGAGAAGTTCTAGAACTCCTAGAACCTTGACCTGCGGCAGGCCCACCTGGGAGTGGCAGGGCCGCAGCCCTGGCCACCTGCTGCCAACCAGCATTTCCAGATTTTAAAAGTTGGTGAGTAACTGAAAATTGTTTAACAAACAAAGACGCTCTGCAGGCCAAGAAAACCTGGAGCACCCCGGGCCACCTGTGCTGTCGCCCCTCTCGGCCTGGCCTGGCCTTGGGGGGGGCGGGCACTCTCCCGCCCTGGCCTTTCTTGCAGGCGCTTCAAGGGTTGCTGCCAGGCCCACGAGAACAGCACCTCCCCCAGGAAGCCTTCCCAGACTTGTCCCTTCCCTCAGCTCACTGTCCTGCCTCCCAAACAGCAGAACGTTCCCCAGGCACAGGCTCCCTTTAGACCCCAGGCGCGGGGCGCTGTGGGCACGATGTGCCGTGGGCACCACAGGCTGATCCCCAACCACCCGGGGAGAGGACAAGCTGGGGCAGGCTGCCGGGGTCGAACTCGCCCCCCCACACCACCACGTGACCTTGGCGTCAGGATCAGTGAGTGGAGGTGTGAGGTGCCCGAGCCAGGTGGTTGGTGAGGGCCCAGTACTGCTGACGGAGCTCAGACGAGAGGGCAGTGGCCGGCGTCACCACCGGAGCAGCAGGCTGGGGGTCTCCACGGCAGCGCTGCCCCTCCCCTAGGACATGGCACTTGTCCCTGCCCCTCCCATCACTACAGCTGAGTCCTGCATCCCTGGGGGGCCCCCATCCCGTCCGGACCCCAGCAGACTGGAACGCTGGGAGGAGAGGGGCTGGCTCCAGCACAGACCCGCACACAGCAGCCCCAGGAACCCAACTCTGACTAGCCTGGGCTCGAGGCTGGACCACGCCGATGCCTCGCTGGGCCCCCAGCATCAACGAGGCCACACGGGCTCCCCTTTCCCTCGGGAGAGAAGCGGTGTTCTGAGCCCAGAGGCCAGGGCAGACCGACGGGGAAACCCCGAGCTCTGTGCTCCTGCAGCAGGGCTGCCTGGTGGTGCGACAGCCCCAGCTCCCCTCCTGCCCGGTCCTGCCCCCATGGAAGTCCCACCTGACAGCAGGGGCTGGTCTCAGAGTCAGCCAGCAGCTGGCAGCCCCACCAGCCCCATGACGGATGCCTGGCCCCACAGACCCCAACCTCGGGCAGAGGAAGTCAGTCCCCAGCATGTCTCCCTGGGAAGGGCCGAGCTCTGGAACCACCGGCAGTCGTGCCCCGCTGCTGTGTGGGGCGTGCACTGGACTCAGTCCCTTAACACGGGACCACCTCCACCCCAAGCCTCTGGGGGCTCTGAGTGAGCGGGGCACAGGCAGGCACCTGGCAGTGCTCGGTGAGCGAGAGCTGGCACCTTCACCATCAGGAGGAGCGTCAGGTCAGGTGGCCTTTGCCACTGCCCGCCCGCAGCTCGCCACTGGCCTCCTGGAGTCCAGGGTCCCTCGGTCAGGTCCTCTGTCCTTGGAGACAGGACAGCCCACTGCCCTGGGCATCTCCCTGAAGCGGGATGTTCCTTGGCGAGTGGGAGGGAAACTGAGAGCCGATGCACACTGGCCCATCCAGCACCTGCGCCCTCCCTCGCACAGCCTCTCCCTGAGCATCAAGGGAAGCGGTGAAGCACGGTGACATTCGTCTCGGGGAGAAACTGCTGTATAAATGTTAACCCTGCCATTCTGGCTGCTGTGCACACCTGCTTGCTGAAACAATAGGGGAGTTAAACCTCCGTTTCCAGAACGAGACCTGGAAACACATAAATCACCCATTAAGTTGCCAGCCCACACTGTGGCTTTACAAAGGTTATTCTCCTGTGCCTGAGGACCAGAACCGCAAAAACTGCTTTAATTGCTTTTCTGTTGACTCAGTGGCTCCGGGAATGTTGTCCGTTGACTCAATGGCTCCAAGAACTAAAACTATAATTAACTTTTAGCGATAACTGACTTTGCTCAGTTTGCTTCTGTACAATCTGCTTTCACAAGACAGCTCCACATTCCAACATCTAGCAGGACGTGGTTTTCGTCTGTATAAGTTCGGGACTGTAGTCACTCAGGATGCGAGATTTGGAGAGCTAATGCCCCCTCGCAGCCGCTGGCTTTTGAATAAAGACTCCATAATTTGACTTTTTGGGGAGTCCTTTGTGCGATTCTCGGGGTTCATACAGCACAAGCCCTCAGGCGGTGAGGTTCTGGTGGCATCAAATGCTCTTAGGAACAAGGCCTCGGGTCTGCGGACCCTGGAGACAGAATTTTGGTCAAACCAGAGATAACATCAAGGCCTCCACGGTTCAGCTCCAGGCCAGGAAAGCAGCAAGAGCGGACGAAACCCCTGCCCTGGCGCTGACCAGTCAGGAGTGGCCACAACCCTGAGGGACACACCTGGAACGCCGCCGAATATTCTACTGAGGCCTTCCCCCGAGGCTTCCCCTAGAAATCCTGCCTTTCGAGAGCAGAGTGAAACCTGGCCGGTTTGGCTCAGTGCACAGAGTGGAGGCCTGCGGACTGAAGGGTCCTGGGTTCGATTCCGGTTAAGGGGACGTTCCTAGGTTGCAGGCTCCGCCCCAGCCTGAGCCCTGATCAGGGCACGTGCAGGAGGCAACCAACCGATGTGTTTCTCTCTCATGGCTGTTTCTCTCTGGCTTCCCCTCTCTCTCTCCTCCACTCTCTAAAATCAATGGGAAAATATCCTCGGGTGAGGATTAAAAAACCTTTAAGACAGAGAACCCCTGGCGCCCACCTTCCTCCTCCCCCCCCTAGGAGGTGTGTCCTTGCGCCCTTCCTCCCAGGGCCCTCCTCCTCTCTAACTTGTCTGCCGGGTCCACACCGCCCGCTGGCTCGCTTCTCCTGCCTCCCTGACTTCCTCTCTAAGGGCCACTGCGCCAAGACCAGGCTCATTCCTGCCACTGTGATCTTTCCGCTTCTACTCACGCCCCTCCTTGGCGCCGCGGTCCCGCTGTAATAACTGTACTCAGTCACCTGAACTCGCGTTGTGAAATCTTCCCTGTACAAAGTCAAGAACCAGGAGAACACTCGCGGGTAAAAGCATCACCCCCAGCGGGGCTCCCAGAGCTCCAGGGAACCGTTCTGCACACCCCCAACCCCTCTGCCCAGCGCTATGTGTGTCCCCCCACAGGCCTCGGAGCTGCCTGGCCCCTGGGAGCCTCGAGTCGTGCATGCCCACGGGCCTCCCCTCCCGCCCGAGCAGGGGCTGCACCGGCCCACGTGGCCACACAGGGCGGACATGGCTTGTCCAATGAAGAGTGGGCTGTGCTCCCGCCTTAGGGGAAAAGGAAGTGACAGGCCCAAGGTCACGGGGCTGGAGAAAGGGGGCAGAGGGCAGCCCGGGAGCACCTGGCTTCACGGCCCTCTGCACCCCCTACCCCCTCCTCGGGGTGTGGGAAGGAGGCCCTCCAAGGTCAACACTATGGCCATCCCTGCTCCATCCGGGCAGAGCCCCAGCTGCCTTACCTAAGGTCCCAAAGGTCTGAGTGCGGGGCTGGGATTCAGACCCAGAGCGTCTGCCTGAGCGCCCGGGCCAGCGCCGTGATACACCCTCCCCGCACCCCCGGGGGCGGCAGGGGGCGGGTTGGCTCTGGAAGGCTTCCAGAAGGAAAAGGCAAAGACGAGCGATAAGGCCAGGAGGAATCTGATATGAACGTTCCCCGGGCAGAGGCGGCCACGCGGCCAGCTGCGCCCGCAAAGAGGCTTAGAGCCTCAGGAGGGGCTAAGCCAGGGTCAGCAGCACCTGTGCGCCCGGCCAGCCCAGGCCCGCTCCGCCGCGCCCGGGGCCTCGGCATTGCCCAACCTGGGGCCTGGCACCAGCCAACACGGGAGCCCAGCCAAGTCACTCCTCTGGGCCAGGCTGATGCCACCCCCCCCGCCCCGCGCCGCCTCGGGCTCCCGCGGCCCCGCGACCTCTCCACAGGGGTCCTGGTCAGCGGGTGGGGCTGTGTCCAGCTCTGCGTCCCTGCCCCAGGCCCTGTCCTTGGTGCCCGCACCGCGGGACCTGCGTCCACTCCCACTGCCGCCTCTCGAGCCTGTGGGTCACTTTTCCGTCTGATCTGGCAGGACCCCGAGGGTCCGAAGGGCCCTCAACTCCGTGGCCAGGGGTGTCCGCCTTGGCGGCCGGGAGTGGGGAACACAGCGGGCCCGGCCGCCGCCGCCTTCGCCCTGCACCGCGGACCACACCGCGGGGCCTGACCTTGGCCCAGCCGCTCCCCTTCGCGGGGCGCACGCGCTCTCCCTCCCCGCCCGCGCCGGGCGAATGAATGAGCCGCCGCCGCCGGAACGCCCGCGGTTACCGCCCGGACCAAAGTCCGCACGCGGCCCGCCCGGGGCAGCAACGGGCCCAGGTGCTTTGAAAAGGGGAAGGAGCGGGGGACAGGCTTCCGGTCAGGCAGGCTCCTCCGCGCGGCCCCCGCCCCCACCGGGGCCTCAACTTCCCTCCGGAGTCGCCACCACTTCCGGCCAGCACTGGCCGGCAGGATTTGGGGGGGGGGGAGGGAGTGGCGGGGAGCGGGGACCGCGGCGACCCCACCCGGAGCCGAGCCCCAGGGCCAAGCCCCCGGCGCTGCGCACGCGCGCTCCTCCCGGGCGCGCGCCCGACCTGCACGGCCGCGCACGCGCACTCCCCGCCCCGCACGCGCTCCCCGGCGGGACCCCCCGCCCCGCCGGCCGCGCGCCCTCACGCCCCCCCAGCGGCGCGCACGCGCACTCACGCCCAGTCGCGCTCGCCGTCCGCCTTCCCGCCCGCCCCCCGTCCGCAGCCCGGCTCCAGAGGCGCGCCCCCCGGCCCTGGCCGCACGGCCCTCCGGCCCCCCGCACCCTCCCCTCACCTCCTCGGTCCCGGGGCCGCCGCGCCGCACTCCTCCTCCTCTCGCCTCCCTCACGGATGGTGGCAGCGGCGGCAGCGGCGACTCAGACCCTGGGGTCAGGGGGACGGGCGCCCAGGCCGGAAGTGACCTTCCTGGCCGCTTCCGCCCGCGCCGCTCCCCCCCTCCCCCCAACCCCCTCCGGCCGCCACCCCGTCCTGGCCGCTCTAGGAAGGTGAGCCCGCGACCCCCCTTGGCCGCCGCCCCCGCCCCCCGCCCCCCGGCTCGATGGTGCGGAGCCGGCGCTCAGGAAACCACTTCCGGGCACGTCTAGGACGCGGGTCCTCCGGCCGCGCTCTATGGCGCCGCGCGCGGAGGGGCTGCGGCCCCGCCCCCTCCCCCGAACGGAGGCGCGGGCTCGGCCCGTTAGGCGGAGACTTCCGGTGTCTGGGGAGGTGCCCCCCTCCCCCCGCACCCCGGGAGCCGGGCCCTGGCGCCTGCGCAGTGTGCTCCCCGAGCCGGGCCGCGGGCAGGAGGTGCGCGACGAGTGGCCAGGGCCCCTCGCGCCGCCGGGTCCTCCAGGCGTCTCTATCGTCGTAACCCCTTCCCTGCCGACGCCCTCGCGGTGACCGGCGCCCGCGAGCTGCCAGGGACCGTCCCCTGCGACCCCGGTCCCTCCGGCGCTGGACGGAGCGTGCGACTGGCCTCAGCGCTGCCCGGGTCCACGTCCCCCTCTCGGCCTCAGTTTCCCCTTCTGGAGCGAAAACCCAGTTCCGAGCGCGTCTCCAAGGGCTTTGCATGCAGAAGGTCCTAGTCCTGACCTCTAATGTGCGCCCACTTTGCAGATAAGGAGGGGGGCGCAGAGGGGTCACGGGCTCGCACCCCGGCACCTGGCCGCCACCTCTCACATGTAACTGAGTCACAGCCGCCAGGACCCGCCTGCTGGCCTCCTGCAAGGTGGGCGCTGGGTGAGCGCCGGCGGGATGTTGGCTGGACTTGTGAGCATGCTCCTAGACCAGTGGTTCTCAACCTTCCCAATGCCGCGACCCTTCAATACAGTTCCTCATGTTGTGGGGACCCCCAGCCATAAAATTATTTTCGTGGCTACTTCATAACTGTAATGTTGCTACTGTTATGAATCGTCATGTAAATATCTGATCTGCAGGATGTATTTTCATTGTTACAAATTGCACATAATTAAAGCATAGTGGATAATCACAAAAACTATGTAATTATATATGTGTTTTCCGATGGTCTTAGGCGACCCCGGTGAAAGGGTCGTTCGACTCCCAAAGGGGTCGCGACCCATAGGTTGAGAACCGCTGCCTTGAGGACCTATAGGATGTGTGTTTATAAATCACAATTTGCCCCCTGCAGCTCCTCCCCTGCCCTGTCCTTGGCCAGATAATCTGTGATTATTTATAACCATCGTGTTGTCGCCATCACAGTCACCAAGCCTGGGAGCCAGAGAGAGGGGATGCAGTACCCATCACACGAATAACACCTTTCACGGTCTCCGTTTAGTGAGATAATCTGTGTAGGTTGGCTTCCCGCCGTCCCGGGCTCACAGCTCTCGGTGAAAATTGTGTCGATGGGTATTGCTCATTAGTATTGTTCCTTCTCCCCTGGCCACTGTCCACCCTAACTCCTCAGTCAGCATCAAACCATAAGATGTGCGTTGTTGCGTTAATAGCATCTTCCAGGAGACAAAAACACAAGCACACACACAAGCAGGACTGCATTGCCCGGCCCGCGTGGCTCAGTGGTAGAGCATCAGCCTATGAACCAGGAGGTCAGGGTTTGATTCCCGGTCAGGGCACACGCTGAAATCAATAAAAAATACATTTTTAAAAAAAACAACAAGACTGTAAGTGCATGGAATAGCAAGATATGTCTGCCTCACCTTCAGAAAGGTAAATGTTTCAATGCCTCTTAGAACAGGGACGGGTACAGCCTAGGCCCTGGCATCAAAGGATCTTGGGTTCGATTCCTGGCCAAGGGCATGCACCTGAGTTGCAGGTTGGATCCCCGGCCCTGGTTGGGGCACATGCGGAAGGCAACCAATTGATGTGTCTCTCCCACAGTGATGTTTCTCTGTCTCTCTGTCTCTCTCTCTGCGCCCCCCCCCCCCCCCCCGCCTTCCACTCTCTCTAAAAAATCAATGGAAAAGCCCTAACTGGTGTGGCTCAGTGGACAGAGCGTCGACCTGCGGACTGAAGGGTCCCGGGTTCAATTCCGGTCAAGGGCACATGCCCGGATTGTGGGCTCGATCCTCAGTAGGGGGTGTGCAGGAGGCAGCCGATCAATAATTCTCATCATTGATGTTTCTATCTCTCCTTCTCAGAAATCAACCAAATATATATATATATATATATATATATATATATATATATAAATGTTTAATTAATGTGGAGGGAACATAAATTCAGATCAAAGCAACTCCCTTAGGAAGAAAGAAAACAAACTATTTTTTCAAATCCTCACCAGAGGATATGATTTTTTATTTTTTTAGACAGGGGGAAGGGTAGGGGAGAGAGAGAGAAACATGGATCGGTTGCCTCCCGTATGTGTCCTGGCTGGGGATTGAACCCACAACCTAATTATGTGCCCTTGACCGGGAATCAGACTTCCAACCTTCCGTGCTCCGACGGACGCTCTAACCATTGAGCCCCACGGGCCAGGGGCCTAAACTCCTTTATGGGTGAAACGTTAGAATGCTTTTCTAATGACATCTGTTAAACAATAAAAATCCAAAAAAAAAAAAGGAATAAAAATCCCCCCAAAAAAATATAAAAATAAAAAAGACAATAAAAAAAGAATAAAAATCCCCAAATGGGACTGACTTTGCTATTGACTGCACGTCGTCCCCTAAGAAGCTCCTGATACCCAAGGAGAGGAGCGGATTACCCAAAACAAAGCAAAACAAAATAAAGGACAAAAAGCAACAACAATAAAACCCTCGCAGACCTCCTTAACCACCAACGTAATCCGCTTTGACTTAATGTTAAAAATACATCATGACCCTGCTCAACAAGAAAAGCTCCGAAGCCCGCGCACTCCAGGTGAAAGCCGCTCGGGGATCACAGACTGTTATGGGAACATTAACGAGCTCATTAAGTGGTATTTCCCGGAGCCAATAAACTGTACAACCTGCGGCCCTGCGGGCGGGTGGGCGGACAACTGCTCTGGGAGCTATGAAAACTGCAGCCTGGATGCCTGGTGCCTGTGAGGGGCCTGGGGCGTGGGGCCTGGGAGCTATGAAAACTACAGCCTTACCCTAACCCAGTGGTTCTCAACCTTCTGGCCCTTTAATACAGTTCCTCGTGTTGTGACCCAACCATAAAATTATTTTCGTTCCTACTTCATCACTGTCATGTTGCTACTGTTATGAATCGTCATGTAAATATCTGATATGCAGGATGGTCTTAGGCCACCCCTGTGAAAGGGTCGTTGGACTGCCAAAGGGGTCATGACCCACAGGTTGGGAACCCTGCCCCCGGTGTGGCTCAGTGGATAGAGCGTCGGCCTGCAGACTCAAGGGTCCCGGGTTCGATTCCGGTCAAGGGCATGTACCTTGGTTGCGGGCACATCCCCAGTAGGGAGTGTGCAGGAGGCAGCTGATCGATGTTTCTAACTCTCTATCCCTTTCCCTTCCTATCTGTAAAAAAATCAATAAAAAAATATATTAAAAAAATTAAAAAAGACTGCAGCCTGGATGCCTGGTGCCTGTAAGGGGCCTGGGACGCTTCCCTCTCGTTGCCGTTGCCCGAAGGGCTGTTTTAAAATCCTGATATTATCACCCGACTAAGATGGGTTGGGTTGCTGGTTCCACGGAGCACCTCACATCTCCCTGGCCCCTGGCTCCTCAGGGGGGAGGTGAAGGGCAGAGGGCCTGCTGGGAGTCTCTTTCTATGGCAATCTCTCTCTCTCTCTCTCTTTCTCTCTCTCTCTCTCTCTCTCTCTCTCTCTCTCTCTCTCTGTGTGTCTCTATCTCTAGGTCTCTATCTACTACTACATCTCTATGTTTGTCTCTATGGTTATCTCTCTACCTTTATCTCTGCATCTATCCGTACCCTATGTTTATCTCTGTGTATATGTCGGTATCTATCTCTCTATGTCTATATCTAGGTTTAATCTAGCACTCTTTTTTTTTTTTTTTTTTTAATTCTAACCCGAGGACTGTAGCCGGTCAAGCGGAATGAAGTTAACTAGAAGAGGACGTTCTGCCAAGAAAAGGCGGGAGCCTGCAAGCGGGCCACGTCAGAACAAAGTCTTGAGAGCAAGACTTATTGTTCAGAGGCAGGACTTTCCTTGAGGTGATGAATAGTCCATGAGGGCATGAAAAGTTCAGGGGAGGGTGCACTGCTGCAGGTGGAAAGGGTCTTTGTATAACATAGGAAATTAATAGTTTAATGTATAACTCAGCTCTGATGATCTCATAAGCATGCCTGCTAGTCATTGTCACTTGCTGTACTCCATTGTCACTTGCTGTACTCCCCAAATAAAAGCCATGAGAGCTTTGGGGGCTGTGCTACACGCCTGAGCGAGCGGTAGCCCTTTGCTTCTCTAAACTCAATCCTGCACGCCAAGCTCATCTCAGCGTCACCGTTCACTAAGAACATCAACAAGGACATTTTTCCATTGATTTTTAAAAAATATAGATATATTTTATTGATTTTTTACAGAGAGGAAGAGAGAGGGATAGAGAGTTGGAAACATCAATGAGAGAGAAACATCGACCAGCTGCCTCTTGCACACCTCCCACTGGGGATGTGCCCGCAACCCAGGTACATGCCCTTGGCCGGAATCGAACCTGGGACCTTTCAGGCCACAAGCTGATGCTCTATCCACTGAGCCAAACTGGTTAGGGCTGATTTTTTTTTTTTTAATAAGAGTGGAAGAGAGAGGGAAAGACAGAAACATCGATGTGAGAGAAACACATCGATTGGTTGCCTTCTGCATGCACCTGACCAGGGCTCAGGCCGGGGAGGAGCCTGCAACCGAGGTAAACGTGCCCTTGACTGGAATCGAACCCAAGACCCTTCGGTCCGCCGGCCGACACTCTATCCACTGAGCCACACCGGCCAGGGCACGTTTTGGGGCAGGCCAGGGAGGAGCTGCCGCTGCCCAGTGCTCCCCTGGCACGAAGTCTGGTGTTGACCCTAAGAGTTCTGGAGAAACTAAAAGATTCCCCCTTGTTGGTTTGGCTCAGTAGATAGAGCGTCGGTCTGCGGTCTGGAGGGTCCTGGGTTCGATTCTGGTCAAGGGCACATGCCTGGGTCGTGGGGTCGATCCCCAGTTGGGGGCGTGCAGGAGGCAGCCGACCCATGATTCTCTCTCATCATGGATGTTTCTCTCTCTCTCCGCCTCTCCCTCCCTCTCTGAAATCAATAAAAAGTATATTTATAAAAAAGAAAAAAAAAAGAAAGTAGAAGGTTCGTGCTCTAGAGGGAGCCAGCATTGAGTCTTTGCCCCCCCACCCCCCCAGGGCTTCCGATCTTTTATTTTTCTGCGGGTGAGAATCCTGAGGGTGGGTTTCGGCGGAATATCCACCAGCTTTCCCGGTGCGTGTTTAATACGCTGATGCGTCACAGTGAGCGCGTAGGGGAGTGTGGGTGTTCTCATGGGCCTGCCTCACTGCTTTGCTTTTATCTTGGGCCTGTCTGGCTTTCACGGTGTTTTTTGTTTTGTTTTATATATATTTTATTGATTTTTTACAGAGAGGAAGGGAGAGGGACAGGGAGTTAGAAACATTGATGAGAGAGAAACATCAATCAGCTGCCTCCTGCACACCCCCCACCGGGGATGTGCCCGCAACCAAGGTACATGCCCTTGACCGGAATCAAACCTGGGACCCTTCAGTCCACAAGCCGAGGCTCTATCCACTGAGCCAAACCGGTCAGGGCTTCACAGCGTGTTTGTTCCCCAACCTCACCTGTCCTTGGGTTGAGCTGCCGCTGGTGACATGAACGGGGTCTCTGTTCAGGGCGGAGGGTGTAAGCCAGTCGCTCTCAGTGTCCTTGGTTAGGGGAGATAAGGCCTGGATTCACCGACCCGGAGGGCGGGAAGTTGCTCAAACTCTTTGGCCTTGTTTAACTATCTTGTCTCCGTTTCCTCCTCCCACTGGCCCAGGGGTTTTCCTAGCTGTTTACTCTCCTGCCTCAGGATTCTCTCCTGATGAAAGAAGCTAAACGTTACTGCCCTGGCCGATTTCCCTCAGAGCGCCGGCCTGTGGACCGAAGGGTTCTGGGTTCGATTCCAGTCAAGGGTATGAACCTTGGTTGCAGGCTCCTCCCTGGCTCCGGACCCGAACGTGCAGGAGGCAACCAATTGATGTGTTTCTATCACATGGTTATTTCTCTCTGTCTTTCCCTCTCTCTGCAAATCAATAGAAAAATATCCTCAGGTGAGGATTAAAAAAGAAAGAAAGATGCCCTAACCGGTTTGGCTCAGTGGATAGAGCGTCGGCCTGCGGACTGAAGGGTCCCAGGTTCAATTCCAGTCAAGGGCATGTACCTTGGTTGCGGGCACATCCCCAGTGGGGGGTGCAGGAGGCAGCTGATCAATGTTTCTAACTTTCTATCCCTCTCCCTTCCTCTCTGTAAAAAAATCAATAAAATACATTTTAAAAAAAAGAGAAAGAGAAAGGAAGGAAGGAAGTCAACATCCTACATAATAAAAGCCTAATATGCTGTGTCCTCCTGTTCGACCGTTCAACCAGTCGCTATGATGCGCACTGACCACCAGGGGGCAGATGCTCTGACCTGCAGGTTAGCTTGCTGCTGGGGTCCAGCCCATCAGGACTGGGCAAGGCTGGTCAGACATGCCCTGGAGCCCTCCCTGATCCCTCCCCGGCCCTGATCATTCACCGGTGGGGTCCCTCAGCCTGGTCTGCGCCCTCTCGCAATCCGGGACCCCTAGGGGATGTCGGAGAACGGGTTTCAGCAGATCCCCGCGCACCGGGCCTCTGGTTATTTATAAAGCATAGTTGATCCTCATCGTAGTTGGAATCCATATCTGCAAATTCACCTGCCCCCTAAAATGTGTGTTCCCCCCAAATCAGTCCCCGTGAGGAACCCACCCGGACCTGTGGGACACCAAGCCTTGTCTGACTCCTTCCTGCCGTGGTCCCTGCTCACGGTCCCTGTGTCCAGGGACGAGGGTACCCAGCCAGGGGGGTGGGCGGGGGGGTGGGGGGGGGAGGCCCAGGGTCCCTCGGAGCCAGACGAGGCCCCACAGCTGCTGGTGGCCACCAAACCTGGGTCTGGCCACCTGGGCCGCTCTTGCTGTGTCACTCGGGGGAAGGGGGGGAAGGTGCGCCAACCTCCCTGAACTCTCCTCTCTGAGCCTCTCCTCCCGCTGAGGCTTTGATCTGTGGCAGCCCATCATTAAGCAATTCATTTGCAATTTAATTATTTATTCTTAAGTGTTTCCTGAGGCCCAGAGAAGATGACTCAGGCTCAAACCCAGCCCCCTCCCCCAGCCCTCCCTGTGGGCTGCCGACCCACAGCGACAGGCCAGCCATTCCTTCCAGGAGCGTCCTCCCCCCTCACCCCCCACTCCCCACACCCCCGCATGCATTTCATTCACCTGCTCACCCATCATCTGTTTTTCCAGTGAACGTTCCCGAGCCTCCAGGTGCCTGGGCTGGAGACCCAGAGACGACCCAGGTCCCCGCCCCACCCCGCAGCCCCACACGGAGCGAAAGGTTAATTATTATTTTGGGTAATAATTACAGCGGGGCTGCGGAGGCACTGGCTGGCTCGGGTAGGGTATGAGCTGCCAAAGGAATCCTCGCCCTCGGGCCTGGGAAGCGGGGTGAGAGCCACCTTCCCTTAGTCCTTATTTAATCCGCAGCCCCCCCCCCCACCTCCCCTGGGAGCTGGCAAGGCATGGGTCTCTGTTGTTGAGTTGACAGGAGGATGGGGAGGGTTGAGGGGAAGAGACACACGAAATAGTCTAGGCAGGAGATGGAGAGAGAAGGGGCACCGGGGGAGCTCCCATGAGGCGCCTCGCCCAGGTTTATTGGGGTGGGAGTGGTCTGGGAAGGCTTCAAGGAAGAGGCGGCATTTGCACCGTGAGGGATGTGCGGTGTTTGCTGGTGGAGAAGAGAGTGGGCATCCAGGGGTCAGCCCTTCATTCCACTGCTCCCCGATGTTGATGGTGCACTGGATGCTGGGAGAGCGTGTTGGTGTGTAAATACCGCACACACAGGCAGGTGGGGTGATGTCAGGGAACAGCTGTGCCATGTGCGGGGGGCCCAGGGCAGAGTGAAAAAATGCACAGCCCCCATGTTTTTAAAAGAGTGTTAAGAATCTCAGGATGGCCCGGCTGTGGAGCTCAGCCGTTGAACATGGACCCATAAACCAAGAGGTCATCAGTTCGATTCCCGGTCACGGCATATGCCCAGGTTGCAGGCTCGATCCCTAGTAGGGATGTTTCTATTTCTCTATCCCTCTCCCTCCCTCTCTCTAAAAAAAAAAATAAATCATTAAAAACATATTTTAAAAAAAAAGAATTTCAGGATGTCCCAGCCGGCATGGCTCAGTGGTGTGACCTCCTATGAACCAGGAGGTCACAGTTCCATCCTTGGTCAGGGCACATGCCGAGGTTGCAGGCTCGATCCCCAGTGTGGGGCGTGCAGGAGGCAGCCGATCAAAGATTCTCTCTCATCATTGATGCTTCTATCTCTCTCCCCCTCTCCCTTTGAAGCATGGTGGCAACCAGGCTTGGGTGGGAATTGCTGTTTGGTATTTTAACCCTGCTGATCTGGCTTCTGTAATTATCTGCTTGCTAAAATAATAGAAAAGTTATTTTGATTTTCTGAACTTATATACGTTCTCCCATTCGATTGAATACTCCATTGATTGTGGTTTGAATACCCCCATCGATTGTGACCTTACTGGTCTTTTGAAACACATTCTTCTGTACCTGGAGACCAGGACGGCACAATTACTCTAAATGGCTCAGCAGCTCCAGATAATGTGTTTCCATTGACTCAGTGGTCCCTGAAGTATGGTAGCAATCATCTCAGGTAGAAACTGTAGTTTAACTCTAACCCTGCTGTTTGGTTTCTGTATTATTTGCTTTGTTTAACAATAGAAAAGTTACTTTGATTTTTGGAACTTATATATGCTATCCCAATCGATTGAATCCTCCGTGGTTGGTGGTTTGAATATCCCATTGTGATCTTACTGGTTATCGAAGCACATTCTTCTGCACCTGGGAACCAGGACAGCACAATTACCCTCAATTGCCTCAGTGGCCACGGATAATGCGTTCTGGTTGACTCAGTGGTCCCAAGACTAGGAAAGCACAATTACTCTAAATTGCCTCCGTGGCTCCAGGTAATGTGTTTCCGTTGGTTCAGTGATCCGGAGACCCAAAACTATAATTTAACTAACTTGCTCAATTCCGCTTCTGTAACTGCTTTGTGCAAACCAGGTTCCTCATTCCAAGCTCAAAGATGTCATCGATACCTTTGTAATCTTTGCCTATATAAGCCTGATGCTGCCACCATTTCGGGACTGGGAGATTTGGAGCCATAACTCCGCCTCAGTGGCCGACTTATTAAATGACTCATTCATCTGGTCTTGCGTCCGGAGTATTTACTCTCGGGGTACATTACAACAGTCCCAAGGCCCGATGGCTCCAGATAATGTGTTCCCGCTGACTCAGTGGTCTCAACACCCGAAACTAAAATTAATCTTTGTAGACAACTAACTTGCTCAATCTAAGCTTCTGTAACAAACTGCTTTTTGCAAACCAGGTTCCTCATTCCAAACCCCGAGAGGTAATCAATGCCATTGTGCTATTTGCCCATATCGGTCTGATGTTTCGGCCAAGGGGGCACTGCGAGATCTGGATAGCAACTGCCCCCTCCTAGTCCCGGCTCTGAAATAAACGTGGCTCCTTCTGAAGTATGGTAGCAATCATCTCAGGTAGAAACTATAGTTTAACTTTAACCCTGCTGCTGTTTGGCTTCTGTACTTATTTGCTTTAACAACAGGAAAGTTATTTTGATTTTCTTAATTATATAAATCATCCCATTCCATTGAATACCCTATTGATTGTAATGTGAATACCCTATTGGTTGTGGTCATCCTGGTTATCGAAGCACATTCTTCTGCACCTGAGACCAGGACAGCACAATTATCCTAAATTGCCTCGATGGCTCCAGATAATGTGTTCCTGTCAACTCAGTGGTCTCAAGACCCGATGACTCCAGATAATGTGTTTCCGTTGATTCAGTGATCCGGAGACCCAAAACTATAATTAACATGCTCAAGTCTGCTTCTGTAAACTGCTTTGTGCAAACCAGGGTCCTCATTCCAAACCCTGGGATGTCATCAATACCTTTGTGATCTTTGCCTATAAAAATCTGATGTTGGGGCTGGGGAGGGCCCTGCGAGATTTGGGAGAGCGAAATGCCGCCTCGTAGTCCCGGATTTGAAATAAATGTGACTCTTTAATTCGACTTCTTGAGGCGTCCTTCTGTGATTCACGGGGTACGTTACCACACTTCATTCGACTTCTTGGGGCGTCCCTGTGTGATCCGCGGGGTAAAATACAACACTCCAACCCGTCTCGCAGCTCTCTTCCCGCTCTGAAAGCCAACTCTTCTCCCCGTTTCTGAGATGGGGAAACTGAGGCAGTCGCTGAGTCCGACGGGGGGAACGTCGGGAGGCGTGGCAGGAGGGCCCCTCCCCGATTCGCGGAGGGGAAACTGAGACTGTGGATCGGGTTCGCGCAGACAGAGCCGAGCCAGGGCGCCAGGATCCCGTCCGGACCCGCAAGGACCGGGACCTTGTGAGGTCAGCCCGGTGGGGGAGGGGTGAGAGGCCACCCGTTGTCAAGGAGACGCACGGAGCACGCTGGGACTTGCGCGGAGCTTCGGTCCGGGCCCCTCCTCCTCCTTGGTCGGCCGGTTCCTCCGACCCAAGGGCCCCATTTCCCAAGTGCCCGGCAGCGTCCGGCCTCCTCGGTCTCCACGACGACGCCACCACGGCTCCGCCTCCTCCCTCCCTCGGCACTCCTCGGCTCACCCCCCCGTCCGCACGTCTGCGCACGCTCGGCTTCGGCGCGCGACCCAATGGGAGGCCCCGTCTGCCTTCTGGGAAATGTAGTCCGCAGCCTGGCGCGCTAAGCGACGCCATATTGGCGTAGCCCTCGGTACATCTTGGGAAGTGTATTTCTGGCGCTGGCGGAGCCATTCGGGGGGACGGACATGCACGGGTCACCAAGGAGAGAGCCAATGGGAAGCCTGGCTTGCCGCGCAGCTTCCTGGGAAATGTAGTGCCGGCGAGGTCCGTGGGGCTGGGGGCGGTGCGTCAGGCGGCACGGACCACTAGGTCCCCGGGAGTGTTAGCGGGGGGAGGGCAGGACAGAAGAGTTTGGCGCAAAGCCTGCCGGGGCATGGAGTCCCGGTGAGCTTTGTGCGCATGTGCGCGGAGGTCAGGGGGACTTGGGGGGGGCCGCGCCGGAGAGAGTGAGGTGAGTGAGGGGACTGTGAGGGCGGGATTGGGGGGAGGTGGTTGGAGCTTTGGAGTGCGGGATGCTGGGGGCCGGTGAATGGCGGGAGGGAGGGAGCGTTGTGGGGAGAAGATAAAAGGGGGGCGCTGTGGGGGAGGGGGAGGGGAGAGCGAGCGGGAGGGGGAGGGTTGGTAAATGGGGGGCGGTGCGCAGGAAAGAGGTGGAAACTGAGGGAATGGAGTCGGGGGGCCTTGGAAGTGGGGCGAGGGGAGGGGGCCGGCTGGGGGAGGGGTGGGGGCGGGGCCGTAGGGACGAGTCTGGGACGCGGGGACCCGTGGGAAAGGCTTGGGGGAGGGGCTTAGGGGGCGGGCATGGTCCCCACCTGGACGAGGTGCAGGTGGGTCCTTCCGGGCGACCTTTCCGGGCACTTTGGGAAGTTGTGCGCTTCCGGGGGGTTTCTGGGTTTCGCTCTCGAGGAGGAGTATGTCCCGTCCCCCTCACCCCCCCTTAGCTGGTTGCTCTTGTCACCCGAGGCCATTGGCAGCCTCCAGCCACTGTCCTTTATTTCCTGACTTTTAAATATATATTTATTTTTATTGCTTTCAGAGAGGAAGGGAGAGGGAGGGAGAGAAATAGGAACATCGGTGAGGAGAGAGGACCATGGATCGGCTGCCTCCTGCACGCCCCCCACTGGGGATGGAGCCCTGACCTCCTGGTTCCTAGGTCAGTGCTCACCCGCTGAGCCACGCCGGCCGGGCTGCTGCTTATTTTAATGCCTATTCCAATTTGTAGCTAGGTTTTTATTTTTTATTTATTTATTTTTAAAAAATATATATTTTATTGATTTTTTTTTTTTTTTTACAGAGAGGAAGGGAGGAGAGGAATAGAGAAACATTGATGAGAGAGAAACATCGATCAGCTGCCTCCTGCACACCCCCCTACTGGGGATGTGCCCGCAACCAAGGTTCATGCCCTTGACGGGAATCGAACCCGGGGCCCTTCAGTCCACAGGCCAAAGCTCTTTCCACTGAGCCAAACCGGTCAGGGCATAGCGAGGTTTTAAGGAAACGAGTTAAGTCGGCTCGCGTGAATTGCGTGTACTCCGCGGGAGCCGTCTTTAACTCGGTTCATATAGATTTGCGGTGGAGTGCAGGAAATGTGTAAACTCGGGCCGATTGTAACTGCGTATTACCAAATATTTGTTTGTAATCCACCCTTTTGGTGGATGGAACAAAACCAAAAGACAGAGCCATCTTATATTTTGGCGGGAAATTCACCCGCACTCCAAGTGTTAAATGCATGTTCTAGTCGGTGCTTGTAAGGCCCTGGCCTGGTGGCGTTGATTACACCAAGGTTGTGGGTTCCATCCCTGGTCAGGGCACATGCAAGAATCAACCAATGGCCCTGGCTGGTGTGGCTCAGTGGATAGAGCGTCGGCCTGTGGACTGAAAGGCCCCGGGTTCGATTCCCGTCAAGGGCACATGTCCGGTTGCAGGCTCAATCCCCAGTATGGGGCGTGCAGGAGGCAGCCGATCAATGATTCTCATCATTGATGTTTCTATCTCCCTCTCCCTTAAATCAATAATAAAAAAAAAAAAATTATATATATATATATATATATATATATATATATAAATAAAAAGAATCAACCAATGAATGCATCCATAAGTGGCACAACAAATCGATGTTTTTCTCTCTCTCCCTTTCTCCTCTTTCAAATTAGTAAATACGATTTAAAAGATAATTCAAGCTGTAAGGAAACGAAGGTGCTGAGCACAGCACCTGGGTGAAGCAAGCCCTCAACCAGTCACTTAATGTTACTGAGACTTTATGAGTTGTGGGGGGGGGCGGGGTGTAAGGACGGGGGGGGGGGGGATGCCGCTATTAACAAAACAAGTGCATGCATGTAATTCTAAATTTTTATTATTATTTTAAATAAATACTTTAAAAATTTTATTTTATATATATATATATATATATACATTTAATATATTTTATTGATTTTTTACAGAGAGAAAGGGAGAGGGATAGAGAGCTAGAAACATCGATGAGAGAGAAACATGGATCAGGTGCCTCCTGCACACCCCCCACTGGGGATGTGCCCGCAAACAAGGTACATGCCCTTGACCGGAATCAAACCTGGGACCCTTCAGTCCGCAGGCCGAAGCTCTATCCACTGAGCCAAGCAGGTTAGGGCCTAATTATATTTTTAATCAGAGAGGAAGGGAGAGGGAGAGAGAGATAGAAACATCCATGATGAGAGAATCATTGACTGGCTGCCTCCTGCTTGCCTCCCACTGGGGATCTAACCCACAATCTGAGCATGTGCCCTTGGCCGGAATCGAACCCAGGACCTTTCAGTCCGCAGGTGGATGCTCTATCCACTGAGCCAAACTGGCTGGGGCTAAAATTTTTATTGATTGATTTTTAGAGAGAGGAAGGGAAAGAGAGAAATACTGATTTGTTGTTCCATTTATTTATGCATTCATTGGCTGATTTTGTTGTTCCTCACCTGAGGATATTTTTCCATTGATTCTTAGGGAAGTAGAAGAGAGAGGGAGAGACAGAGAGACACATCGATGTGAGAGAAACACATCCATTGGCTGCCCCCTGCACGCGCCTGGCCGGGGAAGAGCCTTCGACCAAGGTACGTGACCTTGACCGGAGTCGAACCCGGGAACCTTTGGTCCATAGGCCGACGCTCTGTCCACTGAGCCCAACCGGCCAGGGCCATTGGATGAGTCTTGTATGTGCCCTGACCGGGGATCGAACCCACAACCCTGGAGTATCGGGACGGAAGCTTGGATTTTTACTGCCACTGTTTAGTGTGTGTGATTTTAGACCCAGGAATGGAGGTGAGGGCTGTAGAAGGTGCCGGTGCACCTTGTCCAAGGACAGCTCGCTGGTCAGGGGTGGGACAGAGAGTTGCTGGGAGCCCTTGTGCTCTGAGTAAATATTTGTCCCCAGGGGACGTGTGGCAATGTGTGTAGACAGGTTTGGCTGTCAGAACTGGGGCGGTAGTACTGGCACCTAGTGGAAGGAAGTTCAACATTTTTTTTTTCTTTTGAGTTTTTACTGCATTTACTTATTTTTAGGGTTAGGGCTAGGGCTAGGGTTTATTGAATTTATTGGGGTGACATTAAGAACAGTATGTTGTTTTTTTAAATATATTTCTTTATTGATTTCAGAGAGGAAGGGAGAGGGAGAGAGAAACGTCAATGATGAGAGAGAATTATCCATTGGCTGCCTCCTGCACGCCCCCTACTGGGGATGTGCCCACAACCAAGGTACATGCCCTTGACTGGAATCGAACCTGGGACCCTTGAGTCCGCAGGCTGACGCTCTATCCACTGAGCCACACTGGTTAGGGCAGTCAGTCTGCTTTTAAGTGGGGACGCTGGGGTGTGCACCTGCACCCCTGCTCTCGCCCCCCTCACGGCGGGAGGTGGCGGAGGGTCCTGGAAAAGCTGGGCCGTGCTCTCACCGTGCCGGATGTCCCTCCCCACAGGTGCTGTTGTCCTCGCAGGCCCCCATGGAGATCCCGTCCCCCCAGCCCGTGAAGCAGGAGGGCCAGGCCATCGAGGGCCTGGTCCTGGACTCTCCGTGGCACCGTTTCCGCCACTTCCACCTGGGCGACGCCCCGGGCCCCCGGGAGGCGCTGGGCCTGCTGCGCGCCCTGTGCCGGGACTGGCTGCAGCCCGAGGTGCGCACCAAGGAGCAGATGCTGGAGCTGCTGGTGCTGGAGCAGTTCCTGAGCGCCTTCCCCGCCGACATCCAGGCCTGGGTGTGCAGCCGGCGGCCCCAGAGCGGCGAGGAGGCGCTGGCCCTGCTGGAGGAGCTCTGGGTGAGCACGGCTGGGGCTGGCGGGGGGACCCTGCTCGCGCCCGCCTCCCTCAGCTGCCACCTCCCTGTGCGTGGACAGGCC
The DNA here is from genome assembly GCF_028538775.1 of Myotis yumanensis. NCBI lineage: Eukaryota > Metazoa > Chordata > Mammalia > Chiroptera > Vespertilionidae > Myotis > Myotis yumanensis. The sequence goes on along the minus strand of NW_027223774.1, from coordinate 2,448,099 downwards.
TGCCCCACAGCCTTACCCCCGGCTCTCCAGGCGGCCTGTGGGAGTGACATTCTGTATATAAGTGAGCAAACTAGTTTCCACAGCCTGGGGACCAAGGGTGTGATGGAGAGTGGGGGCGCTGTGGGTGGGAGCCTCAGGCTGGTGGTACCATTTCTTTCTTTCTCCCTCCCTCCCTCCCTCCCTCCCTCCTTCCCTCCCTCCTTCCCTTTCCTTCCTTCCTTCCTTCCTTCCTTCCTTCCTTCCTTCCTTCCTCCCTTCCTCCCTTCCTTCCCTTCCTTCCCTTCCTTCCTTTCCTTCCTTTCCTTCCTTCCTTTCCTTCCTTCCTTTCCTTTCTTTCTTTCCTTATTCCTCACTTGAGGATATTTCCCCACTGATTTTTAGAGAGAGTGGAAGGGAGAGGAAAAGACAGGGAGAAATACCAATGTGAGAGAAAGACATCGATTGGTTGCCTCCTGCATGCGCCCCAACCAGGGCCTGGGCTGGGGAGGAGTCTGCAACCGAGGTACATGTCCTTGACTGGAATCGAACCCGGGACCCTTTGGTCCCCAGGCCGATGCTCTGTCCATTGAGCCAAACCGGCTAGGGCCCAGGGGTACAGTTTAAAGGGTGCAGTCCGCTGGGACACTCAGTGAGGATCCAAGGGTCACCCTTACTGTGATAGTCCCTCCAGCAGAAGGACTCAAGTCGTAAAGCCGCCGTGCTCATGGTCAGCGATGGCGAGCCTTTTGAGCTCGGCGTGTCCGTGTTTTGAAAAACCCTAACTTAACTCTGGTGCCGTGTCACATATAGAAATTTTTTGATCTTTGCAACCATAGTAAAACACTTATATTTTTGATATTTATTTTATATATTTAAATGCCATTGAACAAAGAAAAATCAAAACAATGAGTTCACGTGTCACCTCTGACACGTGTCATAGGTTCGCCATCACTGCTCATGGTCATGGTTGACCACATGGAAGGGTTAGCTCAGGGAGGCGGTGTCAGGGCAGGGTCCAGAGGAGCCCCATGCACACAGCTCCCCGTGCCCTCTCCTGCGGACACCACCGAGTGTTGCCCATCAGGGAAGCTCCCCGGAGCTTGGAGTCCAGGGCTTTTGTTGGTGTTTGGGCACATCGACACGGCCGACCGCCTGCGTCTGACCTCAGTCCCCACTCCTAGAGGCTGAGCTGATAGGGCTTGGCTAACAGCCCCCCACGAGTCCCACTGTTAGCACAGCCTATCTGACCCCATGCCATCCTGGGGGGTCGGGCCTGGGTATGATTGTCCTCTCTCTTTCACAGAGGAAGATATGAGGCTCAGAGAGGTCAAGCGACTTTCCCAAAGTCACACAGCCAGTTAGGGGACGGGGGCGGACTAGAACCCATGTGCCGTGGCTGTAGATTCCCGCTTGCAATCCCTGAGCACCTGTGGCTGCTCTGTCCCTTGTCTTTGTGGGTGGTGCTCAGCCTCTGCGCAGTCCAGCGTCTGTGGCTGTCACCCCACACCAGAGAGTCCCGGGACGCCTGTGGGGTCCTCCTAGAAGTGGAGGTGCTGAGGCTGGAGTGTGCCCAAGAATTGCCAGGGAGCCCACCGGCCTCCTCTCTCAGGCGTGCTGACCGGGGAGCTGGGGAGGTCTCCACACACCTGTCTGAGTGGGGACTTGGGGTGAGACCATGTGCCGCCAGCCCCCTCAGAACTGACTGGGGGTAGGTAACTCACTGGGGGTCCCACCAGGAGGTCAGCCTCATGCAAAGCTCCTGCCGGGCACCTGCACGCTCCTGTGCCGGATTCTCCTCAGGGCGAGGCAGACGGTTGGACCTCCATCCGTCCATCCATCCACTCGGCGTCTGGTATAGGAGGTACCAGGAGCCGGAACCCGGGAATGTAAAATGGGGCAGCTGCGGTGGGAAGCAGTCTGGCGGTTCCCCCAAGAGGTGAGACGTGGGACTGCAGCGGGTCCTGGACTAACGCCGTTTCGTTTGACATGGATGAGATGCTACAGGACTGAACTCTTGTGTATATCAATCGCTGGTAAAATTGGTTTTCTTACATGTTTTGCTTAAAGTCACAGAATCATGGGGATTCACTGTGCCGTGTGAGGCAGCACCCCTGGGGGAACACCCAGGAGAAATGAAAACATCTGCTCAAAACCTGTACACATCTGGATGAGTGATAGCAGGCCAGCATCAATCGGAGTATCTGAAAAGTGGAGACAACCCACGTGCACTCCGGCTGGGGAGCGGATAAACCAAATGAGGAATGGTTATACCGTGGAATATTACTTGGCCGTGAAAAAGAACGGACCGACGTG